>NC_053452.1:56777972-57100572 GCF_015227805.2 Hirundo rustica | reverse complement strand
GTACCTAGGCTTAAGAGACTAAAGCAAAAAAACCCCAAAACTTGCAACAAGCTTCCAAGAGTATAAATTACAACGCAGAGCACACATATTAAAAATATTTATTAACTTAAATTTTATCAGTAAAATTCTAGGTTCTGCTGCTTAAAAGAAATGGACATTAATAAAGCAGGGAAAACCTATGCACATTCTCATACATTATTTTAAATTTCATGCACTCAAACATGGATGTGCATTATCTGCTAGACACATAGTTCTTAATATCCCATAACAGCTACTGTGCCTCTGAAAGGAATTAAAATTTATAGCATATGATCAAGACTCTGACCATTTTCAAAAATCACTGAATGATTATGCAGCAAACCCATACAGAAATGTGTTGATTCAGTATTTGGAGAAACTGGATTCTTGGGTCTTTTTTGCCGACTCATCCAGCATGACTAGATATCCCTACTAGATTATGGAACACAGTCTGTCAATAGCCAATTATTTCTGAAGACAACTATCAGCTTTAATGACTCTTATTTTTATTAATGGAGGTCCATCTTGCACAGGCTTTCAAAGAACAAAAACAGTATTTCACAACAATTCAAGTTACCATCTGAAAACGAAAAACCACAGAGAAGAATATCAGCGAGCCAACTATTTTGAAGTCTCCAGATGCAAACTTACCACATTTTTCAGTGTTTCCCAAGAACGCTGCAAATCATCCAATTTGGCACTAGCAGATGATTCTAAGCCTGGTTCAAAAAACTCCTGGGTGGCTGAGGTGCTGGGTAGAATTTTAGCAGCTTCTGTCTGCAACTGTTCAGCAGATAAGGCTTGGTAATAAGCAATGTCCTACAAGCACGAAGTACATTATTGCACTTTCAAAAAGAAAGATACTGCATACTATCGCCCCCATACTGCCCCACTACATATGTCCATTAAAATAAAGCCCACAAAGCCAAAACCACATGGAAACCTCTCAATAACACAGTAAATCAATATTTAACAGTAGCAGACTGAGCAGACTGAGCATGTTTTGGACTTTCATTATGATGAGGACTTTGGATGCATTTTTTTTCGTGTTCCTATTAGCTAGGAGGTGCAGAAGGCAACTGTGGACAGTCATGGAAAGGCTGGCAGGGGAAGTGCTATAAACAGGAGTATTCTTCCTGCATCATTACAACTACACAACGTATCACAAAAGGTAGTGGGTTATGGTACTGTAGGTGGCAAATAATATCCCAATGAACACTATCACAGACAGAGAGGCAGAAGAGCCAAACAGGAATATGCTGAAGAACTGGTAAATGAGGCAAGAAAGAGTATGAAGCATCAGCTTATTGTAAGCTTTCAAACAAACAGGGAGGCTCAACCAACTCATAAAAGATATTGAGAAAAGGGACCAAAAGTGCTAAAGAAATGGGCAAATGTTCCAACCACCAATGAATTATTTGAGCGGAATTATTTCTCACCAGAAGTTCTATACTTAAGAGTATGGAGATTTCTTCAACTGTTGCAGATGACGACTGAAAACATCTTCAGAAAATGCAGCATTAAGGAAACAAGTACAGTATCTCTATTTCGGTCAGGAAAGCAGGCTTGATGACAAGGATTATTTAAAACTGAAACCATGTATGACAGTTAGCAGCATATTATTTGGGAGGTGAAAAATGCTGCCTCAAGGGAGGGTACAAAGCAGACAGAACCAGGCTCTTTTCAGTGATGCCCACCGACAGGAACAGTGGCAATGGGCAAAAACTGGAGCACAGGAGATTCTCTCTGAATACCAGGAAATATTTTATACTGTTTGAGTATAGACTGAGCACTGGGACAGGTTGCCCAGGGAAGTTGCAGGGTCTCCATCCTTAAAGACACTCAAAATCCTGGACAACTTGCTATACATGGTCCAGCTTGACAAAGGGCATTGGGCTTGGATGATCTCTGGAAGACCCTTCAACCTCAACCACTCTGTGATTCTTTTATATATGTACAAAAGCTAGGTACTAAACAAGACTAATTCTGAGGTTCTGGAGCTCAAAGTATAAGAATTTGGAACAGAATGATAATACATTATCTAATACTGTATGTGAACAAAACCAGACAGAATCTGGAAGAGCACAGAAACGAGATCACTCCCATAAACTGTCCAAAAGTGTCCAATGAGGTACTTCTTCAAAGATAATAACTGGAAAACTTGAAAAATTTAATGATGAAATTGTTACAGTGTCCAGGAGCCAGCACAGAACAGGTAAGAGCTTAGCACAGCATTCAGGACTGCAATTTCAGAATTTTTTATTCTGACCACAAGGGATCTTTCCAAGTAATGGTGAAAAATTGCACCAGTGGAGGCAACTTCTCATTTTGCCTTGCCTACAGCTACTCTCCGGCCCTTTGGTAGTCCCCTCTCAAGATCAATGCTTCTGTGACCTCTTAATAGGGTTTTCAGAATAAAGGGCTTGTTTTCACAGAAAGGGAAAACAATCCCTTTACCCATCTTTTCAACCGCTTTCTGGAGTATACAACATGGCAACTTCCCTGGCAGAGCTTTCACATGGTGGTAGCAGGAATCCAGATGTTCATGTCAATTAAAGATTTTGTTGCCCCTATAATGGCCCTAATATGCCATGCCTATTCTTATGACAAGTAGCCAATAAACATTAGTCAAGCTCTGTTATTAGATGTAGGGGCAAAAGGGTGTGTTTAGATTTCGTAAGAGATGCAACAAGGGCTGATGCACCCTAGATGAGTATCTGTATGAGCAAGAGAAAGAATCCTTAAGTAGGCTGTGTACAAGGAGATTGAAAAGCATTTAACAGTGACCCAGCGCATAAGACTAGAATCACAGGATCAGCTGTGGCCTACAGGGCATCATGCCAACACTTCAGCTTTTCCAGTTCAACTGCTCTGCCATGTGTATCAGCAAACCAAGCTTTAAAAAGTGTGTCAAATTTTAATCAATTATATCTTTGGGTAAGTGCAAAGAGATTGAGCCCCAAAGGGTTCTCATTCAGTACTGAAGCACAGATAAAGTGTCTGGTATTGCTAAACATCAAAATTAACTGCATTTCAGGACTGTTAACATAATATTTGATATATTATGAAATAACGTGTTTCAAACATTAACACCTTTATAGTTCCCTCACCCTGTTGTTTTTAGAGGAGTTGCAGAAAAAACCCACATTTTTTATCATATGATAGTGCTAGAATTGTCACTTTCTATTTCTGGTCTTGTTTTAATCTATTTCAATGCATAACCCCATTATTTCACTAACAAGCAGTTGGCACTTGTTTTATATTTTCACTACTTGTTAGAAATATAAAGTGTATAGATGTCTGAATTCAGACTAGCTATGTTTCACCATTAAGAGATGCTAGGAAACTGATGAAACACTATAAAGAGTTAATCAGGATGAATTAAAAAGCAGTCTTAACACAAAAGCTTTCCTTCCCCAAATTGCCTCTTCAGAAGAGTTTTACATTTTTTTTCCAAAGACTAAATTCATGTTATTCTTCACTTTCTATAGTTCCTGTTATATTTTTTTCTGGTACTTTGCAGGTGATCTTCCTGTGAGAAATTAGTTCTTAACTCTGGCTACTTTTTAAAACAAAATAATTCCAAATTATTTTGCAGATTTGCTGTAAAAAGACAAAATGTTTATAACTTACATTTGAGTTCCTAGTTCACTAACGTCTAGGATTTTTTTTTAACCAACCTTCTTTCCTGATGTCTTCCTGGGCATTCATCATGACCAGCACTGGCAGTTTCATAGCTTCTTTAGTCTTAATCTCATGTGAGTGTGAACCTAAGTATTTTGTAAGTAAACCACTGCATTTTGGAATGTTCTTCCGCTTGTTGTTTAATACATGCGGTTCATTTCAACATTAACCACACTGAAGAAAACTTCAGCTCTAAGTTTTTAAGATTGTTATAACAGCATCAACTTTATCTCTCTCAAAAATCTTCTGCTAAATCAAAGACTTAATATTTTTTGTCAATTTTGCCCTAGTAAATCACTTATTCTAAAACTTGTATTTTGGTGTCAGCTCATGGTACATGTTCACTGTGTTTTCCTTATTGTCTGAGTGACTGGAGCTGTTTGACTTGTTTCACATTTTCAGAGATAACTAATGAATTGACACTGGCTTCTTTAGGAAGCAAGTTGCTTTTGGTCCTTTAACTCATTAGTTAATGGTGTCATAAGACTTCTATGTTGAAATGTATAGATGCCTTTCTACTGTAAGTAAACTTCAGAAGGAACTTTCTGATTATCTAAAATTACAGAAAAGTGGAAAAATCCTTCTTAGGCATTAAACAACTCTTTTTAGTATGCCATTGAAGATTTTGTCACCACTCTTAGTATCTTACATTAGTATTTTTTCTTATGTCTTATATTTAGCAACTTCTATAGCAACATATGCATTTCCGAAATTATCGTAAGGAATCAATGAGCATCTTGCTCAAACTTGTTTAATTCTACTCAGCAGTGCAATACGACACATTCTAACCTTCAAATCTGCAGTGGTCAATTTTGGAAGCAGTCACAAATGCAAAACCAACCAATTAACCATAGAATCCATAACATGATGAATTCCATGAGGTGGTGACGGTTTCTAGGGCTCATTTCTCAACTTCTTAAGCATAGCATTTTATGTATGACTTTATGTACTCAATGCTCAATGTGTGGGCTCAAAGTTTACATTTTAATCAATACTGATCTACACTTGCTCCTATTCAAAGTGCAAGAGCCTTCAGTTTTGATTTAAAAGCTAATGTCCGTTATTTCACCTACCTGCCTCACTGGCACTTAAAACAGACTGCCATGGAAATGAACAATGTCGGAATGAACAGTACATGAAAAGAAACCCACATGGAAGTTAATAACTGAAGTGATATTAAGCAGATGATACCGGGCTGTGATTTCAATGCCACAATGGCAAGAGTAGAGTAAGATAGATGGATATGGACATAATGCAATGTATCATTATGGGGAATACAAAAAGGCTTTTACTCTCAGGATGCAAGATTCCATTGAGTACTACTGAGAAAATTAAAATTATGTTACAAGTAGAAAACACTGCTGAGATTGCAATTGTCACTTTTTTTTTTTTTTTTTTTTTTTTTTTTCCCCAAGTAATGAAGAGCTGTAACACTGTATTTATACAATTTCAAATCAGAAGTCAGTATCTGTATCTATTTTGAACCTGAAGGTTTGGTTTGGTAAGAGGCTAAGCCTCAGTTCCTTGGAGCTATAGCTAAACATTACTTCAGAGGATTAAATAAACCACCTGTGGAATGGAACCATGTATGTCTGAGATAAAAGCTGAATGAATGCCAAGAGAGAGGTACCTGGTTAACAGAAGCATCTGTATTAGCCACAGGTGAGGGAGAGCGACAGGCAGGTGGAGAAGATATCTCACTGTTGGTTCCCTCCTCCCCAGACTCCTCAGTGACAGGGGAGAGCAGTGTGTGACAGCGACCAGCAGTCATCTGCCACAGGAAAAGCAACCCCAGAGCACAGGAAGAAAATCAGTTACCTCAGCTGAGGCTTGACTTAGACTGAGATCAAAACAACACATGGCCAGAATTACCACAACATTAATTAGTCATGCTTCATGCTCCCACATTTACCAGTTTAGAAATCTGCTCAATAAATAGTCTCATTTACTTGTCATACCTCAGTATGAAAATGCTCTCCTGTACCCCAATGGATTTTAAAAGACAATGTAGGGCAAACAACTCAATAATAACAAATTCAGGTTTGCCTAAACATCTTCTAATACAATCTCCACTGCATACCAAAATACTGTGGAGAGCTACAGAATATTGGACTATTTGTCTCAGTATCCAGATCCAGTTAGAACAACAAGGAATAGACTTGAAATATAAAATACACACAACCCAGTATTTAAAAGTAACCTTCCTTCCCCAGTGTTGCTCTAGAGGGATAAATCCTCAAGTCTGACGCTCAGACTAAAATCCCAGTAGCATCAGCAGAATGTTTGTAATGAGACCCAGTTAGAAACAAAAACAAAGTAAGTCAAACATTAGACCTATGGCAGTACTTAGTTTTCATTTCCAGTACGCTCCTCTGAGAATACAGCAGCGTACTGTCAATTACCGTACCAGCATTTTAATGTGTGAAAACCCTATACACTGCAACATCTAATGAAATAATATTTATTATGGTTTTATTTTATTCCCGCAACTCATCAATTTCTTAGCATTTGTTCTTGCATGCTGGCAGCTACAAAATAAAAAGCAGAATATTTGTACATTATTGCTCACAAATTTCACGTATTTGTCTGTTAAATAACTTCAGCCTTTATCAACATGTCTTGAGAACCCATATAAAGCAAAATACAGTAAAGGGAAGCTGCAACTTCTTTGGTTTGCCACACTACAGCCATTTCAAAAGCTAAACGTAGACGCGAGCTGCGGCAATTTGCTACACGGGGATGTTGTAATGATGCAAGAGGAAGCAGCTCAGATAACGAGTACGGTGACCGAAGCATTGCTTACCATAACCACCGAGGGATGAGTGGGGTGCGCTGGGAGCAGGTCTGAATCCAGCTCCTCCATTCCCTCGGACAGCCCCTCCACTTCTGTCACTGTCAGCAGCATGGTGGCGTGTTTTGCTTTCATTGTCAGCATCTTGCACTTGGAATTCAAAGAAGCAATTTGCTCCTGGTATCCTTTGATCTTCTGAGCCAGCTCCTGAGGAAACATTTTTTTCCCCCGAATGCTGATGCAGCCGGGAAGGGCCACAGGACCGGCAGCATTTCAGCTTCCGCGGCGGAGCGCAGCCGTCCCCTCCCGGCGCAGCCAATACCACGGCAGCGCTGCCGCTCTGCTGACGAGCAGGATGTCGCCAGCGCAGGGAGCCGGCGGCCGCGCTGCGACACCGCCGAGCGCCGGAGCAGGGAGGCACGCACGGACGGACGGACGGACGGACGGACGGACGGATCACGCTCGCATCCTGCCTGAACCCCAGGCCACGTCCGTCAGCTGCAGGCTGCTGTAAAGGAGAGCGCCTCTCCCTGCCCTATTTCCCCCCGCCCCCCATCTACTTCCATTTAGCTGAGGAAGATGAAGCTCTCCCGCATGCCAGGGAAATGAGGTCATGGAGTGGCTACAACTGCAAAAAAATGCCCCATTCAGCTCTCACCAGGAAGAATGAATTGTCCTAACAATAACTCACAGGGTCTAACAGGCTCAAATGTGATAGGAACAATCAGTCACATAATAAGATTAAATGTAGACTGGATCGCTTTTTCTCACTGTTTGGATAAGCTGTATTTTAATCTCGTTTTGGTTTTGTGTAAGTCTACTGAGTGAAAAGTTGAGCTGCGCAGGACTAACCTTTCTTTAAAAAGAGATGAGGGAACTAGCATAAAGCAGACAATGTTTTAAACTATTGGGGGGTTTATATCTTGTGTCCAAACACCATCATAAGCTTAAGATTTGTAGACAAGAAAGATTAAAATGAATAGCCTTATTCACTTATTCACTTACTCACTTACTCACTTATTCATAAGTGTCTTGTCTTCTCTCTTACCCTATACTGTTGCCCTGTCCAGTGTCCAGTTTCCAGTTTCAAACCTTTCAATTAATATCCTTCAAATAAAAAATAGTGGAAGCATTTCATATTTCTGCTGAAGCTATTGTTCCTGTCTCCCAGTAACAAGTTAGAGTTTTGATCTAAGCAGTGAAAACATTTGTATAAACTTGCCTGCTAAATCGGTGATTATTTGCTCAACTATGTATTTCTGCTTCATTTTTATATCTGCTTTTATTCAAAACCCACAAGTTTTCAAGGAAAAATAGCAATAGGAATTGCAAGATCTAGTAGGTATAATAAGATATTATTACAATATCTTTTCAAAACTAATTAAGACTCCTGCTTCAGGCTGATAAATTGGAAGGTTTTTTTGGTTGTATGACACTTTCAGTAAGAAAATTCCTCAAAATTACAGTGCAGAACTAATACCAAGTTAGTAATTGAAACAGCTCAAAGACTGAGGATGACATTTCACTTCTTGAGTTTCAATGGCACCTTGTCACCATCTGTCATGCTAGCAACAAAAGGACCTCTCTTGGTGCTCCAAAGCTTTCCTTGGGGACTAAGAAAAGTCTTGATTATAAAACATCAAGCAGAATAGTCAAAAACCAAGCTGCAATATAATCAAGCAACAAATTTAATGTCTAGCAGCTTGAATAGTTATCTGCTCTTTGGCAGATTCCAGTCATTCACAAATGCTCAATGAATGACATATCTAAGCCTCAGTAGAAAATTATTGTCATTCAGTATATTCTATTCTATCACATTACTAAGTGCAATGACATTTGTGGTATTAATGTCCAATGCAATGTTTATCTAAAATGCCTCATTCAACTGAAAACAAGGAAGAGTAAGCAAAAATGTGATTTCAAAAGAAAATTAAAAATAATAAAGCATCTTTAAAAAGCAGTGTTCCATGAGGTATTGTATTTTCCATAAATTCTCAAGTATTGAGATACTTGCCCACATTCTTATCTGAAATTCTAAAGAAACCCAGGTCAGTAGACATGGTATCTACTTACACACATGCATATTAATAGAAGCTTCCCCAAAATCAAGATGTAATTGCCTCCTATTTTCTTCCTTCCTCTAATTTTAATTCTAAATATAGCTACTACAAATGTCCCCTTAAATTCTTTTACATACAGCCTTTAACAGGGGATGTGGTAACTGATATTTTCTTAATAACACCCCTAACAAACATCTTGACAGACTTGACTTTTGAAGTAGTCTAATGGTTCAGAATATTCACTTCATGTTATGCTTTTTCACAGGTATTTAGCAGAGAAAACATGAGCCAAAAATATGCTTATCTCAGTCTTTCAAATCCCCTTATCCCTAAATGTGGAACACTTGCACGTATGAAGTCTGTCTGTTCTGGCTGATCCCAACGTGCGTTATCATAAAGCTGCTGTCTTCCTGCAGATGTTTAGGACTACTCCTAGCTACTAAACTGGCTCAAATGTACATGAAACTTCAAGTCGCCCCATTTTTAAATCCCTTCCTGCCTGCAGCATTATTTCTTCCTCCAACAACATTACCCTGAATCGCTGGTGACTCTCCTGCATTTGCTGTTCCAGAATATTTGAATAGAGAATAGTAGCATTATCAATTCAATACTAATAAACCCGAAAGTTTCTACATATGCAAACTGCTCTTGAATTTATACTAAATAACAGTTTTAACAGCTGGAGAGAAAATGAGCAACACATGTAATATTAGGTTATATTACACACCAGGAGGGAATCGCTTTAATTCATAGGTAAAGAAATGGTGCCATCTGGTGCCAAAAGTGACACACAGAGATCAGTGGTGCACGTTCTATCATAGGAATTACACAACACACCGGGGGAAGGGAAAGGGGCTCAGGAGGAGCTCTCAAGCCAGCACAACAAGAAGGCTGCACAGAGACTATCCTGACTTTTTCAAGGGCTGATAATCCATGAGTTTGTGGGCAGGACCTGCAATTCCAGGGCACAAAAATCTTCCCAACAACGACTTTAAAGAAACCTTTGGAGAGAATGGTGCAGAGTTTTCCTCCAAATCTACTGTGGGTTTCCTTTGATTCCAAAGTCTCTTGGTATTCTTTACAGAATATGACTGGGATAAAAATGAGCAAGGATATACGCGCATCTTTCTACAAGTTCCTTAGGATATACATACATACATATGGATTACCGAACTAGTTGTAATTAACTGACCAACTGCTGAACTTTCACTTCTGGGACACTCCTCAGTCAAGTTCTAATGTTAACTGCCCCTTAATTATGCAATGCTTTTGTTTATCACAATGTTATCCGAAGGCTGGGATATATCTAACTGAATAAACAAATGAGTTGTCCACATTGTACCGATAGCAAGAGTTCCCTCTCTGAGATTAAGTCTATCTGCTCAACTACGTTTGAGGAAATCTGAAAAGCAACTCAGCTATCTTATGACTATTGCTTATGAGAAATTGTCTGAGTCAGTGAGCTGCCATTGATCCCAATGTCTTGATGCATTTTGGGTCCCATACCTCATTATGCGAAATCTGGACCTGGAGTTCCTGGATGTTGCTGGTTGCTATTGGCTTGTCTTGGATCTCACGATGGGCACTCTCTATCATCTGCTGCAAATGTTTCATTTCTTGCTCATATTGCTCATACTGAACCACTGCTTCCTAGAGAAAGGAAAAAAAGATTGAGTGTCTACATGAAAATTAATTTTCACTTAGTCTAAGCATGACAGATCTCCCTCCTGAAGTATCTGGCACTCACATCTTGATAAGCAAAGCAGAAATACAGTCAGGAAAATGTCTATTCATAAATACTGTGAATTGCAATGATTTGAATGGTTTTATTTCTTTAAGTATTTCCCAAACCCACAGTCCACATAACTGCTGTAACTTCTGATTCTAACAAGTATCTGAACGAAACACACCCACAAGAACATAGCCTGGCGTAGTTTCATGGCTTTATTATGAAGCGTTTTCATCTGCTTTTTCATTTCAGGTGTTCATTTGTGACTATAAGAAAAGCTTAATATTACACAAAATGCAACTGGGAGAGGATTATGAAGATTGATTCAGACAGTTACAATGTAGTATCAGTTCTTTCTATCATAGATGCATGGGCAGGTTGTCTAACCCGTTTTTTAAATTTTCAGCATGACATTGTAACCTTTTTTGTATTTAAGGATCATTAATTATCCTTAATCATCAAAAGTCTCTTTAGTTATCCAACTTGAAACTTTGTAGTCGCACCCTAGCCTATGGAATATTCTGTGTATATTCCTCTCACTAAAAACAAGAGAAGAAAAGCTTATTCTCTTATTTGGAAATACCTTTTACATTATATATTTTACATTTACAATTATAAATCCAAACAATCTAACAAAATCTAGTTTACTTGTATTTAACAAAACTTGAAAAAAGAAATTTAATAGACATTGAATGATTCCAAAATCAGAAAACAAATATATATAAACTATAAAGAGAATAAAAATAATTATTTTTATACCACAAAGTTAATTAGCTTGATAGTTTTTATGCAATTTTCAGAAGCAACTGGTGTTATAATGTTATATTAATTTTATTAATTTATTATATATCTTGTAAAATTAACCTCTGTGCAATTGTATATTAGTTGCTTGTCTAGTTAATCCCAACAACATTACAAAAATCATAGCAATATCAGGGAGAGAACCGGGGTGGGAGTCTGATGAGTAAATCAACAATTAACACGGTCATGAATATTAGAGTCAGGAATAACTGAGACTTGGTGGGGAAATCCCTAATGGTACCACAGGACAGAGGAATGCCCGGAGATACGAAATTGTGTTTTCACTGCAATTTGTACGTCTCTGTTCGAGTTCCTCTGAGCGATTGCTGGGATGGAGTTGCACTTGCCTGCATGATGTTGCACTGCTGAATGGCCGTGTGCTGCAGGCGGCTGGCCTCCTCCTGGAGCCGCAGGGCGCTGTGGCACATGGGCAGGCTGGCGACCACCTCCTCAGGAATCCTCAGGCCACTCTGGCAGTCCTGTACTGCCTGAACCTTTGGCTTCAGTGACTCCATTTCAGACAGCAGATGCTAGAAACAAAGCCAGTGCCACAATAAACCAATTTTTCAGAACTCCCAGAGCATTTCATGCAGCCAAAGAAAAATAATGGTACGTTCAAGAAATAATAGAAAATTATAATAATTGAATATAATTAGAAACAGTTCCTCTGGAGTTGCTCATTGTGAAATGAGAATTCTTTTAAAGAGTATTTAAGCAAGAAGCCCATATACTAAATATAAATAAATATAAATATATAAATATAAAAATAATTAATGAAAAAGCATAGTAGCAGCTATTTCTAAGTGTCCAAGTAAAAAAGTATTTCTGTTAAAAGATTTGAGAAAATAGATTTACAAACTCCCAAAACCAAAGCAGGACAAGAGTAATTTATATATACACATATCTCAGTGTTAAAATTTGAGTGAACCTCCCTGCTGGGACAGAAAAGCACATTTTCAAAACAGCACATGAATCCCATTGTGCTCACACCCTTCCTTTGCAAATACAAACCATAGCTGAAAATGGTGCTTCAAATTCAAAAGGCAATCAAACAGAAAGGAACAGAGGTACACAGAAACGTTTTTCTTTGAATAATCACAAGCTGTAGGCCTGAGTTAATACTGCCTATTCCATACAAGATGTCCATTCAAGCTGTCTGTTCATATGCATGAGAAGGGTCTTAGTGCAATGGCTGGAGAACTTATTTGATCACTGTTCTTTTTATCTGCGTTGAGGAGTTTAATGTATGCACAGATATGAAAAAAAAAAAAAAATAGGAAAAGGCAAACTTGATAAAATGGGCCTTAGCACATTAGAAAAAGATTTTAGATTCAATTGATAGAAATCAGCTGGACAATGAGGCAAACAGGGATAGAGAATTTGGTTATCTCCCTTCCCCTATACCACACACAGAACTCTAAGTGGGTCTGAAGTGCATACTGATGAGAGGATTGTGGATTGTTTTTTATTTCTGTGGTTTCATGACATATGGTGGATAATCTAACCAGAATTTCGGTATAATGACCTATTCCTCAGGCAGCACAGGTGGGGCCTCTCCTCTGTCAGACCCCATACTGCTGGCAAAGGGTGTCTTTATTGTTCAACCAGCACCCAGAGGCACCCTGGGGGCTGTGTACCAGCCAGGCGCTTTCCCACCTCCCCTCTCTGGTCTGGTGAAACAGGTGGAAAGGGGCTACAGCCCCCTTCTGTACAAAAGAAAGTAGTATTGTGAGATCTGCTAGAGCTAGGACAAAGAATACATATGAAACCCAGTGTAAACTCCATGTTCCTTTACTCTTAAGGTTGGTGATGTGTTTCACTTACACTCTTCAAGACCACATTCTGAAATCTGTTCGCAAGTCCCCAGAATAAAGACTGCATATTTTAATGAAAAGGAAAAGCTCTGCAAATTTACCTTCTGTGTTTTTCTACAGATTTTAATCCTACAGTGAACTTGCTGACATCCAGTTTTCACTCATGTCAGACTGAGACAGCTAAATCTCTATAATATCTTGCAGGAAGAAACATGTTTTGAGAAACTCAGAAAGCTATAACTTGCCTTATTTTTCCTGTTAAGAGACTGACACCAAAACTAACAAACTGACAAATCTCCATAGCAGATCAAATGCAATAGAGATAACCACAATATCTTATGGAGATAATTCAGCTAAGCATTCAAAAATTTAACTGGGCTTAAGGAAACCTGAATTGTCTCCTAGTGCTCCAGATTACTATTGGAGAAGCTAGCAACAAACTATATCATTGCGTCTCTATCTGTAAAATAATGATAACAACCTGGACTTCCTTTTGAAGTACTTTAAGAACCTCTTGACCATAAGCACTAGATAAGAATTGGGCTTTATTACAATTATTAATATGGATTAAATGGATTGGATGCACACTTCTCAGAACTGCATCAATCTAAGAACGGGCTCATAAAGAATTATACTTCAACCATTCCCTCTGAGGGAATGATTCCTCTCACTCCATGCCTTATTTCCTTGGCAGTAAATTCAGGCTACACTCTGAAACAGTGACCAACCTAAGAAAAGCAAAAATCAGTTTTATCAACACTCATTATCCTTTGTGTAAGGTCACACTACTCAAATGCTAACTTTGAAGTCCTGGTCTTTTACCTGTCTGTGAGAAAGTTGCTCTTTCAAGCTCAAATGGCCGAGCTCTGGAGACATCAGTGTGGCTTGGGCTTGCTCCAAAGCAGCCTGTAGGGCTCTCAGCTCAATTTCAAATTTCTTCATATCCTGTAGCAAATTTGATTCAGGGATGAATAAGAGGAAAAATAGAAATCAATATAAATATATCTGTCTGGATTTTGCAGGTACATCCCCCTTACACACAGTGCAAAAGACAATTCATAGTTTTGACAGTTAATTTTAAATGCTTAAAATATTAGATAAAACTACTGGTATCCTATGATAGTCTAGAAAAAGAGATTGCAAAGGCAGAGTTATTATTTAAAGTACTTCAATCTCAAATACATCATATGCTTTATAAAATTGATAAAGCATGTTCATTATTTTCATTGCACTCCTTTGTAGAGGTAGGCCTTACACTATGGAATTCTGGTCTGGTCCAGTGCTGATCTAAATTAATAAAGAACAGCATTTAGATATCATTTAAGAGAAGAATAGAGGAAATAGCAGAACACAAGTGTCAAAAAATACACTTTTCAAGTATCTAAACTTAGGTGCTCAGTGCTATTTGAGACACACCATTATCCCAAATATATCCATCCAGAAAGGGCACTTATAACAAGATCTGCAGAAATCTTGTGCCCATCGGAGTCAGCGCCTGAAGGCAGCATCTCGAACAGTGCAAGTTACCTGACTTTAGACAACAAAGTCATGCCCTGTAGAGACCACAAGTTATCTTCACTGCTAATGATCTCATTAGTATGATGCATGCATCACCCTACTTGCCAGCTAGCATTAGAAAAACTGATTTCATTTACCTTGGCAGCATCTTGGAGGTTTGGTAGCTGCACTTTGATAACTTGCTGCAATTCCTCCGTCCGCCGCCCCAGTTCCAGCACTTGCTGTGACATTCCTTCAGTGCAGTATACACTTGCCAGGTAATCAATCCTCTCACTCATGGCCTCAAGATCACCGTGAATCTCTCCAGACTCATCAAGAATGCTCTAGATGGAGACACAAGCAAATCGAATGTCAGGTTTGAGACTCAGTGGCACATATCTTTTAAGTATATTGTTCTGCAAACTCTTCAATCTGTACACAGTCATGAGACTATGATTAAATTCCACTGATTTTCTCTAAGGCTTAGGCAATGTGCTTAGTTCTGAAGGTCTGCTGGAGTGCTTCAGCTTATAGAGACTGGGAAACAAAAGATTAAGTCATGAAACTTCAGCAGCTGTACTTACCAACATAATAATTTTAGTGTATTGCTATACAAACTTGTGTGTAAAAATATATGCCATCTGTGGAGAAGATTTGTCCTGGAAGCCTCATATACCTAACAGAAAGTAGCAGAAAGCACTTGGGTGCAGTATTATAGCAGGGCAGGAGTCATTAATGCTGCCTAAAAAATCACTGCCAAAGTACTGTGTAGGATGGTATTGGTTAAGCTTTTATCATCAGATTTCATAGCAGGGAAAAAAACCAGCAAAACCAAACCAGAAATTCTGTCTCCAGCTTTCCTCAGCATAAATTGCCTGGAAGTTCCTATTCAGAAAACAAAGTTTGACATACTACACTGCACTAACATATGAGAATGCAGCTGACAATTAAGTAATGTATATATAAAAAACGTTAATTTATGCCTGTTTTGGTATTAGTGATACATTATTATCTTATGATGCCTTGATTTCTTTCACTTGTTGATGTAACACCAGGAAAGTTTGAACCTCATCAAAACATCCCACTAATCTCACACACACATTCCTTACAAAGACACACACAACAAATTGCACAAACACAGGGACAGCAAATTACTCTGATGTGAAATGCTCAGGATTAGATTGGAAGAAACTCTTCCATTCGGTATCAGTCTGAGAATATTTGGTATAAAACTCATTAGATAAGAACAAAGGCTATTCTAGTTTAGCATAATGGAGAAAGAAAAAAACAACAAAGCCCAAACTGAAAAAGCTTTAAAGTATGAGCTGCATTAAGGTACTTGGTGTGATAGAATCACAGTGTGCAGACACACTATTCAGCCAAAAGCCTTTACAAAACCAAACTATTTGAGTAACATGGAGATCAACTTTGAATTATGTTTTTATTCTACAACGTATGTTTATTTCAGTTTTCCAAACAATTGTCCAAAACCAATTAATCATTTTTAAGGCTTGGGTGAACAGTCAAAGAAATCTAGCACTTTAGGAGGAAGTAGACCTCCATTGCTTTGAAAATAACTTTTTATATACACTGTCTTTTAAATTTCATAGCTCACATAATCACCTGGTAGGCTTTAAACTGATCACGAAGCTGAGAGGAAGAATTCCATGTTATACTACCATGCACTAGGATATTTGCTTTCTCAATCCACTTCAGTATGAACTCCAGCATTTCATTGTATTCTTCCAAGTGTGAAGCAGCCTGGATAAAAGAAAAATTTGCTTGAGCCTAAGATGTGATTTTGTACAATTCTTGGGGGACGAAAAAAATAATTTAATTTCCTTCACTGTTTTAACTTGGGGATCATTTTAACAACTTTTTCTACCTGTATTATATAAGTTAATTTCTTATGTATTTATGGAGTAAAAATAGTTTTGTTTCCAGTAGTAAGATCATTTGTTTTGGGGGAAAAAAAGGCACTATAAGAATGTGGGTCACATTTGGAGAGTCCATTGATGCTCAAATATTTCCCTAGAGGGTACACTCCCTATGCATACTTCAGCCTCACATGTAAGTACCAAAAGACCTCCTCTTTCAGTTTGTGGCTCAATTTATTATTTTGATATGTCTCTTTCCATTATATCCTCCAAATGCCTTTTTTTTTTTTTTTTTTCCTAACTGAGTCTGCTTTGTCCACTCAATCTGCCACATTTCCCAAAAATGAAATGCTGCGCTATTTCAAAATACAGGACAAAAGTTCTGCTTTCTGATTAATCCAATTTCTTTTTAGCAAAGTCGTCATAAGCTCCAATTTTCTTTTCAGCAGGAATAATTTCATTGATGTTCACAAATTTCCTCCTTAGAAAGGATGGATCAAATCCAAGGTGATCAAACTGTATTTGCAAGCAGCTTTCAGTACCTATAATTTTTGTAATAAGTGGATTTTTTGATGCAGAACAAAAATATCCTAATGTTAAATCTCTTTACCAAGTACTTTTGACTGAGTTCTTTGATAAAGATTTTCCATCTCTTCTTAAAAACAAATTTTCAGAGAAAACTGAAAAAAATATTTTGAAGTTTTCTTACAGAAGCAACTTCATGCATGGAGAAAGGAGAACTCATAATTTATCAGGGTAGAACCAAAGAAATGGCAGAACCAAAGAAAACCCATTTACTTTTAGCTAGAGTTTTCTGAGGATAAGACCAATTAAGAAAAAAAAAAAGAGAATTTCAGAGACTTTGATCCACACGGGATGCATCTTTAAGAACGACAAAATATTGCATAAATATTATGCATTATCAAGGCCATTGTATATTGGCTTTTCTATTGAATGTACAAATTATATTCACCCTCTATGGATTGGGACCAGAGCAAAATATGGGTTTTTTCAACTTTTGTTTTTAATGCTGCAAATACAGGTAACAGTGACAGAACAGAGATCCTGAGAAGCACAATGAGGTACTATTTCCAGGCACGCTGGAAATGTGAGATCTACAATCTTTTTAGGGCACCAAAGGAACCAAACAGCAGGTGATTCATGCAAGAGGGTCTTAAAGCAGCCTATGAGAATTATTTCACCCCTTGATTTGACCTGTATCTCTTTGGAATGTGATGCAAGCTCTGACGAATAATAGGCAGATGTGCCAAGGAATTCCCTGTCTGGCATAACTCCAGGAAAGTAAATGGGATGTTTGCATGCTCCTTCTGGTTCTGAGAGGAAACAGCAGAAAGGGTTTAAGGTCATACCTGACTGAGCTTGGCTGCTCTGTACTCAGCCTGCCGTATGGTCTGCTGGTGCAATGCAGTGAGTTTCCCTATCCTGTGAGCTAGCTGCTTAGCCAGGGGTACGTTCTGCTCTGCAAAGTCCTGGACTGATGCATCTAATTCCAACAGCTTTATATTGCAGCTGTCCAACTCGTCACCAAGGATCTAGACAGAAAAACAATAAAATCAGTGATCCAGGAAGTGTTAGCTTTCTGGTTGATTATTTCTAGCCCAACTTGCAACTTTTATACTCTGTCCAAAGTCTGCATAGTTTTTTCCATTTTTAAGCAGGAAAGCAGAACAGCAGGATGTTTGGTCATCTCTTAAGTATGTGCCATTACTCTTTCTCCTCTGACTTCCTGGCTGAAATGGAAAACCGTTTTCCCTGCTGTAGCCAAACACTGAGTCACTTCAGTGTGATGTTAACTGTTCTCAGGCAACTTACTGTGTATGTTTCTCAAATTAATTGTCAGCACAGATTGCCACAACAAGGATTTTTATTTATTGGAAAAGGGGTTTGTTTTATTGCTGCTTTAAAATATCAGTTTATAAACTCATAAAAATGTAGTTACTCATTAATGGATTAAGAAAACTTTAATTTTAATTTGAAATTTGCATTTTCATAGCATGTTCTTGATGCAGAAGCAGTCCAGTTGTGCTAGACTGTTTCAATAGAAACACAGTTTAAAATCAGTTTTTCCTACTATAGTCACAAATATTTTGAAAAGGAAGCCTAAAATGCTTTTCAAGTTTCTAATAGATTTATAGCATACTCTTGGCCTACAGTTTCTTGAGAAAAGGCTACTGGTTATTTTTTTTTATTTGTTTTTTTTATTCAAGGTGTCAAAATTCATTGTTTTTGTAATGTAAATAAAATAAGTTACAAAATCAAAGAACATATTAGATTGGTGGAAGGGACCACAGTGGGTCATCTGGTCCAACCTCCCTGCTCAAGCAGGATCACCCTAGGGCACGTGGCACAGGATTGTGTCCAGATGGCTCTTGAGTATCTCCAGTGAGGGAGACTCCACAACCTTTCTGGACAGCCTGCTGCAGTGCACAGACACTGCACAGTAAAGAAGTTCTTCCTCATGTTCAGGTGGAACTTCCTGTGCATCAGTTTCTGCCCATGGCCTCTTGTCCCTCTGCTTGAACAAACACCCTAGCCTTTCTCGAATTATTTCTACAAATTTAAAGTGTAATCATTCAGAACTCCACTACACGTGCTTCAAGAAAGTTACTTCAAGTTCTTCAGGTTAGGGCTGTCCTGGCAGACACATCTCAGAGTGCAAGTTACAATCAATCGTTATGATCAATCAATGTTATTCCACAAACTTGGAGATGTAACTTTCTACATGTAGACACAAAGACAGATGTTAAACTGCTCATCTAAATACAAAGACACATATATTACAGCAAGCATAAATAAACGCATTTACTACAGATATTACACAGAATTTATATGCTGTTTCTGAAGGAAGGATCCATTTGGCTTGACTCACGTGGATTTAAAGCAGATTTTTATTTTATTTTTTCACAATCTGTTTCAATGTTAATATAAAAGTATTTACTGCTGTAACCAAAACCAACCCAGTCTCAAGAATTATCAGCTAAATGCTGACATAAAAGCAGTTGGAACATTACTACAGCTCCAGTGACAGAGAGTTTTCATTTAAGAACATAAGAAAGCAGATTTCACTGGCTTTCTGCTTTCTTATTGAAATCAAGGAGGTACACCAGGGATATAATTCAATGACGCTTCCTGCAAAGCAAAAAGTATTTTGGAACATCTTGAGGATCTCATGAAAATAAACAGGTACTTTATGACATAGCAGTCATGCTAAATCTTCTCCTAGTTTGTATGCTCTGCTTAATTTCAGACAGTAATTTGGTCAAGTTTGTCTTTGCCTAGTTAAAATAACAAACCAAAAAAAAAAAACCCAACCAAAAAACCAACCAAAACCCCATAAACCCTCAGCCAACCCCTTTTCTATTTCTCCTCTCCCCAAGATCCCTTACTCTCATATGATAATACTAATTAGGCCATTACACTTCAGTACATATGATTTTTCCTGCACATGGCACATACCTAAGATTAAGAAAACCTTCAAAAAGAACCAAGAGTCCTTTGCACTACTCTTAATTGCATGAGTAGTACTTTGCCTCATTGTTGAACCAAATGATGTGAGAAGCAATATTCTATTGATCTATTTATCATAAATAAAAAAATGATCTTTTTGGTATGGACAAGAACAAGAAACAGTTTGAAGGTTCCTCAAGCTTTCCCAGATTGGAGTCACAGTCATTATTTAAAAGGAACCATAAAAGTTTGTCCATCTGACTTCAACACTTAGCTGCTTCTTCCAAATTCTGTTACTTGTGTGAGCCAGTTTGCAAAGAATGTGGTTTTTAAAATCTCATCAGCCAACCCGCATTTCTGTATAATACTTCTATTGAACTACATTAAAAAACTGTGTCCTGCAAGCCTTCACAAACAACACTTTGGTATGGAGTGTCCCAGTTCAGAAAAATTTATGGCATAACCACATAAGAAAAGCCTTGTCTTACCTTTTGTTCAAGTTTAGCCTGTGCTATATTATTTGTTTTCTTTTTCAGTTTGGAAAGAATGGTATTTAGCTCATTTGCTATCCCCTGGATTTTCTGATCGAACTCTTGATTCAATGTTTTGATTTGCTGAGTTTCTCTTTCTTTGGTTTGGATCTGTCAACAATAAGAATTAATTTCAATAATCAGAAATCACTCCTCCTCAAAGGAAATTAACTTTCATTTAACTTAAATCCAAAGGATGAAGGCAATAAAACTATTCTGTGTTGTCACAGTTTGGCCACAGCAGGATACCAAGTTATAAAGCCTGAAGAAGGGCTATAGATCAGTTACACATTTATGTACTGCACTTTACCTGATCCTGTACGGTTACGAGGGCCAGTCCGACTTCTGCTAAGTGAAGAGAGAGTTCAGAAGGCAAAATGGTATAAAGCCCCATGTATTTATTCTGTTGTTGTTCAGCCAGTTTTTCAACAGCGTGGCGATGAGTCGTAACTTCACCAAAGAGAGACTAATGACAGAAAAAACAGTATTGTTAAGAACAATGAGAATGTATCTTAAATAGCTTTAAAATTAAATATCATAGTCCATCATCTACTTCATGCCTTATGAATTTGTCTCACGGGTTATTAAAAAACTAATTTGAATTTGTGGTGGTTTTGAAACTATTAACATTCACTAGCAGATTAAAATGAAGATAAATATTGTGACTTAGAAGTTGACAAATTTGGTATACCTGCAGCTCCTGAAGTTGGATGTCCACTTCTGCATCAGGGCTTAATAAATATTCTTTTGTTTCCTGGATCCAGGACTTTACAATATTAATCTCTGCTTCAACCTCCTCGCGCTCCTTCAGTTCCTGTTTCACCATCTTCATGCCTTTTTTAACTTTCTGTTGCATACTTCAGAAAGAAAGAAACAATAACTATTTATGAAGAATTAAGCAATGTCTAAAAACACAGCTTTGACAAAAAATACTGAATAATAAAGATAATGATTAAGAGTACCACATCCAGAGAGATAAATTTAAATAAATTAAGTTTTTCATGTCAATTCTTTGGTTTTATGTGTTTGGACATGAAGCATGCAATTCTTTTGAAAAAATGCAAATGTATACAATAGAGATCCCTACATCAGAGCTTATCACCACAGACTGGCCTCGCTGTCAGAAGAGGAAACAGGCAACTGCAGGGCACGAATTAGGATTATTTATTGTCATTCCAAAAGAAACTTCTAAAATAGGTCAGAAAAACTGCATCTTACACTTGTTTATTTCTCTACACTAATTAGAGAGTGAGACTTGACCTGCTCTGATATTGATACCTATAACATAAAATAACATGAGATAAATTCCACTCCTATTGATGGGATTTGCATTGGCAGAATACTTAGGATAAGTCATAGATCAAGCATCTGAACATGGCCTATTTCCATACGTGCACTAACACAGAATTTCTGCCCTTTCCCTAAGAACTTGGGTCTCCTGTAAAAAATGACACCTCCGTGAAAGTTCTATTGGATTAGTTGTAGCTCTTACACATGTGACATGGATCTTTGATATTCCCACAGTTCATTCATGTTTGTATAACCTTGCATAGAGGGATCATGCCCTATTTATATGAGCAGGAGGTTATCACAGAGCCTATATCTTAGAAACCAATTTTAACTAAGTGCAAAATGGAATTGTAAAACTACTTACATCTACACATTTTCTAATGTGATTGCTATTCTACTATAATAATTTATACATACACACAATAAACTGCACAGGCTTGGTGCAGGGTTTAGAGTTTTGTCATTTTTCATTTCTCTTTGTCTTCCCATGGTGGAGGTCCACTTAATAGTATCTTAGAGTAGTTACAAGGTAGATTTGTGTCTTAAAACTGAACATAAAACTTCCTGTTTTCTACATGACAGGGTGATGTTTTAGGTTTAGATAAACATTTGCATAACCTCAATGTGGAAAGTTATGTTTTGTTTGCATATGCTCTACATTCCTTTGTTAATATCATACAGGACCTACTTTTGGCACCTAAGTGCCAAAAGAAGATACAAAAAGATAAATTATTTCTCTTAATGTGAGAAGCAATGGAAATATTAAAAAACAGTTATAATTTTAATGCAGTCTATGCAGCTTTTATGTAAGTTAGTATTATTATGCAAGGCAAGAAATACATATTCTAAAAGGCATACTGTTTCTGATGGAAATAAAATATAATGGCAAAATTTTATTTTAAAATTAACTAAAAGTAATTTTAAATTAAAACTGATGTTAATATTTAAAAATAATAGCTAATATTTATTTAGGTGTGTTAATTGTTAATGATATAAAAATGATACATAAGCTCTTAATAATGAATTGCAAGGTACCATTTTTCTGGTGAATCTTTTAAAATATTTCCTTACTTGTGGCATCGATCTTGCATTGCTTTGATTTCTTGCATAACTGGTAGTTCCTTCTGAGATGGAGGCTTTACTTCCACATCCTGAAGCATGCTAACAGCATGCTGTTTGAGCAGGCCCAAAGATGACAGCTGGTGGTCTACTTCCAGCAGAAAACTGCCGTGGTAATCCAAGAGTTCCAGGAGCTCTGTCTTGGATGCCTTTTCCACTGAACTTTCTGGTAAGCGACCTTGGAGCTGATCTATAGCTATGGTGGCTTTCTGAATCTATGGAAAGAGATGCAGTCTTGTCAATAATAAAATGACAAAAGAAGCTAGTGCAACTGACACTTAAAGGTGCTAGATCCAGTGCTGTACATTTAGATTCTATAAAACTATCGGGGTATAGGGCTCATGCTCTACTGTGCCAGATCCCTTTCTCTTCCCTTAATCCTTTAGGGGATTAGGACTTGCTGAGGGATTTTTTGTCCAGTTATGGGTATCTTATTATAGTCTTTAGCATTTATTATATTTATTGCCATAGCAACTCGAGCTGAACCCTGGGGTGCCCCCATATTTGGCACAAGTCATGAATTTAACAAAATGAATTATCCTCACTCCTAGAGAACCTGTTATCTGGGCATAAATAATAGACAATGACAGATAAAAAGAGTTAGGAGGACATAGGGGAAAAAAGAGACATATGATCAATGAGCAGCGACAGGCGCTATCATCACTGCTTATGCTTAAAAGGAGCAACTTCATATTCTTCAGAAAAAAAAAAGAAAAAGAAGAAAAATGGAAGAGAGAAGAAAGAGAGAAAAAAGAGGGAAGAAAAAGAAGAAACAAGAAGAAAGAACGAAAAAAAATGAGGTTAACATAATCTAGAACAGAATATCTGAGGAAAGGAAACAGAGGAGAAGAATCTAAAGAGCCACCAGAAACCAAAACAACTCTGTATGTACTATACATGTATGCATAGAGAAGAACAGTCCAAACAGTCTAAATCTGGATCTTTCATAGCTGCGTTTTTCTGATCTGAGGAAAAAAATCTGTTATTCCTGCTATCAGTTTTCTCTACTGCAAGAAGACTAATTAAGCAGAATAACGAGTCAAAACCTATGCACAAGGGAGGATATACCAAGGCTAGAATTTACCTTGTCATTAAAACCCTTCCATTCCTGCACTGCATCTTCCAAAATTTTCTCTTGTTCCTGGGCTACATTCCGGAGCCGTGTCCAGCGCTGCCAAACTGTTGTCATGGATCTACTTATAGATGCCTTACTGGCATCATTGCTGATTTTTTCCAGCTGCGAAGCCTTTTCTTCTAGGGCTGTGATTTTCTCATGGAAAGAATTCACTATGGACACGAGAGTCTGAAAAAGGAAAAATAAGCCGTTTTCCTTTTCCACAAGACAACTCATTAGTATTCAACATGCAGGTAGGTGAACCACCCCCATCCACTGCAGATGAGGAGGAGGCATTGTATTTCAAGTGAAGTAGCTAGGTCTCACTTTATTTCTCATAGGCAATATATTAGCTACAGCTTGGTCCAAAATGCAAGCTTCTGGAAGCAGCAGAAATCTGGACTAATCATCTTTTCTCTTCCTTGATCTCTCAAAAGAGATGAAAATAAGCATTCAGATTCTTTTCGCAACAAAGACTGACTTCTAAACAGTCTAAAAATGAAATAAGCAATTCAGGTATTTAAGTGTACATTTATGTCCTGTTAACCTTTAATAACATTTTAAATGCCCAAGGATTTGAGGAGACTCTTATGAACCTGGGCAGACATGACATTACTCTTTGGGGAAATTCTTGATTTCACAAGACACAGCTGGCAGCATGTTTGAAGGGTCACTGATCGTCCGTATCAAGGGAATTGACTAGTACCCTAAACACAAGCAAGTAATTATCAGTACCTTACCTTATGTGTTAGCAACTTCTCTTCTGCTTCATGAGAAGAAGCAGCTTTAGCTACTGAGAATTCAGACAATTTTTTCTCAGCATCATTCATCATTTCAATCACCTTCTGCCTTGATGTCTGGTACTCCTGCCACTCAGAAGCACACCTTAAACAAATACAGTTCCAGAAAGAACAACTTAATGCTACATAAAGACATTTGAAAATCAGAAATATTATTGTACCTCGTTTTCAATGCAACTGCTTGGTTTTGCTCTTACAAAGTATTTTCCAAGAAAATAAAGATTATTGGGAAACAGCATACATAGAAGTATATGCTCTTGATTTTCAGCTATGCCTTACAGAAAATACAGCTGGGCATTTAATAGCCCTTATTTAACTTTTGCTAAGAGACTGCTTATGTTGTGGTTTAAATCTACCCAAACTTATGGAATTCAGAACATTCAGGAATAATAAGAAACATAGTTATGCTTCTTAGGTATTTCCTTTTAGTTCAAAACGTCTACTTCAATTTCTTTTCATTTGCATATGTCTTGTGTCAGGTGAAATATAGAACAATTATTCCCTACTCTTCTTCTCTGTGCTGTTCCAAGATTAATATAATTCTACCAGAGCTTCTTTAACATCACACAACTAGTCAGTCAAGGGCAGAAAAGGAAGTAGAATCCAAGAGCTCTGAATTCCCAATATCCACTTCTCTCAAAAGTAGCACAAATATTTAAAAACTTTAATTAATGTTCTGATTCTTTCATTCAATACCTATAGTGTGAAATGAAGGCAGAGAGGAAAAAAATAAAAAAGAAAGAATATACCTTTGTAACTGCTCTTGCTGGGTTTTGGCTTCTTGCTCTGTCCCTTTGGCCTTTTCCTCCAAAGCAGCTACATTCTGCACCAGCTGTTCGCTTGCTGTGGCTTGTAAAAAGGGCTCTATCTCAGACACAAGGCCTTGTAGCACTTTCAAATGGTCATTAAACTGACTTTCTGTGCTAAAAAATTCGATGTGGTTCCTTAGATTCTCCTCAGAGTTCTCAACATCTAGACCATTTCTTGCTAACTGTAGAAATTCCTGAGCATCTTCCAGCCAGTCATTTGCTATCTGCATCACTTGGTAGTACCTTTGGCAGAGGCTATATGCTTTATTCAAGGTAGCCTGAAATAAAAGAGAGAGTCACAAACACAAAATCACAGTAGCCTGTGTAATTTAAAAAACCCAGACAGTAGGATTACTAAAACAGTCAGTTGGTGATGATTGTAAAGATCGAGCCACAGAGCCATCTTTTTCAGCTTTGTGACCGAGAAACTGATGATGCTTTGGGTGGACTAACCTGTCGCATGTGTACAGCTTCTTGAACTTCGCCATCAAGTTCTGCCAGCTCAGCAAGAGTGTTTTCCAGGTCAGCAGGTATCAGCTCCTTTGCTTTCATATAGCGCTCTTTCTCTTTATTGCTCAGTGCATTCATTATTCTGAGGCTTGATTGCACTTCTTCCTGATATATCTGAACCTTTCGGATTTCTTCTTGGATGTTCTGCAGTTTGAGGTCCAAACTTAATGTTCCATTAAGTTCTGTTTTCACCCACCTCAACCAGTCGAGTGAGCGGCAGATTTCTGTCTTGAAGTCAATGCTCTGCACAAGTCTGTTCTCACACTCCATCACCGTGTCAACAATGGCAGAATGCAAAGACTTCAGCTTCTCTTGCCAAGCCTGAACTTGGTGATTTGTTGTCTCATATGCTGATGAATCAACTTGAGGAGAAAGGGCTTCTAGATGTTCAGTTATTCGCTTCAGAAGACTTCCTGAGTCTTGCAAGCTGCCCACCAGAGAATGGTATATTTTCAACTTTTCTTCTATTGGGAGAGTTTCTTCATTCACCTTAACCTGCTCCTTCTTCACTGTCTCTAGCTGTGCCTCAAACTGCATACACATTTTCTCATGCTCCTGGCATGCTTCTATTGTATCTTCCAACAGGTTGATTTTCTGTTCTATTTGCCTCTTCAACTTGTGATACAGCGTGGCAAGTTTTAACATCTCATCTGGCTGCCAGGGCTGGCCAGTGCTTCGAAAAGCCTCCTTCTTCTGGTTCAGTTCATCCACTGCTGCAGCAAGGCTCATGGCTTCCCCTAAGAGATCTCTGTAGGCTTGCTGGAGTGACACAGTTTCTTTAGCTGAAACAGCAGCTGGAGCTTTGTCCATGTTAATAAACTGTTCTTCTAGCTCAGTCAGAGCTTTACTCGTCAACTCAATCAAAGAGGCATATTCTTTTCTGGCATAAATTGCTTCCTGAACCTTATATAATTTTTCTTTTGCCAAAGCAGTGACAATATTGAATTGCTGAGGGAGACTATTAAGTTTTTCATCTAGATAAGAATGGTCCACTTCATTAAGTGATGGTAGGACTTCTTGGCCATCTCTTTGCAGCGTAAGTAGCAGATTTTCATACTCTGGAGATTGCTCAAGAATCTGTTGGTATTTTGCCAACTGGCTGTATAACTCAGTGTTAGAATTCATTACATTGACTTCTGGGAATGTGACAATATCAGCTTGTTTTAGCCAATGGCAAGCTTTATCCAAATCTTCTTTGAAGTATTTCCTGGAAACAATATTTTTCTCCAGTTCTAACAATCTCTGGTTACACTTCTGTAAAACAGTGTCATACACATTCTGTAGTTCTTGCAGTTTACCTAAGACCTCACTCTTCTCTTGATTTGTTGCTTCTTTCATTAAATCCCTTCCTTGAGCCCACAACCCTGTCACCTCACTTTGATAGGCCTTCAGATTAGCCTGGGTATTCTTACAAGTCCTGATCTGTTTATTCACATCTTCTGGCAAAAGACAAATATGTTCTGGAAACATTACCTTCTTCTCATGCTGGTGAATTTGGTTTGTAGCCTGAAAGACTGCCATAAGAAACTGGGTCTTTTCAGACAGTGCTTTATTCAGGTGTTTTCTCCTCTGTCCAACTAGATCGCTGAGACAAGCCACGTGGTGCTGTGCATCAGACACTGTTTTCTGCAGTTCTTGCCTTTCATTGAGCCCTAGGTTGGTCATTACCCTGTCAGCATCCTTCACAAGCATCTTCAGAACAAGCTGTTTGGCTTCAAGCTCACTGCAAATGGTGAGATGATCCATGAGAAGACTCTGAGCCATATCTGGAGGAGGGCTCTGTTTAAGAGCCTCTGAGACACTAGGTCGCTGTTCCTCAGCCCATTCCATCAGTTCTTGAAATTTGGAATGCACCAAGCTGAGCTCTTCTAAGGTTGAAACAGAAACTTGAATTTTCCGTTTGACAAGGTCCTCCAGCTGAGTCCAGCGCTGTTCAAAATGACTGAATTGCTCCTTTACTAATTCTTTGTCATCAAGATTCAAATGTTCTATCATCTTCTGCTTCTGATCTTTCAAATCTTCCAGAGCAAATCTCCTTTCCTGTAGTGCAATTGCCAGTTTTTGCAAAGCTTCAAGGTGCACATTTGTACTTTCAGCATCAGATCTGTTAGACAGCACAAAAATGAGTTATTAGATCATATTTCAGCTCAGGCTTTTAGGAGAGGTCAGAATTAATTACAAGCCCACTACAAACAGAAATCAATATGATATAAAGACCTACAGTTCTCAGACTCACTTGAAGGTGAACATTAATTTAAAAACTTCACAAATTTATTAGTTTCTCTTTCATTTGCTCTATGGTCATCAGGCTGACCATACACATTTACATGAATACAGACCATACTGATTATACTGCATATATGAACAATGGCAAGTATTGAGGTTGAAGTGAATCTTGTTCTATGAGAGTGAACAGGAGCAGCAATGCACCCACAATTTTACTCACAGCTTATCCTATGCAAAGCAGCTACAAATATTTAGAAGTAGTTACTAAGCTTTAATGTAATAGTCTAACAGTCTAACATTAATATAATAGCGTAATAGTCTAACACAATATCCCAATGAAAATGAACCAGTGAACGATGAATTCATGAACCACAACAAACGAAAGAGTTCAAATGAAATAGTCAACATTATTGAAATATCAGGAAATGCTATACCTTGAGACAGGATCAATCAGTACTTGCTTTAAATACAAACACTGAAGATCTGGCCTCTTAAACTCGCTTTATCTCAGTAGAAATGATTAATTGCCTGATAATTAATAAGGGAGGTACGCTTTTAATTAAGTATGCAAAAAGGGATTTTTAGTAGCTCCCATTTAGGGACACTCTGTAAACAGCTCTTTCAGCATATATGCACAGGATGTGTGAGGATGTGACTCCTTTTTTACCTAGCCAGGTTGTCCCACTCTTTTGTGAGCTTTTCCAGGAAAACTTCAACGACATTCATGCGATCATGGTAATCCCTTGTCCTCTGCAGATCCTCCTCTCTCTGCATGAGCAAATTATGTGCCTGAAGGCAGAGGTCCAGCCACTGGTTGCTCAGTTCTCCTATTTCCTTGTGTTCAGGTGATTCCTGTCCTTGGGTTAGTTTGTTCATCTTCTCAGTCACAGAGGTGAGAGCTGACTGCTTAGACTGCAGCTTCTGACTGAATTCCTGAAAAAGATACAAGTAAAACCCAATATAATAATATACATTCAAAATTATAAAATGGAATTTAAATAAAAGCTCTGAAATAAATTGCATTTGGACTAATTATCTGCCCAGCCAAATGTTTTGCAGATGTAAATTAAAAGAAGTGTCTTCACTCCTCTCCAAACCCTCCTCCCCATCTTCTCATGTGAAGACGGATGCTAAAGCAAACCAGAGGAGTTTCTAAGTGCCAGTGATAAACAGAATTCATGATTCAGTCACATCCTGTTGTCCAGGCTTCTGGACTAGCATAGCTCCCACCATACACTAAAACATGCAAGGTAGTCTCGAATCTCACAAGAATAATTCATTTCACTAGTACTATTTCTAGCTTATTTTTTTCCTTCCTCATTAGTGACTAAAAATAGGAAGCGGGGTCCATGAGTCAGTGAGGCTCCATATCTGTACTCTGTATTGTTCCTACTTCTGTAACAGCAACCGTTACCACTGCCATTATTGAAACAAAACCATGGATTACCTAGGTATGAATGCTATCTTAGCTAATAACTAGTAACTAAAAGAGTTCATCTGCAGACACGCCCTACCAAATAAGAAGTCAGAGACATCCCAAAGAGAAGAATACAGAATATATGGACAACTAAAACTAACCAAATATTTTGCAGCCCTAAAGCACTAAGGGCTTATAATATTTTCCTAAATTCTAGTCCCAGTAACTATAACTAAACAAGCACGCCCATGGCCAGTTCTGCCTCATTCCTCTTCATGACAGCTTCAAATGGAGCTAGGCATTTACCAGGGCAAATTATTAGAAAAAAACACACCTTGTGCTGCATCTAGCAGTACAGAGGTGTCTCCCTCTCATTATAATCCAAAGTTATTGACTGAAGGAGTGAAGAAATAGAGACTCCTTCCTCCTGAATTCTAATGATAACTGGTATAACAGCTTTCAGTCCAGATTGTGCTGAGGCATCTTCAAAGGCTCTGACTTAGTTCCAAAGTGTGAGTAGAACAGACATGGAGAGGAACTGCTGTTTACTTTTCACCTAACTCTGGGCACATCAGAAAAAGAATAGAAGCAAATCTAGACCAAAAATGCAAAACCCATATATTTAATATTTTATTAAAGAAATTATCTTTTTGTTAAGTTACTGATGTGTACAGAATGGTCATAAAATGTCTCCCTTCTGGAATGAATGAGAGAAGATATGAAGGCATTTGTCTCATTAATTGAATTGTGTTTCTGTCATACCTCTCCTTAGAGATTAACAACATCAAATGGTTTTGTTGACAAATTTTGAAATACTTCTGAACTATTTAGGCGTATAGAAATCAAAGAATTTCACAAGCACAATTTGCAAATCTTATCTTCAGGTCCAATGTGATCAGCATTTAGTCTACTCTAAAAGCAAAAGCAAATCAGATCAGTAGGCTGAAAGTTGTCTAATATTAAAAAAACAAAGCAAGAAAAATACTAAAGTATTTCTGCTCTCTGAATCACCCTGCAGCATCAACAAGGAAACAATTTTTCCTCTGTCTTCTCTGCTCTTCTTAAGAGCGTATTAGCCTATGTATGCAGTACGTGCATATAATATAAATCATAAAATAATATCAGCCACAGGATGAACTTCTTCCCTACCTTCTGTTCTTAACCCAAAATTTCCTTACCTTTACCTGGAGTACCATATTTTGGGCAATATTTAGCTCCAACTCTGCCCGTCTCCTTTTCAAATTCTGTAGTTGTTGATCTGCTTCCTGGAAATATAGCCAGAGCTCAGCCTTCAATTGTTTTATCTCTTCCCAACCTTGAGCCAAATACTGTGAGTGCATTATCTGTTGCTCAATCTAGAAGAAAAATGAAAAGGAGTAGGAATGGTTTAATGCATCTGTTTTTGCAGAATAAAGGGTGAGTACCATTCTTCCTCTGAGCACAACACTGTACTAAAGCAATTTCTGCACCAGATTCTGAAGGGGCTAATATTACCCACAAAAAGAGTCTCAACCTTCAAAAGTCACAAGAATTGTACCTATCAAAGGAAATCTGGGTGGAAACAACAACAACAAAAGAAATTAATTATCATTCACCCTTGAGAGAAGCAAGTAAGTTTATGAGTGTTTGTATTTCAGTGTTGTCTTCTGTTAAAGCTTCAACTAATTGTATAATTTAGTCTACTGTATGCCAAGAATATTGTCAGAGCATATCCTACATAAAAGTTTCTACTAAACATTTCCATTTAATTTGCTTAGCCCAATTATTTTGCCTTTTTGCCTCTTCTAAAATGCCAATAAGAGGAATGCTTACCAGATCTGAGCCCATCAATCCTCTTACACCAATAGTGACACAGCTGCTTTTGCTCTATATACAGCAGTCTGCCTTTAAGATTTAGACACTCAACCAGCTTAGCATATCTTGGCACTATACCATCCGTGATTTCTTAAAAACGTTTCACTGCTTTGTATGTGAAAGGAGAATCTTATTCTGATGTTTGGGGTGTTTTTCAGCTATTCAGTTCTTGGGCTGCCATATTTTTATGGGTCATTTGGATTTGTACAATTCCATTCTCTGGTATGGAACACTGTTACTGTATGTATTAGATTTTTACTCTTGTTAGAAGTAGTTTCAAAGCTTCGGTTGTGTGTCTGTGTAAGAGAGACTAAACTTTTCATGTTTACAACAAGAGGAATGCTCATAATTCTTTTTTTCCAGCAACTTAAGTTTATAGTTCTATTTTAAATGTAAGCATTAAGTGACTTGAAAACTTAAAATTGAGGAACACTTCTATAAATTAATACGCTGAAATAGATGGACTTTGATTCACTAACTGAACCATCATAATTTTATTGTTATGCTGATTATTTTGTTATTAATATATTAATATAAGCCAATATGATCACAAGTCTATTGTTGAAAAAATAATAACAATAAAATATGTCTCAGATTTAATAAAATACAGAGAAGATTAGACTGAATTGTGTTTTTTGAAAACATAACTTGAATCAAGTTTTCTTCCACAGAATGTTATTTCTGTGGCTTTAGACCAACATCTTGTAACAGTTCCTAAGTACCTTTAGCAACCTTAGTTGTGTGTCTTTTTATTAGTACCAGGATGGCAATGTAGAGATTTAATAAATAAAATAAAACAAAATAGAGGCAGAAAGAGAAAACTATTAAGTAGCTCTAAAGAAATACTTAAGATGAAAGTAAGATGACATTACTTTAAACCATTACCCAATATGACCTTTTTAAAAGGGAACAGATCAAGGCAGTTAAAGCTCTAAATAGGATTAAAAGTGGGTTGTTGTGGTTATCTTGTACCGTTTGTTTTGTTTGTTGAATATCTGCCGCTGTACTCTTCACTGTGGCATCTGACAGATCACACATGGAGCACAGAAGATCCAAGTATGTATTGGCCTGCTCCTGCAGAGCCCGGAAATGTTTAACCTGAGGGAAGACAACTCAAAAGTAAACCCTGAGACTGTGGAAATAATATCCTGTTTTATTACAATCATACATTTTAGTATTTTTACTCTACCTTCTTATTTTTTCCATAACATTAAATGTAGAAATACATTATTTTTTTAGGTAAGGTTGCAATGTTATAATTATGGAATGGAATAAGCCTTAAAAACTTGATTATTATTCAATTACCAAAGCCTTTAGAGACATATGGATCAGCTAGATTATTTATTGATAGAAACACACAGTCTCAGCAAGGGGACAGACCTTCCCAAAGCGAATGGGAAAATGAGCTTTGTAGGAACATGTCCTGTTCCTACACCTATAAAATTTTCCAGTGTCTGACAGATCATAGTCTGGATGCTGGTCTCACTGTGTCACAGCCTGCTTGCCCTGCCCTTGTAGTATTTCTGACATCTAGTATTGCAAGGTCTCTCTTATGCGAGACAATGGATGAGACAGCTCTGAATTCCAGCATTTTTAACACCATACCAGTTTAATTTAAAACCTGAAAGTTACAAATCCAATGTAAAACGCATTATCATTAAGAATAATCAAGAATCAGTGAAAGAATTCTTAATGGTCAATGTGAGCTACAGGCAGTTCTATGCTCTTAGACTGAAAAATTGTTTTAATTGCTGGATAATTGACTCTCTGTCCATGGTAGTGTGAAAACAGGTCTCATAGGGAACATAGCAGACAGATGGGCAATTGAACAAGCAGAAAAACACAACCCCTTTGCTAAACACATCTATGCTAAGCATCTATATCTGCTAAACACTTCCATGGAGTATCTGAGCAGATTTATCTAAGCAGCCAACATTTTTCAGGTAACGTTTCTAAGCATTAAGCAGAGCCAGCAAAAGCCCTCTTTGATTTTTCAACTACAGTTATTTTGCATTGCAGGCATTCCTTTTGGGGTTGGGAATGAACTATGAGGCTACACAGCTTTCCGAGGAGGCTAGGAAATACCTAATTTCCAGAAATTTAAATCTCTATCTGAACTCACCTTGTTAAGAATAACTCCGCTTTTTCAAGTGCTAAACTTTTACCTGTTTGACTGCATCTGCCAGGCTGAAAGGTGTCCAGGTAGTTGGCTTTAGCTCTGACTGCACTGTAGACAGCCAAGTCTGGCACTGTTGGAGAGTATCCTGATGATTAACATGCTTCTGGAGCTCATGTTCCAAAGTCTGGTACACCTGAACAAAACATTTTGTCAGTTTATCACATTTTCAAATACTGCCATGATCTCTCTTTTTCTACCTTGAAAACTCCTGATAAAACAGAATTATTAAGACTTTGATTATTTTAGCCCTTGTACATAAATGTACATAAGGGCTGAGAGCTCCTTAAATGCTCACTGCACCCTGCTAACATGTGAAGAAGGTGGACAATATTTAATGCACAGCTTCTGAAAAGAAAAAATAGAGATGCAAATGAAGAGCATGTTCTCTTTTTTCTGTATCCAACATTTTTGCATTGAATTTGTATAACATTATTTTTAGTTTGTTTTAGGGCTGTTTTGTTTAGGTTTTTTTGGGTGTTGTTCAGGGTTTTTTTTCACTGATGGCTTTATCTCCTAATTGGTTTAAAGAGAATGACCCAGCTGGCCCTTCTTAACTGCATATTCTGGTTTTAATGAGAGAGACAGTGTTTCCTAGCACATACTTGAGACCTGTTTATGTATGTATGCAAACTATGAACGCTAAGACTGCAATTTGCTCCCTAGTTTTTGAAGTAGAAAAGGTCTAATTTTTTTTGCTGTGGCTGCTCAGAAGCTAGCGTAACATGATGGTAGTGAGTATGTGGCAAGATTAAAGTAAGAACTGATCAGCCACTACTTTTCCTGGTTGCAAGACGACGTTTGCCTCACAAGGAATTCAGCTGTAGCACAGGAATTATTAAGTCCTCAGTGGGCTCAACTGAAATGAAAACAGTAGGAAGAGTTTTCTACCATATAAAGAAATAACTCATAGAAATAATAATGCACTTTATTTTCAAATGGCACTAAAAAACAACTTTGAGAAAAGACTTACTCTTTGGGCTGTGCTACATATGGCAGAATAGCTGTCCCTTGTCCCCTGAAGATGGCTTTGTATATTTTGCTTAAATTTTGCTTGAAGATGTTCTGAGCATTGACTGATTAGGTAATCACCTTTACTCTTAAGGCTGTTCAAACGATCTTCAAATCCTGCAATTTCTTCCATGATAGCCTAAGAAACAGATAAAATACTTTTGAAGAAATATGCTGTGTCAGAGAACATTTTTTTTCTCCCTCCTTTAAACAGTTTTCATCTTCAAATTTGGAAAAAAAAAATCAGACAACATGTATTGTCATAGTCAAGCTACTGGATGGCATCTTCATTGTAAAGTCATTGTCAAAAGATAATAAAGATACACAGATACCCCACAGAAACAGCAGTAGCACTGTCATAATGTGTATGCTCAGACTGCTCAGACCCCAAGACTACACTTAATCTTATTTGTTGCATGCTCTTCAGGGCTTCTCCAGCTTCTCTTGTGTCTAGTAATGCAAATTAAATCTCATGCTGAATCACAACACATTCCATAAGCTCTTTCACAGTGGACAGTTGACTTTGGTGGAGCTAATTTTTTTATCTAAGGAGGTTACTTAAAGACTAACACACCTAATCATAAATAAATTAAAGACTTCAATATTTGCCATTGGAATCTTGGTTTCAGGTATTGGAAGGTTGGATTTTGCTCTCTTTTATCTTCTAGGAAGCATTCGTTATCAAGGTATTAAAAAATTCTCACTAACAGCAACCATAATAACACCTTGAATAAAAGCAATGAAGAAAATGTTACAACCTAATAGAAGAAGCTAGAATTAGAACAACCTAATAGAGATACCTCTAGTTTCTGCACTTTCTTCTCTATTGCTGTTTTATCAACCACATCCAATTTGGTGATCCCATTTCTAAAGTTCTCGTTAGCTGATCCATACCAAGGAAATTTTCAATTTAATTTTTTTTTTCAACCTTAAAATAGTGCTAGAGCAAAAAATACCTCAGGAATAAAATGACCAAAATCCATTTTTTATGGTTCATTTCCATTGAAGTCTCAGGGAAAATCTGACACAGAATTCAAATCAGAGTACAATAAAGCTCTTTGTGTAAATACAGTTTCATCCAAGAAACTATGCTAACAACAAGCCAGAGTTGTTAACTCCATTAATGACACTGATGCTTATTTACACAGTTAGGAGTAAGAGAAATAAAATAGGGAAATGACAAATAGAGCTCTGGAGTGGAGGCAGAGAAGAAAAATTCTATTTTACAAAGGAAAATCACCAGTAGCAAACCCACCTTGTGGTTAGCTAGTTGCTGAGTGATTATTTCAAGATTGTTGCTTTCCATGAGGTCAGGGCTGGCCAATCTGCTGGACATATGTAATAGCCACTTCTCCCCTTCTTGCAAATCACTATTGTAATCTTCATGTTCTTTTACTCTCACTTCTAAGGTTTCAACATATGTCTGCAGGTCCACAATAACCAAAATTAAATTTTCAGGTAATTACAAGGGTTTAAAAAAAAACCCAAACAAACAAAACCCACCAAGAACTTGAAAACATAATAAGAATTACCATCTAAATTTATACTCCTGTGAGAGAAATTCATATGAATAGACTGTAAAGTAAGACATCAAAAGACACATTTATTCTGTGAATAAATTTCTGTGAATAATTACTTCTGTGGTACCGAGCAGTATTTTCATTCCAGATGAAATACTGTACTTTGAAGACTGAGGAAAACACCTGAGAAAATGCACACTCTCAACTTGACATTAAGTTCACTAACAATTATTACACACACTTTGAGTGACTGCACTCGACCTACCACTTGACCTACCAGCAGCTATGGCTGCTGCTTACAGCCTTTGCTTGTACCTACTGCCCGTGTCTGTGGTATCTTTAAACTAAAAATCAACCTTGCTAAATAAAATCATCTCCTATTGGTGGATGGATTGGCAATTAAAGGTGCCTAGGTCAAACATAAGTACTAACATGGTTTGCAGGGCTTATCCTTGCTAGGAGTATAACCTATTAAAAGCTTTAGGAGTAATCGTACTATAGGATGTATTTAGAAGCATTAGACCTTTCAAAGTACTATGTACATATGGACTAATGAATCAGTGTTAATTAATAATGCCCTTGCTGAACTAAATGATATCCAACTTATTTTCTCCGCTGCCTTCTATTCACCAACTAAACTAAACTGTGTTTGTGGAGATCAAGCAGAAACAAGAGAGTATAATCTAAGGGCATCTGTCCTTTCAAGAAATAATGTATTTAGAATTCTAGTAAATGCTTTTCAAAGTAGCAACAACAACACAGACTAGCCACAGATACATATCCCCTTAGTGTTACAAAGCACAAAGACTTCACCTGCTGAAAATTAATTTCAGCTACTCTGGTTAGATTTACTTGTGCAGTTTTCTCCATATTCAAAATTTGCCTCTTATTTCTGTCCCCCTCTCCAAAAGAAAACCAAATAACCCCACCAACAAAACACCAAAAGTAATTAAAGGCAGCTGGTTCTTTGTACAGACATGACAGCATGAAATAAATAGTTAATTTCTTAAAGAGAGGTAAAAATATAGCAAGTTGGAAGAACCCTGAGGTTTCTCCCTTTTTACCTTTGTTTTGCTGCAGAGTTCCCGGTAACTGCTCTGAAGGTCTTGAATGTTGTTCTTTAGAGTCATGTCATTTACCAGATCACAAAGTGCCTCTCCCTTTTCAATCACTGACTTTATTGAGGGCTCATGAGACAGAACAGTCTGTTGTATGGACTACAATGTAAGCAAGAATTAAAATATACATCTACTAATCACTTGAGATGTATTTCACTAACTTCCCTTTGATCTGATGCATAGCCTTCTATCATGGATTATATCATCCTTTACAGACAGGCAGAACTTTTTTACCAATGCAGGATTCTGCTTCTCAGACCTGCCCTGAGACAACAACTTTGCACACACCTAAAAGCAACTGCTCCTTTTGAGAGTGGCTGACAGTCTGGAGCTGATGAAGCAAAGGGAGTCCATCTGTATGAAGTGGCCAGTGCTAGGGATAAGATGTGTTCAGAGCAACAAATTATGAAAACAAGTGGGAAGGCATCACCAAAGCCATCCCCTTAATGAGATGGTGTGTGATGAGTGCCTAGCACTGTACTCTAGAGTGTACAACTCCCCAGACATGTAGAAAGCAAGCACACAGCTGTGACATACAATTTGAGCGGGGAAGCTGGCAAGGTGTACCACTTAGGTGCTTAGGTACCTACTGGCAAAGGCATCTTTAGTGAGAAAACCTTGAAGCAATGTAGGTACTGCTCAGCAATACCCAAAATACCGGTTTGTTGGCAACATTTTTTTAGCCACAGATATAAAGCACAGCACTATATGGATTGCTGTGAGGAGAGTTAACTCCACCTCAGCCGGGCACAGTACACGTTTCATGAAACATCTGTAATCCTGAAATATTTTACAAAAACATCATTAAAAGAAGAAATGGGGTTTTTTTGGCAAATTTTCTACTCATTTTTTTGACTGGAAAATAACCCCAAAGACTTCATTAAAATCCTAACAAAGACTTGGGAGGTCATAGCAGCTGACTGTCTGGGATATCAGTTGAGCTGGGACATCCACTTTTAACCAGAAAGCTGATTAAGTCAGTGTAAACAGTGACAATATCTGAAGTCAAGAAAGAACAACTGATTTCTATGTTCACTTCAACTGCAATCACCTCTGTTGAGATCAATGCAATTACTCGTATGTGTACTCATAAAAGAATTTGCTCCATTACAGGAAATTTTCAGATATGGAAACCTTTTTAGGATGTTCAAATCTCAAATCTAGGGGCTCAGTCTGGTTTGTAGAGGCAGGTATCATTCATGTTTTCACTGATGCTGATTGGGACATACAGATCAGAAACATCTCATGTACCTATTGAAGAAACTTGGATACCTGATCAGAGAACTTATTGAGAATCTTTAAATTAAAATCAATTCAGTGGTACTATGAGAAAACCCCTTTTTACCTTGTATTTGGACAATTGTGCCTTCTTCTCATATAGTTCACTCTTTGGCTCCACAGGAGCATGTAAGATGGCTTGGTACTCCATGACCCACTGAGTTTGGGCCTTATACTTGTCTGAGAACTCCTTTACCAGCTGAAGACACTTCTCTGAAGTCATGTGCTCTTTTCTGATGGAGCCAGCCAGCTCTTCAAGCTGTTCCACATGATCTGCAATTTCTTTTCTTAACTGTTCAGCTTCATTTTCTTCCATGTATTTTATAGCTCGCTCCCCCTTCTCACGGGCTGATTTCAGTAAACTGTGGCCTATGTCCATATCGCTCAATAGCACCTGTGAAGGAAATGTTGGTTAACCGAAAACGTATGAAAACTTGCCTTTTTTTTAACCTTGCTACAGACACAGAAAGAATAACTAGGGAAAATGAGTGGACTTTTCAGTACAAAATTGCCTGGAGTTAAGGTGTGTCAAGTTAGAAGGAAGCAGGTAAAGCAAATACTTCTGCCTTGCCCTGGGAGAAGTATTTAACAGAGAATTTAAAGAGAGAAACTGAGGGCTCCCAGGAGAGGATCTGTACACCAAATTCTGGAAGAGATGAAAGCTTTCCCTTAGCATATTACATTTAAGCTGCTTAAGCTGCAGGACATATGAGAAGCTCATCTACAACTTTTGAGATGAAACATGAGTGTTTCAATGAAGAGAAATAGGAAGCACTTCTTGCCAGAGGGCACAGAAAATGCACAGTGCACAAAAAAGTATACTTGTGGGGAATTGGGGATATGGGAATTTATTTTAAGTTTTAACCTAACGTAAAACAGATATAAGGATGCCTTATGGAAGGATAGGACTATTATTTAGGACTATATTATTTAGGACTATATTATTTAGGAATATTTGCTATATTATTTAGTTATTTACTTCTAACTTCAATAGACAAATTATGATCTAATGAGATGTGATAACACAAAGTTTTGTACTGTGTGGTCTTATCCCATTATCTTCTCTAGGCAAGGTAAAGTCAGAATTTTGAGCAGGTGTTAAGATGAACGTTAAAATACAGCCTGCTGTTTGGGAACAGAAACAAAAATTGCATTTAAGAAAACTGTACCTCTAGCTTCTGCACTTTTTTCTCCATTACTGTTTTATCAATGACATCAAATTTGGTGATCACATTTTTGAAGTTCTTGTTAGTAGCTCCATACCAATTTGTGTAAGCACTAAAAGACAATTCTGATTCCTCCATACAGCGTATTTCTTCTTCCAGAAACTTCACTTGCTCCTTCAAACAAATACGGAGGGTAGGGGGAAGAAACAAGGACCAGCCAGATGTTTATCACTGCTATTGGTTTAAGATAACAATAAATAGCTATTTATAAATAAAATCTACTATACAAAGATAAAACATATAGGCTTTGAGTTATTTCATAAATAGTGGGTAGTTCTTACAGGGCTCTTTTCAGGGTGCACATATGGTAATCACCAATGTTAAAACTGAACTAATACTAAACACTGACAATGTACTCACATTTTGAACTTTGAATTGTGACTTGTTCATTACATTACTATGAGGCAATTACTACTTAAAGTAACCTAAGACTGCACCTTACCAAATTACATTTTCTCCATACTAATTGGCAGCCTAAAAACATTTCTCTAGAGGTCAATTAGCATTCAAGCATATTTTATTCTGAATTTCTCTTCTGAAACTATCAAAAAAGATAGTGACAGGGAATTCTACTTCATTATCCTGATTATGTTGCTGTAATACATTTAATCCAATGAAATCTATGTGCATATATATATGAATATATATGTGAATGTTATGCTATTGAGTCTGATAAAGTCAAATTACAAAATTTTTCTGATAAAGTCAAATTACAAAAGCCTGTTTGTATTTTCTTCTTAACTGGCAATTTATGATGTGGAAAAACAATGAATTAGCTTTAGCTTTCATTACTTACCAAGACATGAAGAAGAAGAGTTTGGTACCGAGATGTAAGCTGCGTTGCCTGACTTCCCATTCTACTTGCAGTGAGATTTTCCTCTAGTATTTGCTGAGCCAATGCCCCAACTTCCTCTACATCATCTTTGTAGATTGCAATGTCTTCATGCCACTTCTATGAGAAAGAAATTATCAAACTTTTAGGACTGATTCAAACATCTTAAACTATCAGGAATTTAATTGTAACTAAGTCAGAAAATTGTTGAAAAGGAAAACAAATACATGATTGCAAACATCAATTTACAGCTGGAAAATAAACCGGACTCTGATGGAAGTTATTTTAAAAAATATGCTGGAAAGATTTTCACCCCATATGGACTGCATTTCATTACAACAGATTCAATACTCGTAATATTTTTCCCCTTGAAAAGTAATAGTAGAAATGCAATCTATAGGACTTCCTATAGATTTCACCTGAAGTTTTGAAGATGACTGTGAAGTGTAAACTGGCTTCAAATTTGCTTCCTGTGTTTATTCAGAACCATGCCTTCTTGTTCCAGCGACTAAAGGAGAATTACTACTTTGACACAGTGGAGACTTCGTAACAGTTGGTCACATTTTATTCTTGTTATCATATTAATTCTTTTCCATTCCACTGTCTGTCTTTGTACGCTGTTACATCTTCTCACACTACAGAGCATATGAATTACAGATCTCCCTGACAGATTTCAGCATTGTTATAGCCATACCTCCACCAGAAAAATGGGAGGAACCTGGATCTAGAAGGCACAAAGCTCTCTTGGACCCATCATTTTAGTGATCAACTCAGAATAAATTGAAAAGTTTGAGCTCATTTTCACAGTGGAACCAGGAATTGACATGGAAACCTCACATAGTATTTTATTTATGCCTTAACTATATTCTTTACCTTCATTTGTTGAAGCTGCATTTCCTTTGTTGCTCTACCAGACCTCCTCCCAGTCCTAATAGCAACTTTCTGCTCCAGGTTTGTTAACCAGTCATTAACCTTCTCAAATTTTTTCTCCATTAACCTCAGTTTGCTCACAGTGGCATTTAATTGGCTTCTTGCTTCAGAAAGCCTGTGCTGATAAACTTGCCAATCCTGCCGTAACGATTCCAGGGCTCTGTCTTCTATCTGGGGAATACCCCAGGGAATCACCTCCTCTCTGGCATGGACAGCAGCATTCAATAATGCTTGTCCCTCTGCACAGTGGACCTGCAGCTCCTGTAAAGCAGAGTTAGTTACATACCTAAGTTAGTTAGCTGCATTGACAGCTTTCATTCACGCATGGCAAAAAACCCCTGGGCTCCTCTGAAGACAGCTGGGCATTCCCTTTACTTATCTATGTTTAAACATATATTAGAGAGATTATTTCCTCTAATAACACTAGTGACAGCATGCTCACTTACAAAGCACACCAGGTATCACTATTACTGACAACTGAACTGCAGAAAATTATTGACAAAGCATGCATTAAATTCCTTCCTCTCCTGCCAAGTTTATCAGTTCTGAAACACTGGCTGCCTGAGCCAAACTGTCCAGATGTGGCAAGCAGACTGTAGGACTGATTCTAAAGCTGAATCTCTTTAAAAACAGAGGCTTTGATCTTCTAAAATAAACAAACCCATTTATTTTTACATGTGTTTGAGACAACACTCCAGATTAATTTTTGGTACCCTCTTTTGGACATATATGGCATTTTCATGCTTTTTAACACTTAATCAGAAAGTACAGAGTGATTCAATCTGATTAGAAAATATAGCAAGGAAATTACCTTAACAAAACACAGTTGTGTTTCATCTCAAATTTCATTTGAGATACATATCCAGATTTTCAAAATGGGTTTTGGAGAGTAACTATAATGAGCAGAAATATCTGCAGAGTCCCTGATCATACAAAGAGTCTCTCAGTATCCTGAATAAGATAATAAACATTTCATATCTCACGTACATACTTTGTGCTCCTTTAACAACAGGTATTAAAGCATTTTAAGTCAGCCTAAGATAAAAACTGGGGAATTACTGAAGCACTGTGGGTTCATTTTTCACTTTCACTGAAGTGGGTCAGTGGTAGTCTTCCCACCTCACTATGGGAGCCATGACTGGAATTGCCTGCAAGTAGGTGCACCTGCACTGTGAGCAGTAAAATATGGAACACCAATGAAAATACTTTTCATATTTTATGAAACACGCAGGGAAAAGAAGAGACAGACCAATATCTAACACAAATTCAAAACTTTCAGGAAAAGATTAGTATGTGCCTGGAGATTTCTTCCAAAGCCATATGTTTCTTTCCAGATATGAGCAACAATATTTCCACTAACTTTACTTGTACCACTTTTGAGCAACAAAGTGTTCATATACTTGAAATACAATTTCAAGGGGTTCTCAAGACAGTTTTTGCCTGGCAATAAATGTTATTCTGTTACTATACCATTATATTCTGTTACTGTACCATCATAGGATTGATTTTTTTTTTCCTTAGGTTGTCGCACATCACATACCTGTAAATCTCGGAGTGTTGCCTCCTGTTCCTGGGCATCACCATCAAGATGTGATGAACAGTCAAGTTTTTCCTGCTCTTTCTCTAGCCATACTTCAAAGGCCTTCAGATTTCTTTGGTACTCTTGGTGTAAGGTAAGCAGTCCTTCAGCTTTTGTTACAGCTTCCTGCATGCAAAAATATTTTCAAATATGTATACATATCTTAGTGTATTGTCAAACCAAGAGAACATAAACTCTAGCCATCCATCAAGGGAAAAGGTTTGTATCTGATGCTGTACTTTCAAAGAATTCAAGAGTACCTGAAATCTGAAGATAACGTAATCAATTACAGGGGAAGAGGGAGCACACCTACGGGTAAAAATACTTGTCCCAGAAGATAAGTTTGTAACTTCTGAGATTTAGAGTTTTGATCTGAGATTACTTTTAAATAACATCTTAGTGTCTAATAACAAAAGACCTTGATTTTCACTGCAATTATTTACCTTAACTTTGCTGATGTGATTAATAAGCATATGAGCTTAGAAATTGCATTTTCTTCTCTTGCATTCTTGCATGACTTTTTTTTTTTTTTTTTTTCTTTCTTTTTTTCTTTCTTTCTTTCTTTCCAAATGGAATTGGAATACTCTATTAGGAGAATCTATTATCTTATGTTTGAAGGTATTTGCAGGCAGTCCCTACAGAGCACAGTAAGAAACACACTACAAGGCTTCTGTGTATGTGAGTGAGCAAGTTGCAATAATTTCAGCACTAAAATATTACCATACCTGGAGTATGGAAGGAAAGGTGTCATACATTGGCACAAGATTAATCTTATTAAGTGAAAGAAAAATATAGTACATGTAATTCACATCCTCTAAGAAACTATGGGAATCAAGTTCTGATGGGAGACAAGACAGGCTGCATTTGAGAGCAGCAGGCTCATAAAAAGACAAACACTTTAATAAACCTATGAACTTACTGTCTGCTTTACCTCCTATATCTAACAGGTCTGTCTAGTAGGAGAAAGGAGGAAAACAGGAGTCTTATCACATCTTTTACAAGGCCTGTCCATGCCCAGAAGTGGGAAGGGGAAAAGAGAGAACAGTTTTCTTGCCTCTCAACAGGTGCTTAGGAAATTACAGGCGTTGGTTTGCTCAGCCGTGAGCCATAAACCCTTGGAGAATCTTGTCAGGTTTCCTGCCTGAACAGAGGATTAGTAAAAGATTTGAACATTCCTTACTTTCCAGCTATTTGCTTTGAACTTTGAATTTCTTTCTAAGGGTTGATTGTACTCTTGATACTTAACACCATCACCACAGTTGGGAACAGGGAAGACCAATCATCTGGGATATTGGAAGAGAAAGAAGGAATGCTTCTTGATACATGGGGTAGGATGTACAGAACTCTTGCCTCTGTGAGACACCATCCATATCTTATTGTTCCCATGCTGTTGCTCAAGCCGAGCAAACATAGGCAGCCTGTATAGCTTTGTGCAGGAGAAAAAGGTAAAGACTAGGACATCCCCATGCTAACAGGAATAGTAGGTATTTACCAGCATTTCTCAGGACTCATGTATCTCTCTGGAAAATCTGGGCAATTTTATTCATTCAAAGTCAAAAGAAAGACAGAGCACGACATTTTTTGCAGTTGTGGAAGAGACGTCCACAAAACACTGAATCGCTGATGTGTTTGAAAAACTGAATTTTGGCTGAATTTTGAATTTTGTCATTGACAAAGGCACCACTGAGACAACAAAACTCAATTTAACTACATTGCTGTCCTGAAGCAAAGTTGGCTATCTGAGCATGCGTTAGTCATTATTTAATTATTACAGAAGAATGTAGGTTAACTGGAGAGAATCACCTAGCTTTAAATCGATCATTGGGTCTTTTATTTATTTATTTTATTTTTAATTTTTTTTACTTTATATCTTACCCTAAAACCCATCCTGATATTAATCTATGTCCTAATCTTTTCCAGATCTACAATATCAATATTTATCAGGAAAATGTAGTACTTATCACACTTGTGTCAGTTTACTTGCTAATGAGGTTTGTTTTCATTAATGAAATCTCTGTAGCTGTCACCATTTGTGAATCACACAACTGACTGGCAAAATCTGCAAACATACACCTATGCAAATCACAGGTTTGAAGATTTTTTTTCAACATTTCAGTCATAATGGGTAAAATTATATCTCTGCTGGAGTCAATGAACCTTTATACATGGAGTTCCTCAGATTATTCTCCTGATTTTTAGAACCCTTCTGAAAGATCTGAAGCCCAGTACAGGAAGACAGATTTATTAATCACCCTAGTAGGTTTCTATTACATTAAGTTACAGCTGTCCCCAGACTCTTAATCCTCATTTAACTGTAAAATAAATGATCAATGAAAATGTTTTTTTCCTTGTTTCCAACTAAACAAGGAGTGCTGTGAAGAAAAACTTTACCTTTGTTCTTTCTTTGAGGAACTTATACCTCTCCTGAAGGTCTTGCAGCTCAAGCTGAGCAATGTAATGCTCAGCCATGCCCTTTCCTTTCACTTCAATAGTCTCCAACAGCCTGTTATGACTCAACACCTCTTCATTGAGTAGCTGCAAAATAGAAAGAGAAAAACATGTAAAGGGAATCATTAAAACAAGACCACAGATTATTCTTGCAGTTAGTTTGTTTTATTGCCTCTAAGGTGTTAGGGAATTGTTGATGGTTTGCTGTAAATCAGACACACCTTTGCTTTGCTGAGGGCAGCTGTTTTTTCCCTCAGTTCAGCATAATGCTTGTCAGAGGCATTCATACTTGCTTCTACTTTTTCCATCCATCTGGAAAACTGATTAACGTCTTCCTGGTAACTTGTCCATTTGGAGAGAGCTCCTTCCAGTTGACTGTAATTTAAAATACATTTTTTTTGTGATAGTGGAAATTCCCATGCTATTTGAGCAGTGAGATATAGTCATATACAGATATTCTAGACCATATTTATGAGAGAGATACATTACAAGATAAGCAATCTTACATCCTACAGGTTTTAACTAGGAGCACTGACTAATAAAGAGAAATTAAGTTTTCCAGACCTGGGATATTAAGTAGATCTGTAATCTGTGTAGCTAGCTGACACGTTCTAGGTTTAGTAAATAAATTGCAACTGAAATAAGACCCAGAATCAGAAATTTTCTGCCCCTTTACCTACAATCAAAAGTTGCTGCATTCTAATGTTTAATTACTTTGTTTCTTTAACTTGAAATATTTGCAACTATTGATGCTCCACCACAGAAATCTCCATTTTTTCCTTTATATTTCTTTATTCTATCACTAGGAGCAGCACTGTTAGACACTGTAATTTACAGTATGTTCTTTGGAATGCTAACAAGTGGAAAATCAGGCAAGATTTTGATAGAGCAACCTTTAATGTCCATGAAAAAAAATTTTCTCATATCTGAGAAAGTTTCAAAGCTCAAGTGCAACACAAAGTAAAATATTCAAGATTATGAACATGGAATCTAGTTTTAAGAGTAAAATGACAATAAGTTTAATAAAGCTTAGATCCCTCACAGTTTCCTCCCCTTCTTCTACTTCAAATGAATACATCACAACTTCTAGACCCAAAGTGTTTGGCAGAATTTGACTCTTACGTGAATCTACAGCAAAAAAACTACTTTTCAAAAGTTTTGACAGACCTTTGTTACTAAGCATCATTCTGCACCTCACTCCCTTTTTACCTCTTGCACTGGATACAAGCAGACAGAAGAGAAGCCCAGCTGTCCTTCAGATTTTGCAACTGGCCTTCAATCACCGGCACTCCCTCCAGAGAAGTATTTTGCAGAACAGATTCTCCTCTTGTCAGAACGATTTTCATTTGGACTTCTTTTTCTTGCTTCACTGCTAGCAAGCCCTAAGAAGTGAAAATGTATTTTACTTTTATCATTACCTGGACATGAATATTGTAAATAGCTTTAATGGAACATGATTTGATCATATTTAGCAGCTTGTAGTGAATTGGAAGATGAACAGTGGGGTTCACAGCTGAGCTTCACAAACAAAAGTGACTTTCAATGGGTAGGTTCAGGCTACATCACTTAGCTTGAAAAGAGGAGGATTCATTCATAGAGACAACAAGATGTAATGACAAAGCTCTTCTAAAGGGCTGAAATACAGTTCTACTGCTCTGGGATACTCTTCCAACAGGAAGGTATCAACAAATATAATATGTCATCAACATCAGCCTAGGGACTTCAGCTCCTGGAGCTGTGCAGTTGGAAACTCACAGTTTCTAACACTATGTAGCCATGAAAAACCTGAAAGCATGAACCCAAGAGATGCAATGAACAAAAGCCAAAACATAATTTTAGTACTATGCTACAATCTTTTGGGTTTTGATCTACTCTTATAATTTTAAAGATTTTTAGCTCAGAATCCAAGACACCAATAAAACGAAAATATTGTCTTCTATATAGTGTTCTTTAACATTATTGTGTTCTGTTATCAACAGATGCTATTTTCGTAACGGTAGTCACAATAAAAGCAAACAATTATAGGAAAAAATTTGCTGAATCAGCTGTAAGATCTAGGAATATATATTGTAATATACTAAACTAACTGAAGTGATTAACCTACTTCTTCCATTTAACCTTCATCAGCCACACAACACCTTTTGAGTACTTCAAGAATTTTTATATACATATTCTCCATGTCATTAAGCTCCTTATCTACTTAGAGAAAAGTTCTAATGATGAGCTGTCTCTGCTACAAAATTAATTACTTTTGAGTAAACTGAAAATCAACATCTCAGCAACAGTTACTAGACTATGCAACAACTAAGTATCCTATACTTGTATTCTTCATATAAAAGATTTTTAAAAAGTAGGTTTTGGACTCTTGTTTCAATACCTCTAGTTTTAACATCCGGCTGTCCAGAACACTCTTATCTGCAGTAGGATGACTGTAGGAATCCAGCATGTGAACTGCATCAGCAACCCAATCCTGGAGGTCCTTGACGCTCTGTGAGAACTGCTGGTGCTCTGCTACAATCCTATCCATTCTGGAAACTTTCTCCTGAAATTAAAACAGCAATTATCACCAACAGCTATTTAAAGGATCACCTATTCCCCATACCAACTCATGGATTTTAGAATGAATTTCATCAACTATACACAGAAGTTTGATTCATACACTGAAGTGTACTAATTACAAGTACACTTAGGCATGGAATTAATTTTGCATACATACAGAAATGAATTGTCCAAACATAAATTACAAATGAAAAATTCAGAAATGTAATTTTTTACTTTCTAAATCTAAAGCTGCAGTTTTCTGGTTTCACTTTTTCCTAAACATCTGGTAAATCACATTTAAGCTCGATGTCAGAGTTGCAGTGGAAGCTAACTTGTGAAATCAGCCAGTACAATGACAGATTTAAGCCTGGGAAGCTACACCATTGCAGCAATATTACTTTGTTGATATTTGGAAAAGACCTGTTTTCCTCAATGACTCTCACTGGTAAAACCATTCTTCTGCAAAGTCACTGACATTCATACAAATCAAAAAAAAATGCTGAAGTTTCATTGCCAAAAGGCTTGAGATGAACAAGAAAACAAGGAAAATTGTGCTTTTTCCACTGTGATAGAGAACTAAAGTCAAGTCAATTTAATAGGCTTTGGAAGTTACTGAGAGGGATCTTACTCAAGATCTACCGCTATCAAAAAAGTTTCAGGACTTCTGTAATGGCTGGGTCATATGTATCCTGCACCTTAGATGACTCCTGCTCATTCTGACATCTCCGAGAAATTCTGCTCACATAGGTTTATGTTAGTAACTCATGCATCTCTCACTTTCTCATTTTGCAGACATGAAAATTTATTATGACCATGTATACAATCATTTTTAGTAAGTCAGAGATATGCTTTATAATTGTTTCTTCTACAGAAAAAGTAGGAATTGCCAAAGTAGCAATCCCTTAAGCACAAATACTTTCTGAATTGAATTGTTATTCCAAAACATATTTCCTATATCCTTAATCATTCTAGTTACTGTATCAACTGTATACCTATATCAAGCCTTCTTCATGGCCTGAACTTTGAGAAAAATAAAAATGGAGGCTTTCTGATCTGTCTACAGTAGAGAGATGGTAAAACTATTAGGTGGTGAAGTGTGTGAAGCACTGCTCAAAAAAGGAGTTATGTTAAACTCAGTTCTTGGTCAGATGGTTTAGAATTTGGTCTATGCTTCCCCTTGAATATTCAAAAGCAGCTTAAGAGGTAATTTTTTTTTAGAAGACCAATCTAAAACTTTTAGGTGAAAATAGTTACAATGCCAATAATCATCATTATATGATTAGACAAAATAACAACTTGTCTGCATCCTGTATTTTCTAAAAAAAACCTTCACCTCTGCTAATTTTTGAAAAATATGTCTTTCAGATGCCACTTATTACAAAACTAAAATGTCTTAAAGAATCAAACTCAAGCCTGATTATTGTATAATCAGGTGGAGCTTACTTCTTAATCAGTATACATTTAAATAATAATTTTTTAAAAAATCACAATTACATTTTGTTGGCAGTCTTTAGGCTCCACTCTTAAAAGTCAGCGTGAAAGACAGAATAGCTCAGACATATCACAGAGCAGGGAAGCAAGACAACTGCAGTGTTTCACATTTCAGTCTTTATTTTTCCGCACATACATCAAAGGAGTTGCTTCAGAGCATGTACATTGGATGCATTACCTTTGTCAGATTGCTTAGAGTAAGATACTGAGAAGACAACTGAGACACTCTGCGCATAAAGCTTTTGCTGACAGCTTGTTCTTCCCACAGCTGCTGAGCTTTCTCTTTTAGCCTGTTGAGCTGATGCTCGTGGCAGCTTATTTCCTCAAGGACAGACTGTAAAGCACAAGCACAGTAATAATAAGAGTGGGTGCAAGAAAGCAGGAAATAGAGAAGCATGAAGGTGCCATGAAAAATAGAAGTGACATATGGCAAGCTTGCTGAGAAAGGCACACCATATGGTTACAGCACTGGAGCAGCATGCCATAAGAAATGTGGAGATGCAAAACTTGATGGAACGGGATCACCAACAGCAAACCTCGAAAACAGTTCCCATCTTATTTAGAGGTCAGGATGCTAGAATGATTAAGCTTTTGTAAGTAGCTAATGAGGCCAGGAGGATGGTACAGGAAGGTCAGGCTGTGTTAAGAACTCTTGTAAGTCACCTGCAGCTTCTGCTGTTCTCTCCTCTTGGAAGGGAGATCGTGGAGCCGACTGCTACTTCCTTGTACTATCCTCTCAGTTGTGGTCAGCCACTCCTGCAGAGGCTCAGCAGTTGATTCAAAGTCCTTCATCTGGATCTTTAAGTTCTAGGAAGGCACACAAATTTCGATTAACTGTCCCAGTGCACTAGACATAACTAATTCACACGACACAGATCAAGCAATCAAAAAGGATACATAATTGTAGGCAAATTATACACAACTCTTCAAATAAATTACAACAGCTCCGCCTGTTACTATCCCACAGTCACCAAAATAAAAGTTTGACTGTGCACACTTTTAAAAAGCAACATAGAAGCAACAATGTGCTATACAGTTGAGAGGAGGCTGAAGCAAATTTCTTTTGATTGGAAAGTTTCACAGATGTTATGAGATTTAACTTAATCTAATCCTAATTCATGTAACTAAGGCAGTGCGAATAAAGGCTAATTTGGGACATGAGTTATCTAATATCTTACTTCAGTCATTGATGTTGACCCCTCCTTAAATGGGCTGCTACTGTTTCTAGGTAATGTCTAAATTCAACCCAGTCCTGGGGAACACTTCTGGTTATATTCTTTGTTAGAGTCAAATTTTGGTCATAAGAAAGTGCATTAAAGGCATATGAAGGCATTCATTCAAGGCCTGCGTACTTTTCTTGTATGCTTATTCTGAATTATTTAATAAAAGAGCATCTGAAATAACTCGTGGAATATAAACCTGAACAGCATAGCTGTTATTTTAATGTACTTTTTCCTCCAGACATATTTAGTTTTCTTTTCAGCTGCACCCACATTACTTAATCATCTGAACAAAAAACTAAGCCTATGAGACTGAAAAATGCTGGACTCAAAAAGACTAAACTCTGAGAACATCCTCTTTTCATGACAGTCTTGAGATGAACAAAGGTAAGTCCTTGCTACCTGAGAATTTTCTTTGAAATGCTTTCCTATGTAATACATTAAGTGTATTTAAACTTTTTCTCACCTGCCTAGGGACCACTGGTTTGAAACAAGAGTGCCTGGGAACTTTAATTCTCCTCTGCTGTGCAGAGAATTTCAGATGAGACCTTTTGACCTTAAAACTTACGACCTTAAAAAGTTTATGATTTTAAGATACTCATCACCTACTGGTTGAATTGTGAGCTCAGAACAGAGAAAGACACTGGCATTTACTTAAAAAGTTGCTCAATTAAATAAATACATTTCACCTATTTGCAGTAAGACGTTTACACACGCTGCTGGGACTATTCAATAAGCAGCTGTGTCAGGAATCTGTACTAAAACCGTTTTACAAAAAGAAGATGTGTTTTAGTAACCCAGTACATTTGATGAGACTACTGGATTTCAGCAACTGCTTTCTTTGATTCTGAACAGCACTCTTCTGCATGAAACACCCCACTTCAAGTGAAATCAGGTCATAAAGATAGCAGAAGTAAACAAAAGTAAAATGCAAGCAGAACAATAAAACTTCTTGAAAACATCTATATCTTAGTTCTGTCACATAGTAAACACTCATAGCTATATACAAAATCAAAACTGTGCTGTTTAAAACAGAAGCAAAGAGGAAATTTTGATCTAGTCTTTCCTCACTATGACTGGTTCAATACCTCCAATGCTGATTTCTTCTGGTGGAGCGTGGTGATAAAAGTTTTCCAATCTTCTTTAGCAGCAGCAGATTTGTCCTGGATAACTTTAGCCTTTTCCTCTGGTAAAACAGAGCACAGTAGTTCCCCTTTGGATGCCACCAGGTTTAGCTTTTGTTGCCCAGTCTCACTTTCTGATAGGAATTCCTAAAAATAGTAATAAAAAAAGTTAATTGGTGAACTTTGGGTTCCAATAAAGGCAAGCTGCTAGAAAATTTATCAGTGATGAGAGTTTACTGTTTCTGCTTGTTAACATGCTAATGTATCTTTCAGTAAATTAATTTCAGTATTGTTTTTATTGATGGGATTTACAGATAACAGCCACTTGATCCAGAAATGAAAGTGTCTGAATGATGTATATATTAAGACTCTAGCATTACCTGTATTTTCTGTATTTCATGAGACAATTGCTAGTGATTTAGCTGGGTATTATATTTCCTTAAATATCCTTAGTACAGAAAGTGGTAAGTTTCATTTCAGGGAACTATTATCCTGACAGAGATAACAGAGGAGCCCCCTCAGAGGCACACACTGGACCAAACTCCTGCCCATGGGCAAGTTCCAGCTACCATGAGCATGTGGCAGTGTGGGCTGAGGCTGAGAACCTGACCAATGTCCAACTTCTGTGTATTTTATGCCTCTGTGTCCTTAATTTACCTTCCCTCTTTAGAAGTATTTTTCTTCACAGAAAACTTGCATAGTGCTGGTGTGCAAGAAGTGCATGCAAAAATGCAGGTACAAGAATTATATAGAAATGTAAGGGAAGAGACAGATTTTAAAATTCCAATTTATTGGGATAATCTCTTTGTAACTTCTAATTATTAAAAAACTTTGTGAGTATTTAGGACTCAAAGAAATCTAGTAGTCATATAGAAATATTTTTAACTGTTACTATCATGATTATGTAATACACATAATCATTAGGTTACACCCATGCTAAGGAGTAAGAGACTTGATAACAAAATTATTAGGTCTTATTATTAGGTATTATGATTCTGTGTTACACTAGAGGTCTTAGGGGAGAATGTAAAGGGTCTGTTAACTTTGAGATGCTTGGAGTATAAATTCTGGCTGTGTTAAAATGAAAGATAATGGTGACTTAATGATGCAAAATGTGCTAACAGACAGAACACTAACTTTCCAGAAAAAGAAAATTTTAGGTTTATATAGGTTACCAAGACATATTTAGAAGTCCTAAAGCAGTCAAAAAAAAAAAAAGTTTCTTTCACCTAAGGCAGATTTTACAGAGAACAAGAAAAGCGTATGGTCTTACATTATGAGGGGGCTGTAGCAATTAAAGTAAAAAAAATCCACTGCTGAAAAACTCCCAGCCTTGCTAAAACATTTATATTTAACACAAAAAATTAGCAGGACGTTTCCCTGTTCTGAAGATATTCTCAAAATTGTGCAGTCAAATATTTGATATATCAAGACAGCATTATTTGGGCTTTTAAGTAAACCACTTAAGCAAGGGAAAGTGAATATACCAAAACAAGGAAGAAATGATTTGACTTTTGGTGTTTTCTGAGAAACAGATACAAATTTCTTCTGTTATACTATCTAACTAAAGGTATTAACAGCCTCATTAAATAATATTAATTTTGTTGTTTTCAGTTAAAATTATAGTTATATTCTATTGATAAAAGCATTTATTTCAATTGATTTATTAAAATGCACTTTCAACTGTCATTCCTTTCCACTGAACTTTTTTTAGTTTATTTTAGTTTTATGTGAAAATATTCTTTTAAATGCCTGCTCACACTGCATATAATTTAACCCTGCTCTTGAACCGTAAGGGCTCCGCTTTCATACATGACAAAAAATATTCATGTAACTGTGAAGTAACTCCAGGTACTAAGACTTGATTCTGGTATCATTCTAATTTTACAGTACTCTCCCACCTAAACCACATTTTTTTCCCATTGTAAAAAAAAAAGAAACAGGCAAGGAAAACTATTATGAGACATAACTACTTACAAGCTGTAGCCCAACAATTAAACTACACAAAACAGAAAAACAAAAGTGTTTATTGCAATGAGTCACCTTTAGTGTTAGCAGTAACAACATTAACAAAAGCAGTAATTAATCAAAGAAATAAATCTGAGCTGTACATGAAATTGATTTGGTCTCCCTTAGGCTAGTATTTGACTGCTATAAAGTTACCTGTATTTTCTGCAGACTTGCTGAAGCTTCACTGATGTTTTGAGGCACGTCAAAGCATTTGGCAGTGGTGACTCTTGCATTAACCAGCCACTGTTGAAAATCCCTGAAAGCTGTCCGAAATCTCTGGTGCAAGATCTGCTCTTTGCTCTGACATCCTTTTGAAGCTTGCAGGCAGAGGCTGGGTTTATCACATCAGGGAAGAAGAAGAAAGCAAGGGAGGGAGGGAGGAAAGGCAGGACTCTGTTAGGTGACAATGCTATTATTTTGTTCTCTGAAACACAATGGTAAGTGTAGGTTAACCTGGATTCCTCCTACCAAATTTATGCACTTAACTGAGGCACCAGGAAATCCATTAGAAGCTTTCAGTTCTCAAAAGTGAAGCATGTAAATTGGGACATAGCTGTCACAGATATGACAGGTGCAAGTGTTTCCACAGAGTGACTCAGTGCACCTAAGCATCAGTGTACTCTGCAAGCATCTTTCGCTCTCTAGGGAGAGGGCGCAGGACTGCAGTGAATAAATCCTAACTTCTGTGGCTCTGTTAAGTCCACAAGGTTATAAAGGATCAGTCTGAGTCATCACATCCTCCTGCAGCTACAGAAGCCAGAAGCTGTAACCTCCTGCAAAAAGCAACAGAACCTTCTGTCTGAAATGCAGGTGTCACACCTCAAAGTAAATCGGAGTGACCTGAGAAAAGGCAAGAAAGCAAGCAAATGCTACTTTCCCTAGCTAGTTTCTGTTTCAAAAAGCCAACTAAACAAGGAACAATTATCTGAAGGACAAAATCAAGAAAAATATCTGAACTAGCTGGTATAGCTCATTCTCCTTCAGACAGATGAGACATACTGCTACCACACTTTTTAAAAAGAACTCCTGTAATACATCAGGTATAGATGTACATTTAGTTTCAGCTGAGTTTAGTGGCATAGCCTGGCTTTAAGAAAAAAAAAAAAAAATTAAAAAAATCAAATTACTACTTTTTATAACTTCTGTTGACACCAAAATCAAAATAATGATTCTATCTATTGCATATGTCTGTCTCTTGTTCTAAAATTGTAATTAATGGTTCCTGAAAAGACAGCTCATCCTCCCCCCACACCTCCCCATGAGATTAACTCTAAACAAGATGAATGTGTACCTGTTATACTCCTTAATCAACCCTGAAACCTTTGAAGAATGAGTACTTAAATCCCTGGAAAATCTACAAAGATCATTCAACTGAGTTTTGATCTCATCTGTCATTTGTTCAGATTTTAATAGAGCATCCAATGTTTCCTGTTAAAACAAAATAAATGGAAAATATTGGTGAGAAAATATAAAAAAAACCCCACAATGTTTTAATCAAAGTTTGTCAGAATTTAAATTAATTCATTTATGATCTATACGTTTACTTTCAAGAGTATTTTAGCAGTCAAGTCTACAGTACCTTATTTGAAATTCTGAGGTTCTAGAGACCAAGTTTCTGGATGCCTCAACTTCCTTAGCTTAAAAAAAAAGCCCATTCTAAGATAAAAAATTAATTCTAATAAATGACCAACAGTACTCTCAGTTACCTGTACACATATAAAAGTACATACATTCAGAGAATAGCAAATTATATGTGTTTATATAAATATAATTATCCTGTTACCTTGAGTTCAGCACGTTCAATTAAATTTTTTTGAGTTGTATCCAGAAAGTAAATTTATGCACAAAGCTTTTTAACAGCTTCAACTCTTTTCACAGATGACTTCATAATTTAAAAGTACTACTGCTCAAAATCCTATGAGAGTAACTGGGTTACTGCCTGTCACTGATGCACTGCAATGGTTCTTGCCTTGGGGACAGATAAGCCAACAACAACAAAAAAAGATATTTTGTTGGCTTGGCTTGCGTCATGGGGAGAGGTGTGGTAAGTACTCCAACAAAAACAGTGCTTGATGATGTCCACAGCATCTCCACTGCAGAATCCTGCTAGCTACTCCAGCACAATGAGAAGTGCAGACTTGGCTCCTTGCCCCACTAGGAACTAAACTCTTCAGACATTCCTCAAAGACTAATAGCAGACGTTCTGCAGTGCAGGCATCCCAGAGCATTAGGCATATATAGAATATATAGAATAGTTTGGCTGAAGTGTCAATCTGGAAGAAACTTACAATAGAAACTTGAGAAACATACAAAGGTGAAGATAGATTTGAACAGGCACCTAGAAGTGGGAGAAAAGGATGTCCCCAAAACACATTTCTGAAGATGCATACATACATACATACATACATACATACGTATGTATGTATGTGTGTGTGTGTATGTGTGTGTGTATTATGTATATGTATACATACATATTCAGAAGGAAAAAAAGAGGATGATTGAAAATACACATAGTAAGCAGTTCAGCACAAAATTGAATGTTCAGGAAAAGTACAAATGATATTTTGCTGCAGCAGATTTTCAGGACTCCCCTGATTTACATTTTTCACTATCATATTCTGGACTATCTTCTTGGAACCACTCATACACCAGAAATCTATTCAATCATGATTAACAGATACTTGAAATAGTCACTTGTTTCAATGCCATATAAAGTAGCTTTTGAAAAGTAATTATGTAAGAGCAATAAAAGAGCTTAGGAAAAAAAAAATCCTGAACTACTTTTTGCTTAGGTTACTTTATGTTAAATGACTGAAATAATTCTTTTGGAAAGCATTAGAACTAACACCACAATGAACATTACCTAAACACAGGATGTCACAAATTGCCAAGGGCAGGAAACACCATAATGAATTGCTAACAGCCCCTTTTTAATGTAAAGGAACAATCTCTTAAAACTAATACAAGGTTAGAACTGTCTGTTTTCAACACAATATTTCAATTTCAGAAGAGGTTATTCTGATTACGTACAGCCTTAGGCATAGCCTAGTAACAAATAGGAGCAATAACTTACAAACCAGGATAAATTTGACTATGACATTTTTCCATGCAGTAATATCACTGTTGCAGCCAGTTAGATTTAATATCGACTCTGACAATTACAAAAATAATGTGTTGAATTCCAAGTGCAAAATCTGTTGCTCTAATGCTGCACATACCTAAGGGAACACAGCTTTAGTATAACAGAGTAGCAGAATGATCTTGCTAAATCTGCAAATTAGGAAATGCATTTTTAATTTGTGGCCTTGGCTAACATGGCAACAGAATCACTGTGATACAACAGAAATGGAAACTGCAGTGCTATTTTACATTCACAATAGGGCCTTTCCCTGGGGTCCAAAAAATGGGAAGATTACTGTCACATTTCCTCTATAAAAATTACATAGTGGGGGCTATGCATAGTTACCTCATGAGATGCTTCTGCATCTTCCTCATTAGCCAAAGTTTACAACTGTCTAATCTAAATAAAGTGTTCTTTCATAGAGCTACAGTACATGCATATTCTATAAACTACTAATAAAAGCAATACCTTTTGAATTTAATACTTCTCCATTTGTGAAATAAAAAATGCCTGATGTGTTGAAAACAATCCAATGTCTTCCTTCCCCTTTTAAAAACACATATGTATGGAACACTTTACATATTTGTACATATTTGCTTCCTCTTAATGCCCTCTTTGTTACTTCTACAGACACTTAATGGCACTCAAGCAAGCAGGTTTCATAAATCCATGCAAGGGATTCTGTGAAAGAGGAAGCCACAGAAGTAACTTGGCACAGACCCTGCAGAAGCAGATTAAAAAATCTCAGTTCAAAGAAAGGGTGTTCTGGGGGTTTTTTTGAACATGACTTCAGTCAGGGGTCGGAAAGTAGGCAATACGCGCCCCTCTTCTTCTACTGAAACTGCTTTACTACAATGCTGCACTGAAGAGAAATACTCTGTATCTTTCATCAACATGTGTGATTCATTGTGGCTGGTACACTTACAAACATGTATCTTGATTGTTGCAAATATGTGTATGTATTTACACGGAGGGGTTGGGATATATACATGGGAAATTTTTGCTACGAGGCAATCAGGAACAGAAACAACCTCTATTTCTCTAAATTCGACTTCATTCCAAGGAAAGCAATTAGCAATTAGATCCATTTCCAGATTAACTTCTTTAAATATAGGACAAGATCTCAACTTATTCATTGGATATTTCACGAGGATATTTCATGAAAAGTGTGAGCCAAATACATTCCTAACAAATTTTAATGGCTCCAGCTTCTTACTTGGCTTTTAGGAAAAGCTTCACTTTTCCTCCATCAAACGCTACTCTGGCTCGAACCACTGAGCAACTCGGGAGCGCAGCCCGGAGCCGGTGTGCCAGCTCCTTGGCCTCCTCCCAGGGGCAAGCCCTGGGTTTAACACCTAAAATCCAGGCAGCGTTTGCTAAGCCTGGTACAGCAGAGGCCGAGGGGAGGGGCGTCTTCTGCCAACGCCGCTCGCTGTGACCGCAGTAACACAGAGTCTGGGAAGTCGGGGTTTCGCAGAAATATCTTCCGCAAGTACTGTTTTTATGATGCGCTTGATAGTCCCGCCTGGCGGAAGTTTCCCGCCCGCGGCGACCACACATCTACGGCGGAAAAGCCGCTAGGAAAAGAGACATGCCCTTACTTTCTCCTTGCGCCAGCTCTCCACCACCTCGGCGTCCGTGCTGCGGCTGTCGGCGGGGACCAGCCCCTGCGCCCAGGCGGCCAGCTGCCCTCCGAGCCGCTGCACAGCCTCCTCCAGCCGCCCGGCCTGCGCCGCGAACTCCCGCTCCGACAGGGCCATCTGGCCGAGCAGGTCCCGCAGGCCGCCCTGGCTGCGGCGGGCGCTCTCCTCCCACTGCCGCCAGTCCGCCTGCAGCGCCTGCATCTCGGCCGCCAGCAGCTGGCACCCGCCCGCCGTCGTGCCGCGCTTGGCGGCCGGAGCCAGCGCCTCCACTCGGCTCAGCCGGCCCGCGCCGCTCTGCCGGGACTCCACCAGCTCCTGCGGGGACACATTGCCATGGTAACACGGGGGCCGCCACATCGCCACCGCCGCGGACGGCGGGGCCGGCCCGGGGGGCGCGGCCCGGCCCGGCCCGGCCCGGCCCAGCCCGGCCCGTCCGCACCGCCCCGAGCCGCGGCTCCCTGACGGCAGCGATCTGGGAACCGCGGGGAGTAAAACCCAGTCAACAGCGTGCGGCCCTTGCGGGGATTAAACAGCAGTTCTGAAACTGTCTTCGGCTTTGGAGAGAAAGACAGAAAGAATGAACGCCTTTTAGATACTAAGAATACTATTTAGGTTGAGATACGGAGCCTAAAGACTTTGCTGTGATCTTTCGCGTAAGAAATGCTGGTGTGTAGCCGCTGGCAGCAGACTCAAAAACACAACTGCAGTTTTCAGCCTGCGTGTGACCTGTGATGTGCCAGAATTGGTTAAACATGTTTTTTTTTTCTGAGTGTATGGTTTTGGTTTTGTTTTCAGAGCTATATGTGTTCTATGGAGTCCTTATTTCAATCTCGCCCATCTCATACAAGGGAATCTTGGGAGCTTTTCAGCTTAACTGGAGAATGCATAAACACCATCCCAAACACTGCATGCTACAGTTCTTCATGTTATTTCTTCTCTCGTTCATGCTATGAACTAGACACTGTTAACTCCTCCCTTTCTCGTTCTACAGATCAGGAGTTTGAGCACAAAGGAGACTGAAAATTACCCCAGAATGTACAAAGACTCTGTAATTTGATCTTGGGGATCGTGATTCTTCATCTAGCATTCAAGTTCACTGTCCCACTCTCTCATATTTAGAAGCAGAGTAAAATGTTGCTAGCATTAATATCTGAATGTATACACCAGGCATGGGCAAAACATGCAACCTGCTTTAGTGCTGCATTCAGGAATATGCAAATTTCTTAAGCACTCAGAGAGCTAAGAGTAGGTGCCAGGCTAAGGAGAATATACACAGGGAGGCAACTCTCATATTTCTACTATGTTTGAGGAGAACAATCCTTGTGCTGCTTTATACATCTCCATTTCATGCAAAGCAGGAAAGGTTGTATCTGATTTAGACAATTCTGCTCATGGAGAGTGCATATTTGGGGATGAGGAAAGAGAAGAATTCATTAATCAGCTAAGCCACATTCTTCTGTGATGCCACTGGGCTTCCGCTCTAGCAAATTGTTTCCATGTGTGCCGTGTTTAACTTAGGTCTGATTATGCTTCTGCTCCATCTGTTAATATGAGAAGGGAGTCAAAAACAAAGCACAGCTTGGAAAGCTTGCTTTCAGCTTACTGAAATGAAATCACCCTTCCAAAGAAAAACGAGCAAGACCCCACAACTGTTTGACTTTTTTTTTTTTTTTTTTTTTTTTTTTTTTTTTTTTTTTTTTTTTTTTAAGTGCAGGGTCTGAATTGCAGAAGAAATCATGAATGCTCACTTACATTGATTTTGGCCAGCTTTTTCTGTATAGTTGGTGTATCTCCAGATGCATCTGACCAGCGGTGAAGCTCTTCCTTTGCAGAATGAAGCCAGTCTGTGAATTCATGCACAGCATCCAGATAAAGCAAATGATCTTTCACAATATCTTCCACTTTCCTCATTTTCTCCTATCAATAAGATTAAAAAAAAAAAAAAAAAAAAAAAAAAAAGACCATTAAAGTACATAAATACTGTGCTGGCTTTAAGCATGCAGTGCTGGTTTGACTCTACAGCATGCATTTGAATAGGGTATAGCTTGTGGCATCAGAACAGAGTGCTACACTACAAAAGGTTTGGTTTGGTCTGGACAAGGATTTTCTGCTGGAGCAGACGCCTTCTGAAAATGGATGTAAAAATACACTTTAACACAGTCTAATGTATGGTTTAGTAGGTATCAATGATGCAGCTGTGTCACCCTGGCATGTTTTTCCCAATACACCCTGGAGAGGGTCTTGCAGATCACCCATGAGCACTCCCAGGGTGCAGCACTGCTGCCAGAAACACAGCTCTTTCTTAGAAGCACCAAGTCTCTACAAAGAGTAGAGTGAAGTCATGGAGATGTCCCATAGGAAAACCACAAACAAAAACTTCAGCTGTCCAAAAGTGAAAAATGATCTGATGGTGCCGAGTCTCATTTCGACCATTACATCAGAAGTGGTGGCTGTCCCCAGCCACCTACCCTGCAGTCCTGGAGGACTCAGACATGCAGCTGCTTCTTGGCTCCATCTTAGCTTTTTAATGTAAACTTAGAGTGGGATCAGTTTATCTTACTGTGACAAAGTGAAAGAGTACAGTGGTTGAAATTTGCCTTTGGTCCGACTGAGTAAACTTGTTGCTGTATTCTTTTGAGATAACACTAATGAATGTTTATCAAAACTAACTAAAAGTGAAATGAGTTAATCAAATAGATTTTTACCCCTGTGTAGATACTCTAATCTAGGCTGAAGTGTCTTGAAGCCAGTTTCAAACTAAACCACCTACAAATTAAACTCAGTTGTTTTAAAGTTTGAGTAACTCAACACTTAATAAATGTTATTAAAAAGTTATATTAACAAGATTTTCTGTTCCCTCTGAAAATAATCATCATAATCTCTCAGACTGTGCCATCATCAACTAGGCAATGGATAGTTACTAGCTAAACCGAGAAGACCTAAAGTAAATCTTCCAAGTTTTTGTACCTTAATGCCTTTTATGTAAGAAAGTGTCCACATGCACCCGACTCTAACCAAAACAGCCTCCTAGGGAAGCAAAAAGACTCCTAGGAAAGGAAACCATGCAGCCCTGTGTACATTGCTCACACCAAAATGTAGCACCAGTACAAGGGGAGCATGGAGGCAAGGTGTTTCATGATCTGGCTGGCAGAAAGTCTCAGTGAGCTCACACATCTTTCCTTAGAAGCCAAACAGAATACCTGTAAAACGTGCAGTGCTTAGTGGCTTGAAACACCACAAAATATGGGCATATATCTTTTTGACAATAGGATTTCTCTTTTTGACAATATGTTTCCTGCTCAGGGAGGCATTTTATTCTTCCCTCTCTAGGTAAAGAAAAAAAAAAATGCTAGGAATGAATGAAAAGAATTAGATGAAAATAGATGTGTCAGAATATTAGAAATACTGTTGTATATAAGAAACTAGGAACAAAATATATGGCCTTCACTTTTCCAAAATCATAATCATACCAATTTCAACTCTCAATACCATTTTTGCATTTCATTAAACTTCAGCAAACTATATTCAATGTTTTTATTAGACTCAACTATACCAGAGGCAAGATTATTCACAGTCAATCCTTTAGTTATTAAAAAATACAAAAATCAAATTTTTTTATCTATGTATACAAATGTCTAAACATTTTACTTACTTGAAACTGAGGTATTTGTCTTACCTTGGCTACAGTTGTGATGTCATTAAACTGTGTTTTTAGTTCTTCTTGAGCTTCATCTCCAAAGGAATCATCCCCTGTTTTCTCATATAGTTGCACAGCTTTTTCAGTAAGTTGCTGTAAATCACCCGAATGATCCTCTATTTCAGAAACAATAGCCTGGAAATAATCCAGCTGAGCAAACTTCTCCTTCAGACCAGTCTGTGGTTCTAAAGGCTGTTCCACTTTGTGATCCAAATTCTCTAACCACTGTTCCAGTTGGTTTTTCCTTTCCAGGTAGTCATTCCACTGGCTAATGACAGACTCTAGACAACTTACATTAAAAAAAACAAAGTGCAGATGAGAACTTGAGAGCTTTTAAATGGTTTGGGAGAAAAAAAACAAAAACAACCCCCCCCAAAAAACCCCCAAAAGAGGCTCTTATACCTTAATTGTTACACAGTCTGTAGCCATGCACAATAGGTTTAGAATATACTTTTTTCTCCATCTTTTGTTTCCTATATCAACTTGCATCCAAGTTATTTTAGAATTCCTGTGGCATTTGGGCCCCTTTGTAGAACCAACATTTCTGCTTCCCTATTACAGGTTACATGAGCAATCTGTCTGCCTCAGACTAATAAAAAGCACATTTCAGTGTCTGCTCAGCAAAATAAAATATAGAACATTGCTGGAGTTCTTTATGATCAGAGTAATAAAATATACATCAGCCTATGAAATTACTGTCAATTAAGAGATATTCTGGCAAATTTTGAGAATACAAATCCATTATCTATAAACTCATTTATAAGAAATATTCCCTTCTGTCATATATTGCTTTTCCTAGTAGATCATAATACTTCTCTGGGATTCAAGTTGAGGAATGTAATTCTCATTTCACTGGACTTTTAGAAAAAGTGCGGTAAGAATTTCAAATGCTATGTTCTAACCTAATCAAAATAATATTTTATGATAAAAAATGTGTGAAATTTGTGAGACATCATAAGGACAGCCCACTATAATTTTCTACATACAATCCTATTACAATTTTGGTGCAACTAAGGAAGTGGCACCACTTTCAGTTTTTATATTTTATGAAAAATGTAGACAAGTGACAGTCTTCAAACTCTTGAATAAGAAACAGGTGTGATAGAGGCCCAGAAAGATAGAGATATAAGGAACATCAGTCTGTCTAGAACAGAAATGATGGAGCCCTTCAGATATACAAAATTATCTCATACAGGCAATAAAAAAAACCCAAGTTTCCATTTCCACACGGATCAAGATGAGATGAAATCAGCTTAATATGCAAGAAAGATCAATATGCAAGAGATTTGGAATTGATACTAAGATTTTCTTTTAAATTAAAAAACCAATGAAAAACAGAATTGAGAAACCTTCCCTGGGTTATATCTGGAAAAGATAGATAAGTATCTGTCAAATGTTCTTGGTCCTGCCCAAGAACAGGTTCAAAAACTTAGAAAGTGCTTTCTAGATTTTTCTCTGTATGAATTTGTATGATTTTTATTGATTTCTTAATTAACGTGAAGTACCATCTCATATGAAATTTGATTCATCTGACAGGGTCAACTCATCTTTTTTTTTATAGAAGGGTGCACTTTTTCCAGGCAATTGTGATTCTCTCTGATAATGCAAATTTCCCCTCACATACCAGTAATGAAGGAATGTACATTGCATGTACATCCTACATGCTTTGAGGTACCACTCTCTGTAAGCAAAGATGGCAGGAATTTTCCAGGTGTTTTCCAGGGATTCTTACCTCTGCCAGTTCACTGAGGTACTGATGATGTCGTTCCATACATCCTTCAGCGTCTGAAGCTCGGTTTGTATCACATTTTGTCCTTCTTCATTGCTGCTTTTAAGTGCCTGTTCTCCTTTGCCAATGGCCATGTTCAGCTTAACCTCACCGTCACCTTTGAGTAAGAGGATCTCCTGTGAGGCAAAACAGGTCAAAATATCAAATGTAACCTGATGAGAAATGAGAGCTGTTATCCTTTCAACAGTGAACACCATCTTCTCTGAGCTCATCCATCCTTAACAGCCATATCCAGCAGGAATTCCTCGGCACCTTTTCTTCTAAGGGCCCATACCTTGCTATGAGCAAGTGATCCAGCAGTTTTTCCCACAGCTGTACAGGTTTTTCACTGGTTTTTTTGGTCAACCTAAAATGCTGCTCACACTGCAGCAGATACTGAGTAGGTCAAGCACTGCACAGTAAGACAGCAGCTCATAGCTCATAGCTACAAGAAACCTCAGGAGAGCCCATGGCAGACCTCCTAATGACCTTTATATTCGACATTTATCAAATGTCTTCCTCAAGACCTCCTGAGATAGGCACACCACAGCCATGACACAGAGACTCTGTCAATTATTTCAAGGCCTTCTCTCTATCAGAAGGCTTTCTGGGACCTAAATACTGATCTTCATAGTTCATTATTTCTTATGAAATGCTATAACTGACACTTGTTTCTGTTAAACTTCATCCTGTTTTTTTCCTACTTCCCATCCCTTCTCCTCTTCATAACCATAAAGAAAATAAAATATAAAAATATACCTTTCCCACTGATGTGGCCCACACTCCATATTAATCTTGATGTGCAGTATTTATGTGTATCTTTCTTTACCTGAATTTGTGTCAATCGTCTTTCCAGAGTGGCTTTGCTTCCAAGAGTGCTCTGTGATGATGCCAGTTTATCTTGAACCTCTTTCACCCATGACCACATATTCTGCAATGCCTCCTCAAAAGTGAGATGCTCTTGGAGTGCAAGCTGACATGTCCTCAGCTTCTCCTTGACATTTTTGACCATGTTTTGGTAATTGGTGAGATGTTGAGAAGCCAGACGTACTTCTCTTCCTGCACCATGGCCTTCTTCATTTAAAGTCTGTGCCATTTGGGAGAGCTGATCAAAAGAGTCCCTGAAAGAAAATGATGAGACTGAAAGTTTCAGAAAGCATGAAGCATTATAGCCACTGCCAGAGGCTATGAAGGCTGCTGACATAACACCTACTCCACCAGTGATAAGAGTTCACAGTTAACTGAGAAAGTTAGTTAGGAGAGACTGAAAGAATTTAAGCAGCATGTACCGATTAATATATTTTTTTGCGTGCAGTGCCATTTCTTGGAGAATTTTGGTGCTCAGAATGATCGCACTGAAATCTCTGTGTCAAACATTTAAATTAAAAGCTACCTTAGTTTTCTTTTCAGCAGTCAAAATTTCCATTTCTATATGAACTGCTACCCTTTTGTACCTGCCAAAGCTTCTAAGAAGTTCATAATCTTGGACAGGTAGGAAGGCATGGTGGAAAGGTCATTATTTGTCCAGGATTAGACAATTACTCAGATTCAGTACTAGGGTCAGTAAAGTGGATTAAAACTGGGTTTACATAGCCTCAGTTAATCTTAATCTACTTGATCATGCTTCCTGATGCATGATGACTACAGGGAATTTACATCAGACCAAAATGTCTTGCACAATCTCAAGGGCATAGGGAGTGACTGGGTGGGTTTTTTTGGAAGCCGTGAGGCTTGGACAGCTAACTACTATTTTTGTTCCACCATCACCTACCCAATAACAAAAAGAGAATTTGAAAAAAACTCTGTGTACTCAAAATGGCAATTACTTCATCATCTACTAGCTTAAGTCTGAATTTTAGAAAGGTTTCACAGCTAATGTGGATGCTTTTTGAGCTCTTTCATAAGGCAAGCTGTATGGGAAAGGGGATTCTGCTAACCTGGTTGGATCTGAATGTTACAGGGCAGAAAGAAAATTTTAAAATGGACATAATGATAAATGTAATTTTCACTATTGCTTTTAAAAGCAGTATTTTTAACTTTTATTTTTAAAATTACATTTTTCAGTTTCCATTTATTAATGAATTATGATAAGCTTTTATTAATTTATCAAGAGCAAATATTGGATTTGGTTGAAGTTCATTAGAACTCAAAGTATCTGGATTCAGCTTCATTTCACAGAGAATTTTCCAACACATTCCTCCAGCTTTCAAAAACACACAATAGTTTAATTTTACTTCTGCCCCAGTAGAGAAAAAAGTGAGACTATTTTAGAAAATGTATTTTTAATATACCTTGAATTCAGCAACTCTTCCAGAAACTTTTCCACTTTTTGCACCTCCTTTTTCTTCTCAGAAACAAGCTGTTTGCTCTCTCCTAATGCTTCTGTGCTTATTCTTTCTTCCATGTCATGCATCCACAGGGCAAGCTTCTTGTACTGATCTTCAAAGCTACGGAGCAGATAAATACTCCCTTTAAAAAGTACTTCTCAAGTGGAGTAAAGTTGGAAGAAGTTAATATCCACAAGACTTTAATATCCACAAGAAGTTAATGTCCACAATTTCATGCTTCGAGAATAAGACTTGTACACAAAACATAATTCCACGGTGACTACTAGTCTAAAAATATTCAGCAACTCTCTAAAAATGTTCAGGAAAATCATGGGAACTACAGGGAGACCAGAAGCCTCCAAAATTTAAAGTGACAGTACTTTTATTTATTACTAGATTCAATAAAAGCAGAGCAAAAGAAAGCTTTTTTTCGAATTCTTAAAATAATTTAGACTAAGAACAAACAATAGGTAAAAGTGAGCTTTTTTTGTCAGCATTTATGTGTAGAACACCTGAAGTGTTGTGCTTTCGATTTCTTCTACAGAAGAGAACTGGAATCTTGAGTGCTCCAAACTCAGCAAAACAAGTTCCAGCCCTAAGTTTGAAAACTTTTCCTTACAAGCAGGCACACCATCTCATACTGCTGTTTTACCCATTACTGCTACACTAACTTTGCTTTCAATTAGCAACAGTTTTGAATCTGGTTGGATCTCAAAATATTTCAACTTCCAAAATTCCAGCCCTAAGCATTAATTTAAGGGTGTTTTCTTCTTGGCTTCTAAGGAAATGTGTCCATTTTGGAATGGGACAGAACAGGCACTCACTGTATAAAATGCACACTATCTTCAAATCCCAGGGCAGAAATGAACTTCATCGAACATTTTCCATCCAGAAAATGGCATTTAAATTACTGGAATCCCAACTGCTGATTTGGAGTTTCATAAGCTACAGAACTGCATATATGGTGCTGAACTTCTATTCTTTAACCCTTGGAGCATGACCTGTTCTTTTGTTTCTATCAGTGAACTTCAATTTCTCTTAAATGTTTCTGAATAAAAAAGCAAACATGACTAGATCAACTTGAAATGATTTCGTATTTTGCCCTGCACTTTGGAAGCCAGAAAATTTCATGCAGTTTACAATTTACTTGTGACTGCTGCTATTACTCACCTTCCCAGGTGTGATGCACAATCTTCCAGGGCCTTCTTGTCATTCAGACACTGGTTGAGGAATTCCTGGAAGTTCTGGTTAGACTTTGCTATTTGCTCCTGAATATGGCTCACAACTGGTTTGGGTAAACAACCATATAAACTTTCTCCTTCCTTGCAGGCAGCATCTAATTTGTTCTGTCCTTCACTAATAGAATCCAGCACACTCTGTGCAATGAAAGAAAATAGTTTAAACACATCAGATTTGATAATTAAAGATAAGCAATCTTTCCATGAGAAGTGGTCAGATTCACCAAGAAGATAAGAGCTCTGTCTAGCTATTAAAAATTCTCTAAGCAGATAGTTCAAATAAAATTTTATTAAGTGGTGCTAGAATTCACAACACTCAATTTTCTCATTTGATCCCAAGGTAGTCATAGCTTTCTCTGAATAGTTTAATAATCTCTTGAAGATGTTACACATTTCAGGAATTTAGGGCTGTTTACAACAGGGGTGTGTTACTTATGTTCTGTCTCATGAAAAGTATATACAGAAAAGCTTTGACAGATCAATGTTAATCTGAAATGTTGAGTAAGTAAAATGTTATAAAAATAGGAGAAGGAAAAGAAGAGAAAGAAAGAAAAAAAAATCAGAAATAAGAATAGTATAGTTACACATAAACCTTTCAGAAATTAAATTCTGATCTCTCAGAACAGGGACCACAGTTTCCACCGCATTCCCTCTACAGTACATACTGCTGCCTTGAACCATTCTTATATCAACTTTTTAAAAACAAAAATAAGTGTGTTAGCATCTACAAATTATTTTAGATACAACTGGTTCCTGTACTAAATTGCTAATTACTGGTTGTTTTAATTTAATTTATTCACTATACCTGCAGGTCATGTAGCTTTGCCTCTATGGCTTTGCTGTCCCCAGACCTGTCAGATGATTCTTTTACTGCAGTCTTCATACCAGAAAACCATTCCTGGAATTCTTGCATAGAGTCTTATTTAATAAAAAAGTATAGAAAAGAGAAAATTATTTGTTTAGATCCAACATTATCCACAATATTATACAGCTGTTTTAAATAAGTCTTTTATCCTTCAGGAACTGCGTGTAAAAGCTAACAGAATAAGTTTAATTGTCTTCAGTAACCTTGGGAGAAGGATTAATTTCACAAGAAACTGGATGTTTCCACTGTAAACATCCAAATTTGAACAGTCTTACTAGGCTGCCCTCGACAGTCAATTTCAGTTTATGATACGTCCCAATTTTATGCTAGATAAAATTGAAATAAGTATCTTAATAAATAAGATTAAAAGTTGCTTGTTTTTCTCCACTGACTATCCAGAGAGCCCAGAAAATACTTCAGATGGGTACTTTTACATTATAAACACCTCCATTTGCATATATACCTCTCCTTATTGCAAATAAGAAAAGTGTATTTATGCAATAGAGTGAGGAAAGGTGCATTTTCATGCATATTACATGGTTAAATATGTAAAATGCTTTGTTTCATAGCAGTTATCCAATGAACACTTGGTAACAGGACTTTTTGAGACGCTTCATATGAAAATAAAGTTGAAATTGCCAGTGACATCACTGGAAACTCTGGCAGGCTCCAGAATGACTCACAGCTGTGGGCTAACGGCTCACTCCTATTAGCCAGCCTGAGTACTCACAGAGGAAATGTTTTTCCAAGGACTCTTGCATCCTGGCCTGTGTTCTGGAACAGAGCAGATTCACAGCTTCATACTTCTTTATTAACAAAGTGACGGTGCCACCAAGAGCTTCCAACTCTACCGAATGGTATTTGCGGCAGAGGCTGTTGAGCATCTCCCGGGTTGAGTCAATGCTGCTTTGCCGAAGCTGAAGATCCTTTTGTGTTTCCTGAAAAGAAAGTTACAACATAAATACACTATTTATAAAGAAACAAAAGAACTGTCTTTTCCTCAAGCATTCCTTCTCCTCCCATATGTTCTTTCCTCATGTACTCATAAGTCATCCCAGATGCAACGAAGGGAAGAGGCACTGGATCATGTTTCCTGAATTCTCCATGTAAGATGAATCCTTGAAACTAAAGAGCCATCGCAGAAATGTGAAAAGTGTTGTTGCTCATGATTTATTACTCTATTAGAAAGAAATAGATTTCAAGGCATATTGAATAGAAATAGATATTTTCAGCCAAATCTGAATGTACACGTGGGATGCAATATGACACTGGTACTTGGCAGGACTTCTGAATGAGGAACATTTTCTGAAAGTTAAATGTGAATTGGCTAGTACATCAATATTAACTGTGCTCACAGTTAAATACCTCGATGTGGTTTGTCATGTCGTGCATAACTGCATGCAGTCAAGAGAACACTAGGACATAGAAAAAAGAATTGCTATATATGATGACTGAGTACTTCTGAGGTAGAAGTTTCTGTTAAAATTGAATTTGGATCAGTGTCTTTTACTGTGATGTGCTGAGTTCATAACTTATTGCAAGGGATTCAATGCGCTTGCAAACATGCTGGAGTAATTACCAAGGAATTCAATGTAACAAACCTAGTTCTTGCCACAACAAAGACCATATTATTCATTAAAATTTTCTAAAAAGTTTGTAGAAAGTAAATAAATCAGAACTTTTGTCCATTGGTGCAACTTCCTAAAAATTATCACTGTATTATTTGTTAATATTCTAGCAGCTGTGCAGGAGACACACTTTTTTTTTTTTTAATCAAAGGAAAATTAAATATAAAACTCAGAAAAAAAAAAATCCCCAAAGATAAATGCATAAGGAAAAGTATATTAATTTTCTTCAACACTGACCTTTAGTTTATTTAGAGCTTCAGGATCCAGGTTACGTGCACAGCTTAACAGTGTCTCCTCCACTTGAGTTAGCCAGTCTGTCATCTGACCAGTCAGCTTCTGTAACTGCATCTTCTGAGTACTGAAATCTTTCAGCATCTCTTTTGCTGTCTCTGATATTTCTTTGGCATGTTCCAACTTCTGCCTCAAATCTGATTCTATAAACTGAAACCAAAATGTTACGTATTAAGGCATTTAATAATAGAAATGTTTATTAGGGTAAATGCTTATGGGCAAAATGGAAGGTAGGAAAGCGACACACGATAATTTTGCTCTCTTTACAGCTTTAACTGGAGATATTTACATACCTACAACCATTCAGGATTCAGTCTTAGATATACAATAATCCAAAGAAGGGATGCTAACTTATAAAAAGCCAGACTGTAAACATGCTAACTTATAAAAAGCCAGACGGTAAACCATTGCATTTATTGTCCATTTCTGAAAAATTAAATCATTGTTATTTTCCCTTTATTAATTTTCTAGATATACAGAACATGACCTACACTCAAATAGCTTGATAAAAAGAAATGTCAATTGGGGAGTGAGCCTTAAGAGTACTGAGGCTTAAAGTATCTCAGTGTAAGGCAGGTGAAAATAGAAGACAATTGAAAATGAAAATTGAAAACTGAAGAAAATTGAAGAAAAAATAAGCTAGAACCTTGCCCCATAACCTGTTCAAAGACAGGAATATACAAAATTATAGATGATGTTAGCTCAGCACATATCACTTATAGAAGTAAATAGAATCAGTCGTAACATGGTACTATATATAAATCAGATTCACAGAATCCTTTGGGTTAGAAGGACCTCTGTAGATTCCTTACTCCAAGTTCCCTGCCAAGGCAGGGTCACCTACAGCAGGTGACATAGAAACACATCCATGTGGGGTTTCTTTCCTTCTCCAGAGATGGAGACTAGACAACCTCTCTGGGCAGCCTGTTCCAAAATGTGGGCAAGGCTTGAACGTTACATTAACTTCCATTAAAATCTGATACGTATCAATATGTATCAAGATATATCCCCATCCATGGAAATTGCAGAAGTCAGTATTTTTTAAAATTTCTGACATTAAGTTAATAATCTCAAATATCAATTTCTGTTTGAAATCAAACTGCCAAAATAGTCATACTTTGTGGTTTTTTGACTGCCCTAGAACATAGAAATAAGTATATGGCCAAAAGTTCAACAGCTCACCTTTGTGTTCATTGTTTTATGTTTTTCTTGTAAGAAATAGTTCAGGGTCTTTTTTCTAGTCCATGAAAGAATACTTTTTGGTTAACAAAGCAAATGAACATATTTTACTGCCTTGTAATCCTTTCAAGGAAACAAACTGTGCATGTACTCAAGTGTAATGTGGCTTAATGATGTGCAGTGTAGAGAATATCTGTAGTCTCTTATCTCATCAGATACATTATAAACTATTTATTCTATTTTGATCTATTAAAAATACTTCTACAACCCTAATGTTCACTTACTTTATGACATACTGTTTATACAAAAAAAAAAAAAAAAAAAAAAATAAAAAAAAAAATTAAATCGAGGTTACCTAGAGAACTATGAACAAGAATAGTAATGCTACGTATAAATAATAATGTTGTATCTGTCACCTTGAAAGAAAGGCAGTGTAGGAAAGACAAAAATTTTGGAAGGAATGTGTTCTCAGTTATTTGAGCAAAATCTGTGGTTACCAATTTCTTTATTTTACCTGGAGATCTGCAGGAGGCTCTTGACTATGGGTCAGTTCTTTGAGTTCTGAAATTTTGGAACTAAGTTGCTCCAACTTCAGTTCTTTATTCTTGACTTCAGACTGTAAAAGAGATGTGTTCAAAGCTTCATACCAAACTACCAGAAGCTTTTAGACTTTAAGAGGGATGCTCCATCAATTTCAAAATGGAAAGAAAATGCAAACACAGTTTAGCAACCAGAGGGAAAACACAGTTGTACTAATTTTGTGCTCTAAAAATCTCCCATCTCATTTTCCTTATTAGACTCAGTTCAGAGAAATCTTCCCCTCCTTTAAAATAACCATACAGATTATTAGCATTTCAAATGCTATAGAAGCTTTTTTTGTTAAAACTGGGAAAATAAAGATGAAAATTTCATTGTTTATTCAACTGGAAGTATCTACTGGGGTTGTTAGGTTCCACTTAGAGACACATGCAGGGTGTATTACATGCATTGTCTGATTTTTATTATATACAAGTAAGGTATTGATAAAAAATTAGACACATAAATAGATTTTAACCTTAAGAGGAATTTAAAAATGCTGATATATATACACTGACATACCTGGACCTTGTATTTATAGATCCAAGTAAAAAAAAAAAAATTAATTATTAAAAATATAGTATCAAAGTGAAAGCAAAAAATAACGATTTGGAGTTCTGAAGTATCAGTATCCTGTTGCCCAAATTTTCTTTTCTAAAAATTTCAAACAGATCATTCCAATTAAAAGATTGGACAGTGGGTTGCAGGATTAAATTGCCAAACTTAACACCTGCCCTGCATGCCCAGAAGAATAGTTAGGGGGTATTTTGTGCTAAGGAGGATATAATATTAGGTGGTAAGGCAAGAGAATTGTTAGAGTCCAGGGCATTCCTTTGGCTGCCCTGGAGGGTCAGAGACCTGGACAGGGGGGTCAGGGACCCTGGCCCAGAGCCCAGAGGGACATTGGCTTTGATCCCAGTCCATGGGAAAGGCTTCCTGCACTGTGGGAAGGATTGCAAGCCACAAAAGTGTGAAAGATAGTAGTTTAGCTTATCACAGGGTGAAAAAACAGTAGATTTGGGGTTTTAGCATTGAAGTGAATGGGGGCAAGATGGAGGATTTGGGGCGTTGTCTCCTGCTTCTTCTTTCTTCTTCCCTCACTCCATTTTCAGCAGTGACAGTGGCACAAAATAGTTTAAAGAGATTGGGTCAAAGTAGAGACGACCTGTTTAGTATAAGTGATAGGTCTTGGCAAATAATGATAAATAAAGAATATGTAGCAATTAGTATAAAAGATAATGACTGCCCAGTCCGGGAGGAGTCGAGGAGTCACCAGATGCCCGAGCAGCTGCACAGACCTTTGTTGGGCACTGAGAAATTTGTAAGATAAGAAACAATAAACAAAGCATGCAACCTTGAAAAATCAGAACCTGAAGACTCCGTCTCTTTCTTGTGTTTGGCTCAGAGCTTTGCAGAGGGCAAAAAGACTCTAAAACCACCTGAATCTCGGGGAAAAAACCCAACAGAGAATGACCACTGATTTGGGCCACAGAAGATGTAAACTGGTTGTTGCGGTCCATGCTCTAATCTGTCTATTTCTGATTGCTGAAAGGGCAGGACCCTGCTGTCACTAAACTGCTCTTCTTCTTGCCTTTGCAAAACAAAATGGAAAAAAAAAAGGTATTATGCATTCTGTGACTGTAAATGCACACACAGTGATCACATCTGCTATTTTGGCCCTCCTGCATATCAAGTACACCAGTGGTTTGGGTAGTCTGCCTTTACTCCAAACTGGTTTAACAGCAATGAATTTAGGTGGTCGGGTTGCTACAAAAGGCATTCGACAGAGCCTAACCTTGAGCAAAATACTGATTTATCAATGTTTATTATTCTATCATAATACTCGAATAACTTTACTGTGTATCTTCTTAAGGACATAATTTATTCCAAATAAAGTAGAATATGGCTCAATCTATGATTGATCTGATGTGTATTTTAAGCCAATAGAGACAGGTTGCATTCTAGACATTAGCTGTTGTCCTAGGGCATTTTGATCCACAGCATTATTATCACTTATTTGTGGGTAAGAACCTGGAAATCTTTCAGGAGAACCTCCATTCTCTGACTGTTGCTGAAGTTGTTGATGCCTTCATTCAGTTGAGAAATGCACTTATTACACCATCCATCTAATTCATCTCCAGTTTTCAGGATGTCATCCCACAGAGACATGCTTACACTCAGTCGGTCGATATTATCATCAATTCTTTCAGACACCTTTTAGGAGAGAAGAATATATCAATACTATTCACAAAATAATTTTGACTTCTCTATTTTGCAGACAGTTATAAGACAAATGCATAAAAAATAATTAAAAAGCCTGGGTAAAAAAATTTCCTTGGATTTAGTCTGAAGTTCTGAATTCTAATTTCAATTTAGTTACCCAGATCATAAAACGAACACAAATCTTATGTGTCTCATTCCAAATATTTGCATATTTTTTACTGGGAAAGAGTTTTATGTTCAAATAAACTTCATTTTTCAAAAAACTACATTTACCTACATTTATCCTTATTGTAATGTAGGAATTTGCTACTAAAGCAGTATAAAGGTGAAAATGTAAAATATTAGGTAGAAATTCTTTACTGTGAAGGTGGTGAGACACTGGAACTGATTGTCCAGAGCCATTGCAAATGCATCCATGGAAATGTTGAAGGCCAGGCTGTATGGCCCTTGGGCAACTTGGTCTAGCAAAAGATGCCCCTGCCCTGGGCACAGTGGCTTGGAACCAGATCTTTAAGGTCCCTTCCAACCCAAACCAATCCACGATTCTGTAATTAGCTTTTATGTTATGTTTCTCTCCTACAGTGATGTATTTCTCAACATATTCATATCTTTTGTGGTTTAGCTTAATGTAATTTACTCCCAAACTTATTAGTCCAATATACTTCAATAAAGTATTGCTGGTATGCATTAGGTGTGAATCCTACCCAAATTCATGCTTGGAACAGTGCAGTGAGCAAATTTACAGTAGCAGCATTCATACATTGCTGTAAGACATCATTTAAAATCTATCAGATTGATGTCACAAGTTCGTGCATACAGTGGATGCCAAATACCTCTGACTAAGACGTTGAGTTATACTTCCAAGTAAATTCTCTAAACAATTGTGCTCTTAGATCCTAAGAAAGTAGAACTGTTGTAAGCTTAGCCAACCTTAAAAACTGTATTTGGCATATAAACACCAGAATCTTACATCTAGCCATTTGTCCACCATGGAGTTCATATCTGTTTTCAGCGCAGTGGAGTCGCAGTTATGCACTCTTTTCAGTTCTGCTAACAAATGTTTTCCTGTATTAGTGAAAGTATCCAGCTCTTTTTGTTTATCACTCAGATCATTCTTGGCAGCTTCATGCTGTGGACATAAATATTTGCTTGTTTAATGAAGCCTTAAAGAAAGAAAGGAAAATCCAGTTCTCCAGGTACCCATCCCTAACCCTGTGTTATGAATTTGTTAATTCTCATATCTAATATTTAACTACTCCACAAAATACAAAGTAACTGACATGGTTTTCTCATTAGCATAATCATATAGGATGATTGTTCTTATAAATAAAGTGCACAAGTGGCAGTAGCAAATTTTTAATTTCATCCACTTAGTAACCAGGTATTTTCTGGATTTAGGGAAATTTTTTTTTTTTTTTTTTTACCTTTCCATTCTTCATCATTGAATAATCACTTCAGAAGTTTTGGCAAGGTAAACACAGAGTGTTGCAAATAAAAATTGGGATTAAAAACCCCATCACTACTAGACATTCTAGAAAACAAAAGTACAGATGTGTTCTGAAAGGAACTGGACAAAAACTTCAGGGCTACTAAGTTTGCAACCCTAGGCATAGGGAAATCTATAAAACATTGTAATTGAAAAGGCAAGATGCTGAGAACGGATCACAGTAAAAATCTTATGGTTTTTTCTACAGCAAGTACTAGAGAGCAGTGCTAATAATAAGCTGCTAATCTGTATGCAGTATGGCCAAAATATTTATTTCACTCTAACTTCTTCAGGCCTGTATGTGGCCACTGCTGCAGAAGGGAATTCTCGTCAGCCCGAATCTCACAGGAATAATGTGGAAGTTACATGAAAATCTTTTTTAGACTGGTGAGCTCTGTTCTGGATATTTGTTCTTTTAAGATATCTGTTAGAAAGAGGCCATAAATGCACACAGTTTAGAGTAAGGTTTAAACAGATCTGACTGAAAGATTTTGAATCAAGAGCTCAATAGGCTTCCAAATTAAATTATCCTCCAAAGAAACAGAAAGACTTTAACTCAGTAAAATCTCAAGTTTATCTTGGCGGGCTGATGGACAGCTCAATTTAGCATTTTTGAAATACAATCCAGTGAAATTAATTCAGTTTAGGGATCCAAATATCTTATCTCTGCTCAATGGCTAGTAACAACATTATACACCATGGCAGAAGTCCTCTTAGGGAAAGAGACAAACATAAAAATTACAAACATCAGAAATGTGTGCAATTCATATTCTTTTGTGGCCTCTTATCTACTCCAAAATTTACCCAAGAAAAACATTGAAGTATGTTGACTAGAATTATCCTTTATACTATGAAAGGAATATACACTCAATACATTTTATATAAGGAGCTTTCCGCTGTTTTACACTTATGCTTTCCATGTATTAAGAATCTGCATTTCCATTAACAACAGATTAATAGATCGCGCCAAAATGCAAAAAAGGGCTATAGTCTTTCCTCATCATAATCAATACAATTTAAACTCTGAACGTTAGCATGACAAGAATTTGACAGTATATTCGAGGAGCTTTAAACACAGCTAAAGGGCGTCTCTAAAACAAAAAAGTTCATTTAATTGTATTCCTCAAAGGAAAATATATGTCATTACCTTTGCTAATGTTCGCCTGACATCTTCATGGTCCTTCCATATGGATGTGGTTACAGAAGCACTGCTAGCACTGTCTATGACTTTCATTACTGTTGACTTCAAGCTCTGGTATTCCCTCATCAGATCAATCAGAACACAGGACTGCTCCTTTCTGTAACATGAAAAAGCTGTGTTAGTACCACTTGCTGTCATGTTTCTGAAGGATAGAGAACATGACATAACGATTCGCCATGGGAAAACCAGGATGCCGTGCTACATATCAATTGGGAAGCCAAGGAAATATGAGTATTTTGGGTTTACGAATCATTGTTGATCCATCACAAAACAACTTACTGAAGGGACATGAATGCGAATTGCCATTTTATATACATCAGATACTAAAGCAACTGACTTCAGCAAAAGTCAAATGGAATTCAAGCTTCTCAATTCTTAAGTTTAGCATCTTTTTGCCTGAAAACCACATTATAATTATTGTGTCGCTCAGTTCATTCAAAAAAACAAAACTTGTTTCTTTAACATGGAGTGTTCTTTGGGTAAAAAGAAGCAGAAATAAAGACTGAATCAATGCATCCTAAGGTCTATCTATTTTGTCCTCCAATTGTCAGATGCATGCTTTTGGGACTAAAATGTTATATTCTACTTACTTCCCTTCTACTGAGAATAAATTAACCTTCTGCTAAAAACAAGTCTAATTTTTTCCACCCCCTCTCTAGGAAAGCCTCTTTGTGCTCAGGCAATGGACAGAGGGAAAAGACCTATTCAATCCATTCCTGGTGTTTAGACTGAAGAGAGAGAAGAAAAACTGTACGTTGGACATATGCAATGTTTATTTGTAAAACAGCGTTTTTCAATGGAAGGATTTTGGGAAACATGACATTGTCAAAAAAGAGGAGCAACTGTTTTAGGAGCTGTCTCTTTGAATGCTCCAAAGAGCTCTCCAAAATAAGCAGATTCAAGAGCACCTAAAATTGTGTCCGTATGAGAGAGAAAACGCTGCTAGTTTTTGTTAAAGATGATCATGAGGCAGTTAAGACAAAGAAAAGGGTATGATAAAACTCTCTCTAGTTTCTTTAGCCTCTTTCGTTATCAACTTTCATTGATAAAACTGATTATCTGATCACGTGTCATATACAAACATGGTAACTGATTACACACTAACAATTATTATAAACTTGTTCCCTTGGGCAGACATAAATACTTACATTTAAAAGGACTTCTGAATATAGAACTGTCAGAAACACATATCCAATAGGGAATGAAAATTTGTGCCAGCTAGAGTGATAGTGAAAATTCAGTGAAGAATTCTTATCTTTCAGAAAATAACATACAATATAGCATGTTTTTAATAGAATGTATATCTGCCATACTGTACTGAGGACCTAACTGTGGCTTTATTAATATAAGTACAACTGGTACAAATATTATTGTTAACAATGTGTTTTCATCTTCTACTAAGTATTTAACCTACAAGCCCTGTTTTTCACTGTAACTAATATAGCAAGAAGATACATGTAATAACTGTGTCTCTTTCTCCATCTTCTCTATTCTTAGCTTAAGCTAAAGATCTACTTACTTTTCATGTATAGCTTTCTTGGTATCCTTCCACAGAGATTCCAAGCGATTTATCTCTTTGTCACCCTCAGGAGCCAGTGTGATATCTTTTTGGGCTATTTGTTTTGCTTTGTCCATGAGCCACTGGAGTTCATGCTGGTGAGAATTCAATTCTTCATCTAACTGGTTAAAGATCCTCAACCTGCAAGTTTAAAGAGTGGTTTCAAATTTACTCATCTTCACATTTTTTTTTTTTTTTTTGGTAAGAAAGAGGAGAAAGAAAGAATGAAACAGATGTTCTTAGTGTTACTGTGCATAAAACTCCCTTTCTCTAATATTTCCTACAATACTACAATATAGGAATTTGGTTTTGTTTTTTTGTTTTTTTTTTTTTTTTTTTTTCCTGCTAGAACTGGGCTCAGAATGTGATTTTTCTGATACATATACTGCTATAAAATCATATAGATATATATGTGCCTCCCCCTCAAACAGTCACCTGGAAATATACTCACATATCTAGACTAATACTTTATTACAATAAGTGTTTTTAACTCCATCACCCCATGTACAATCTTCAGTTTTGCAAGGTAGGGATAGTTACGTTATATGGGATTTCTAATAGATGTTTGGATCTTAGATTCATTTGGACAAAGTACATTTTTGAGACATAGACTTTCATGACTGTTCTTTCAATATAAAAGATTAGCGGAACTTGCTTAGCATTTTGTAGATCCAAATAGTTCACTTACTTACATAATTATATTAATTAGATACCTATGCTTGGCAAGAAATAAAGTACCCAGGTAGAAAACACACACATGCCTCCACTGAATCATGAAAGGTCTTGAGATTGCAATCAAGTGTGAAAGCGTCAATGTTTTTACCTTTGCTGGAGGGCTTGTAGTGTAGTCTCCTTCAGGCCCTCCTTGTCAGCCTTTTCCTCAGTGTCTTCAATGCTCTTCAGTAGCTGTTCTTTCCGCTCCATGAAAGATCTTTGCAAGGCTCCAAGAGCTTCTGCCTCACTTTGTTTGGTTCCCAGCAGGTTGTGAACTGTCTCCAGTTCCACAACCAGGTTATCCACCATAGCCCTGCAGGAGGTCCTCTGTCCAGAAATGCTGTGTTTCAGGTGATATTGAGCCTTAGTAAGGGAACCATCCAAACTGACTGCATCAGATTCCAACTTGTTAAGATCCTTAATAACACCATTGAGTTCCTTCTCCAGTAATTCAGATTTAGCTTTATCCATATTTCCTGTTTTCTCCACTGTCTGCCTCAGCTGGTGCAGCACTCCTGCCGCAGCACTCTGGAGCTCCAGAAATACTCGCAATTGATCCAGGGCATCCTGTCTTTGGCTAGTTATTTGACTTGCCTCCTGGAAGATCTGAAAGCAATCTTCAGTCTTTCCCTGCAATGTCTGCTGGTCCTCTGGGCTGCTGAAAGAAACCAATTTCTCTACATGCTCCTTCAGCCTTTGTAACTCCTGTTTCTTACTTTCAACTTCCATTGAGTGGTTCTATGGGAAAGAAAGAAAATAGGGCCGAGTTTCTTCTTTAAATTGAGCTCAGGAAACATTTTAGTACCAAACTTATGAGTAAAACAAATACTAATGAGGGGTTTTCATTAGGAATAGTTCAGTGTTAAAATTTTGCTTTAAAACTGTCAAATAGCATGAGTCTGTATGTGACTGCAACATTATATTGGTTTTCAAACAAGTAAATGACTTGCTAGTTCTACATGAGTTCTTAGCCAAATGCACTGTACAATTTCTCCGTCTTTAATATTTACATCCAAAAGTTTACCTTATTGTGAGATGTAGCTAGTTGTTGATCAGCTGTGTTTATCTCTGAAGTGGCGTGTAGTTCAGCAAGAAATTGCTTAATCCAGTCTGAAAACCTGAGCAGGAGCTCATCAAACTGCCCATGCTCAGCAACAAGTGATTGAAGGAAGTTGATCCTATAGAATGTCAGATGTAAATATGAAAGCACTTGATGCAATTTAATCACTTCCCATAATCAAATCTACAGCTGACTGGTCAGCATTAAAATCAATGCCAGATGCAAGGAAAGTAGGAAATACTACTTTAGTTTGCCATATTGATTTTTTAATTCTGGGGAATAACGTAACATTTGAAAATACATTTGGATCATTCCCGTTTCCACTCTTTTATTTATATCATCTGTTTGAGGTGCCCCAATAAAACAAGGTAAGTTCTTCAAATTTTCTTTATGGGTGTAATCTCAGCAAAGACAATGTTATTGATGGAAGCTAAACTTTGATTTTCAGTCATAACAATTCTTGCCTATCATCTGAAACACTGAATTAAGGTAAGAGTCTCATGAATTTAGGCTGGGCGTGCGGCATTTCATGTTCAACTTCCACCAAAGTAAGCAAGAGCAAAGTCTGATCAGAGGAACAGAACTCAAAGGAAGAATGTGTCCAGAGGAGTACTCAGAAGAACTAAGTACCTAAGCACCAAGTCTAAACCTTGCCCTTAGAAAAGACTTTGTCATTTGCCTTCCCATTTCCCTTAGAAATTTCTCTATCTAATTTTCAACATGTAGAAGATTATATTGTAAACCAAATATATTGACAAAGCACCAAGAAGATTACAGCACTGATCAGGATCTATTATTTAAGCTACTTTACAAATAGTAAAATATGTATGTTTATCATGGAAAGAACTGAAATCTAAATATATGCTAACATACAGTTTGAAATAAAAGAGACAGTTTTTCTGAGCTTAACCAGAACCAGTAGCCTAACTGAGCATTTATAGTATTATGGCAATCCAGAATTTCAAGGTGAGTTTAAAAATACAACAGTGTGGCTTTGCACAAGATAAAGTATATAACTGAAACAATCAAGAACAGATTATTAGAGATTTCAAAATTTACTTGGGAAATTGTAACTGAGGAAATGCAACACTGTCTTCATGTCCTGCCCCACACTCCTTCAAACAGACTCTTCTCCCAAAAAACAGGGGTAGTGTATGGCAAAAAGACAGCATCATGAAAGTGTGGGATTCTCCCCTTCCTGGGAGTTCAGGGATTGGTATTGAGCTAAAACCTTTGTCTTCCTAATAGTAATACTGTTAAAAAATATGGTTTAAGATTGGGCTTCCTCAGCTGGATATTGGTTACTTCAACATGTAAAAATGCTCTGAAGCACAAACCTTTTATCAACAATTTGTGGTAAAGCTTTCCATCTTTCATCCAGGTCTTCAAATTTTTCTTTTACTGTTTTCACACACTGCTGTGAGGCGGTTGGAAATAGCGACTCATTTAACTGTATAAGGCTCTCATAGACTGAAGTATGGGACTCAATGTCTGCTCGCAAATCCTGGGATAACAATGGAATGAAAAACTTTTAGATTAAGCATGGAACCATATTTTGCAAATAACAGAAACTAATAAAAAAAAAACAGCTACAGATTTCCAGTACAGTACTTTGAGTCAGTGAACAGAGTCTAATCCTTGGAGGAAATGAGTCTAATTAGGACAAGCAGGCACACAACACCTCTCAGACAGCTAAATTCAGTAGGGATTCATCAAAGCTGGTATTTTTCTCTCCTTTAGGACGAAGTGTGACTTTTCCATACAGCTCGATTGTATGATGGCAGTGGCTAAAACTGACACCGGGTTTTGCAACAGATTTTGTGTGTAGCAAGAGAATAATCAGGAAAACGTTGCAAAATGGCCCAAACAAAGCAAAACATCAAAAAAAAACCCACCCAAAAAAACCAACAAAACCAAAAAATCCCCCAACCACCCCCCCAAAAAAACCAAAAATCCCCCCCAAAACCCCAACACAAACAAATAAAAAAACCCAATAACATGCAACCAAACAGCAAACTAATTCCCAAAAAAACCAACCAAACGAACAAAAAAACCCCACTCAACAACAGCAGGAAAAAATTCCAATCCCTCAATTAATTTTTGTTTTCTTCAGTAATATTTAAAACAGACAACTTGGATTATTTGGCTTCAAGGAAGGTATAAAAGATGTCACATTTTGCCTACTGCTTCATATCAATCTAAAAACAAATGGCAAAAATTCAGAGGGAAGGCATAATTTAGAATAGAATGAAAGACTTGTGTTTGAAAAAAAAAATCAGAAAGCAAACTTCCATTGTGATTTCAAAACCTTTGAGCATTTTTTCATCTGTGAACCTTTTCTGACATGCAAAAAAAAAAAAAAAAAAAAAGTATTGCCTAACAAAGGAATTTCTCAAGAGAAATAATCTTCTAACAAGCAGACCGATGTCCTTCCTTGACACATAATAGGATATACCAAGGCACCTTTTCTCTTTTTTCTTCAGTTGGCATATTATAGTCAAAAGTAACAGCAAAGTCACTGAGCAATTGCAAGCGATAATTTAATACCTCCCAGAAAATTTGCAAAGCCCAGAATCAAATGACTTGTCAGACTATAATCGAGCAATTATTTCCTTTAAAAGACACAGAAATACACCAGAAAATGCAGGAGGACAATATTTCTATTGAAACATACCTGCAGTGCCTGCAGTTCACCTTCCAGCTTAATTCTGTCAGTAGAAACATACTGCTCTGAAGGCCTGCCTGCAGCTTCGCACCCCTCCAACCAGGCCAGGAAGGCAGACAGCTCCTTCTCCTGCCTAGCAAAATCACAACCTAGAGTTACCAAGTCATCCTCTCAGTCTCACACACTGAGCCCAGGAAGGTCTCTGTGTCCTTCACAACAGATGTGAGAGTTTACTCACTTCTGCCATTGAGCCAGAAGATTCTCTAATAAGCTCTGTTTCTCCTTAGCACTTTCCAGAACTTTTTCATATTTCTGCTGTAATGCTGTGACCTCTTGAGTAGCTTTTTCTTTGCTTGCCACCTTTCGGACTCCGGCTGAGAGAGAGGCCAGAGGGTTGCTCAGTTTTTCCACAGTATGACAAAAGTCCTAGTGAACATGCAAAAGAAGCAAAAAACACATAGATGAACAACAGAGTTATGGTAACAATGGTAGGAAAAATTCTCAAGTTCTACTCATAAGTTTGAAGCAATGATCATAAAGTCACTTCATAGCTTAGATATTGCTCAAGTCCACCCTAGGTACACGTGTTCCCAGCATACCAATGAACTAGACTGTAGTGGCAAAAGACCTCCCTAGGAACAGTGCTAAAGGGAAAAACCTCTGCAACAAATGAGTCAGATCTCTCGAATGGGCATGCGACACAGCATCATCCACGTAGGACAAGCTCCAAATTCAGGAAAAAGCTTGAGATTCCTTCACATCTGTCTAAGATTTGCTCTAATTTATACAGAGCAAACTCAAAACCTCACTCCAACAAGTGAGGACTGCTAGACTTGCAGCCAATGTCACAACGTGGGAAAAGTAGGGAAGAGTTACTTGGAACTTCCATCAGCATTAGCTAAAGGTCTTTTTCATAGAAATGACATCTAACTTTAACTACATTTTCCAGTGTTGCTGTTTTGTAGAAATCTGGGAGACTTGTCATGTGAAGATGATTAAAATGCAGTACAGTGAGTTAGAAAAGCACCAAATGAAACAGATTTCCGATCACTCACAGAAAGTTCCAAGTCTGGAATAGTAACAAGTAACAATAGTAGTAGTACTAACAAGTAACAAGTTACAATAGTAACAAGTCTGCAATAGTAACAACAGTAGTAATTGTTATAGTTACAAGATATCATATATAGGAAGAAATGTGAATTATAGAGGAACAAGCTGCTGATAATTTTACATCAAGATATTTAATCATCATGATTCCCTAAAGAGAACAAGACCTTATAACAACATACTCTGGATATTCATAATGTTTAAAAGTAAATAAAACGGGTGATAAGTGCTGTCTGAAAAATTTCCCCTATTGCAAAATATTTTTCGTCAACTAGTATCAAGCTTTTTTGAAACCGACAGGTCAGGTTTCCCTTGAAAACATCTTTTGCAAGCAGTTATCAATCACTAAGTTCAGAAGATATTATATGTATTTCACTGCAAGAACAATATGACTAAAATTTCTTGTAAAATTTTCTTAGAAAGAAAGGCTATGATTATTGTTGGAAAAATGTACCAGAACTTAAACCCAAAAATACTAGTCCAAATTCCCTGAGATGAGATTATTAGTAGTTTGAATACCAATCCAATATTTCTTTTCCTTTTGTAATGGATTGAGCCAAATATCCAAATACCCATGGATTTGTAGCATCACAGATAAAAGTTTTTAAGTTGAAACTCTGTCCAGTCTCTTCATTGCCCAAGAAAAACTACTTACAAAGATATATTTTCTTTAATCACAGGGTTACCTATACCAAAATCCAAATTTCAAGAAAACCTTAGAGGAAAAATGTCTAACAGGCTTGTTCCTTATCTCCTGTTTTTTGTAATGATTTAGATGCATGAAGTTAAAACCGACAACCTGAAGGATTAAGTGGTACCTTTAGGCTTTCTTTCCCCTTAGACTAGGGACGAAGCTTTTCAATGCTGTCTGAAATGGTGATAAGAAATAGTTGAGGAAGTACTTAAGCCTTCCCTGAGGCTGCCCACCCAGACAGGCAGCCCTTGCCTCCTTCTGCCTGCGCCCTGAGCTGTGTGCCATCAGGCAGCCCCTGGTCTGGGGTCACTGGCATTTCTGTAAGGAGGTCAGCGTGGCACCGTGTCCCTGGACTCAGTGCCAGGCACAGCTGGCCACACGCTCACCATGCAATCCTGAAGGGCTGCGTACGTTGCTGCTGCCGAAGAGCACGATGTGAGGGGCACAGCTAGCTTAGCTTCAAATTCAGACACTGACTGCTGCACCTATAAAAAAAAGCAAAACAGAAGCTAAAACCAGCAGGAATTACCTAATGATTATTTAAATAACATCTTTTAAATGTTTGCTACTAAGGGAATTTTATATCTTAACCCTTTGTACGGCTGAGTGTCTTTTGAAGTTAAAAGATGCTAACAGCGCTCAAATCCTCCCAGCTGGAGCAATAATAATATTTAAATTATTTTATTTACAACCTTCTATCAACCAAACTTTGTAAGAAGTATGGATTCTTCTATTCAATAGTGCAGTATCCATGAGAATCACATACACTTTCAAGAAGACAACATAATTTTTTTCGTGTGTGTATTTTACTGCCTTCTGAAGTCATCTTTCAGGTAATTCAAATCACAAATTTAGGACTTGCAATTACCTTACAAATCCACTTATTTATTTTAGTCCATCCTGTTCTAATATGCATTTTATAGTCAATTTTAGGAAAAAAAAATCTATAAATTTCTGCAAAAAATCCATTAGATTTTTCATAGTCTACCTGTTTAAGACTTTCTTCATATTTCTGCTGTGCTGATGCATTCCCTGTGATTGTTCCTTCAAGTCTCTGTGCATGATCTCTTAGTTCTTCCCAATACCTTTTGACCTGAGTCAGTTTGGCTTTAATATGTGCACATTCTCCAGAGGTAACAAACTGGGAAAAAGACTTGGCTTCCTCTTCTAGATTTGAGATTGCAGTTATTTTAGCATCTATCTCTTTTTTAATAACCTAAAATGTAAAGCAGCAGTAAAAAGATTCAAAATAAGTTTTTAATTATTAGAACAATATTTTCTAATTCTTTTTTTTTCTCTGTGCGACAAATGTCTTTCATCAAAAAATTACGTGAGACAAGAGTTCATTGACCACTTGAAATAACTAGTTATTCCAAAGTCTACTGAAGTCTTTAATAGGACTTGTAAATACCCTTCTTCTTTTTTAAACTATCCCTGGGCAAAAGGTTTAAAATACAGACTGCCCTAGAACCAGTCTGTATGAAAAACAATTAGAATTGGCTGAGGTGCATATTTTCAAGCAAACATGATGGTTCATATTTTAGCATCTCTTCTGTCACAGGAAACTAGTACACAATTCTTGTTAAGATTAAAAATAAACAGAAGATAGAAAAACATGACTGTGTCACTGAAAAAGTATTGTCAAGGAGCTGAACCCTAACAGTTGGTTAATCATGTTTAATAGGTTTTCAAGCACTTACCAAATAAAACATGCCATGATTAGAAAACAGTAGACATTGTTTTAATTTTCTAATTTAAAACACTATGGTATAATAAAGGATAAATTTAATTAGATCATAAGTTAGGGCAAGTGTGCCCTTAGGAAGAAGATTAAATAAAGAACCACATAACAGTATAAATAGGAATCCATGAAACAAGAGTGATAATGGGTTTTGGCAATTTTTTTGTCTGTCCTGTACCTCAATTAGTGAATGCATAAAGAGAAACTTGCACCGCCTTTACATTTCAGCAGCTGCAGGACAGCAACTGTCATCTATTATTTTGTACTTATTAAAAATCAGAGGCAAATCCAGCAGATACAGCATCCAAAAAAGAAACTTATATTGTTTCACATTCAGTGGCTATTTATTTAGTTGGCACCAATGGGCTCAGAAGTAAGCTTTTTTCCACAACAGGTTGTTTCGTTTTTATTTAATTACTGCTGATGTATCATGTTAATGGATTTCTCAAAAGCAATGGAAAACACCCATCTGGAGAGATTTGAAAGATCCAAGTGAGTTCTTTGAAATTAAAATAGGCAATAGCATTCTCAGCTAAAAAACCTTTTATGTATGTATGTACATAAAAGCAACCAAAAACTTTCTTGAAAATGCACTCTCAAAGCATAATTAGTGCCCAACTTCTAATATAATTGTGATAAAAATATGGTCTCTTTCTTATAAAGCCATTACAAAGCTCAGGAGTGGCTTGCTGCAACATTCAGTCAAAAATTAGCAGGGTGACTGTCAGAAAAAAAAATGTGGTGCTGTAAGAATTTATAGTTTCTCTTTACGCAATAGATTCTGAATTAATTTGGATTATAAAATATCTTTTTTTTTTTGCATGAGAACATGTTGCTGAGGAAAAATACTGGATTTGCAGCCCTGAAGCTGAAATTATCTAACAATGCAGCAGATACAAATGAGGCAGTGCTTTCTCACTCCTACGCTATTCTGTTAAATTCACTCGGTTACATAAAAGAAGGTGGATAATTGAGGCTTTCAAACTTGCACTGAGTCTGCCACCAATGGTAACTACTTGTGATAACTGTCATTTTGTTCCACCAGGAATTTCAGAGAAATGTGTAGGTGAAAATCTGGCTCTGTTGAAGTCACTGGGGCTTTGCAATCAGCGTCCTCAAAAGTAGAATATTACCACTACCATGTAGGATAATTACATTCAGCTGACCCCAGGCTTTTCATCTGGCCAGCCAAAAGTGTCAAGGAACACACTATTTTTTATTATTTGCCCTGTGTTGAAATGTTCCTTACTAATGTGGTGTAGTAGAAATTATGTACTAAGTATGCTGATTAGTGTTTTGACACAGAGTAGCTCACCAGGAAACTTAGAACAAAACAAAACGAATTCTTCAAAATCAGGCACAGAGCAATGCTGCTGAAGCACATCTCCGGCTATGTCCATGCATTGCAGGTGAGATGACTCCTTTCACATTTCACAGCTCATAAAGCTCATTAGTTCACCTGAGGTACAACGACATACCCAATGCCTTATGTGGAGGATTTTCTGTTTTATGTCTGTTCACTCAGGTGTTCATAAACATCATCTGCTGACCATGGTGTTTAAATATATAAGAATTACAATGGAATTTTCAGAAACTTTCAATGCAGTGTAAAAATCATTGCTTATCTGCATCTAAAGTAAGGAACAACCTTTCTGGGAACTTGGTTGGAATAGGCTAGTAGGGCTTAAGAAGGCTCCATTTAGACAAGAACCGACATAATGTAATGCAATATTAGCATAATTTGATGCACTTATTTTCTGTCTTAAACACTGGAATTCTGTCCACTAATTACTGAACAATATGATACATGCCAGTGGAATAAGTGCACACATATTTCATAAGGAAACTGGTTTTGAATTGCTGTGTTGATGAAGCAAGGATTCAAGCATTGTTTTGTTCCTCAATGATGAGTCAAGAGATTTTATTTATTTAGTCTTTATAAAGTTGTGAACAAATTAAGAACAGAAAAATCTGTTGATAAACTGTTTCTGTCACAGGAAACAAGTGCCTAATAGGTTCCTTTGGATATAGTGTCAAGCTGGTCTGCAAGCAGCTGCACACCTGTGCACTTCCTGAAGAAGTAGGTCACAGAAAAAATAAAATGGCAGTGTGCACTGCCTATTGAAAAACCCTTAGAAACACGCCATTCCAGAGAAGGTACATTTTCATTTGTGTAAGGATACAAAGTCAGCCCTTGAAATGTGATGTTTGGAGACAATATGCACCTCAGTCAGCAATTTGAAACTAAACCACTGTGTAACTACAGGAATGTACACAGAACTGAAGACAATGCAAATACAATCACAGTAAATGTTATGTAGGTTTTCAAGCTACCGAGAGCAATAATTTCTTTATTAATTCAGCATAAAAGATACATAAATCAAGTTATAACTTTAGCTTGCAAGATTAAAATCAAGGACTATAGCCACTAGCATTGTACGTGTTAAAAAAACCCCTTCAACCTGTATTTATGTAGCTATTTTGTTGAGATTACTCAAAAAATAAGGAGAGTATAAATAATGTTTTTAACCATACACACAAAGACTTCATATATGTAAACTAAACACTAAAAGAAAAGGCAGCCTGTAAGAATTTTCCTTTAGTTTATATAACACCGTACTGTTTTTATGTACAAAATGTGCCATCATTTCATCATGGTACTTTTGAAGCATGTAAAATGCCTCTTTTCTCATTTGGCCTCTAGCAAAATAACAGCTAAATGGGCTCTTAATACTAAACATAATAAGAACTAATCACCTTGATTTGGCTGATCTGTATGTCCAAAGGGGATGATGATGTTTCCAAAGTTTCCAATTCTTTTTCTTGTTCAGCTATCCACATGGACAGAGCTTCAAAATTATTGCCAAAATGATCCCACTTGTTTCTCACCATTTCCATGCTTTTAATACTAAAATTAACCAAATCAATTAGAGAGAATAAACAGTTTAATATAATGAAGCTGCCCATATTCTTGCCAAAATAAAAATGGAACTTATTCAATCTACAGGAGGGTCTTTTAAAAAAGTTCTCATTTTAGAGGATCGAGTTGTGTATCTAAATTCAAATATGCTTCTCTCTTAGAGCATATACCAAGAGTCCAACAAATGCATTAGAGATAGAGGGGACATTGAGAGGTGAAAGAAAGTACAGCTTTATTAATCAGCTGTACAAGAATCTCATCATAGCGGGAAGAGAAAGGAAAAGAAACAACAGGATGAAATTTCTATGAAATAATAGGGAATCCTGATTACATCAGAAATCTGAGTACACAAATGTTCATAATTTAGTCCCTAGACTGGAATGATTAAAACCAGTGAAATGTGGACATACACACAGTCACCAATGCTCGACTGCTTTATTGATCTTGCTTTTTTATAACAGCAATCTCCCCCTCTTATAGGAAGTTCATGTTTGCTGTGGCAATGATTTCATATCAAGCCAAAGAATCAACAACAAAAATTACTTAACTCCCTCAGAGTTAGTAGTTTTACATTATAGGTATGTTAAACAGAGACAGATTATGATTGATTTTTCTATGTCTAGGACTGCAAAAAAAACACCTTTGTTTTGTCACAAGTAAAATAGTCATTATGCAAAGCCTAACAGCATTAACTTCCAGCAAGTTTCTGCTCTTTCAAGTAATTGAAACCAGTGCAATGTAGGCCCTACACACAGCTTGCAAAATGCACATTTTCTATTTCACTGAAAATATTAAAGCTTCATCATAAAAGTTTGAATATTACAAAATTTCAAAATACATTTTCCTTCTAAATATAGCCTAAAAACCATTCCATGGTAAAAAGTTTTTAGTTTTTTTCCCTCCTCATTAAAGCTAGAGGAAGCTTTAAGAAAAGATGTAGCCTAAAAATGTAAATGTTGGCCTTTTATTTTTTCTTACTTATTTTCAAAATTAAAAAAAAAAAAAAAAAAAGAAATAGGAATGTCAACAGCCATTTACTGATAAGAGCGTAAGCAAATTCAAGATATTTGTAGGAAAACAATGTGCAAAAATATTTCACTCAAGTTCAGCTGATGAAAATACAGCTGGAAATCAAAATCCAGGGACCAAATCAGAGGCACAACTGCTGTTGCATGCCTTTGTTGGAGCTTCTTTAAGAAAGCCACAGACTGTAAAGAATATAATCCCAAACACACTGCAGAGCTTTGCATGATCTCCTTGGAAAACAGATGGGCTAAGCTGTTACAGCAGCTGACTGGAGAGCTGCTCAAACTTTTCTCTCTTTTTCCTGTTCACTGGCAGCCTGTGTAACTTATGAGTTTGGAGTAACTTCACTTTAAATTACTTGGCCAAGATTTTTATTGATGATGCAAGTTAAAATGTAACTCTTACACACTTACTATAAGTTCTGTAGATACCCTATAGATAGTTGTATTTTCACCTTTTACAGAAGGTATTTAGCTTTTGATTATCTGTCACACTACCACAGACATTGTGCATAATCCATACATTCAACTAAAACCTCTTTCATATCTATATTGAAAGGGTAGGTCAATGATGACATTCATTTAAAAATAGATTACTTTATTTAAAAAGCAAATATTCATTGCTGGAAGGGTAAATTTCTTAGATTGAGACATCACACTAGTTTTCTCTTAAATAGTGGAGAAAATTATGTGCAAAGTATTTAGTAAGAGATGGCAGAATTTAACTGCAAATCACTCTAGTACTTCATGTTGGAGAAAGGGTATAAATTACAGCATTAAAAGGTCAGACCCCCATTTGCTGCACAGGCTAGTTATTCCACTTTATAGCTGTTATTTCACATCACGAAGAAAATGGCACTAAATCAAAATCAGATTAGCATGACAGTGCTAATGAGGAAAAAAACCCAATTATTTGGGCACTGCAGTCTGCTCATATCCTGTTTGAGGTGCTGGTACCTGCTTAATCTTACACAGCATATTATTCTAGAGAATAATTCCAGTAAGACAAAATACAAATGGCACAGGTATCTATGACTTGTCTGTCAGATTTAGTGTATGCAAAAATAATGATTTCGTACACACATACTAATCTATCTGTATAGGGATAAAATGAGAACAGCAACATTCTGAATTTAAGTAACAAGTTCAATAATTGAATTACACACTTGAGAGAAGGGAAGAATTTTTTTACAAATACAAAAAGCTACAAATATTTATCACGCTTTCCTTGGAGTTTAAACTTTCCATTTTTAACAAAATCTGGAAAATTATGCCTTTGTGTTTTTTGGCAGCAGAAGCAGCTTTTGATATTGCCCATGAAATACAATCTGGGCATTCAGCTAAGACGAAGGCACTTCTTGACACTCCTATAGAGAAAGTGGAATACTGAAAAACGAGGCAAATGTGGTAAATGTGCTGCTCTAATACTCTTAACTGAGATTTTTCTTTCCAAAAGAGTCCAGTACCTCAAAAATGAGCTCAACAATCCTGTCTTCACAAGACTGGAGCTTAAAGATAAGTGTCACATTAAATCTAACTAACCTTTATGAACTACATATAATTTAATGAAAATAATTTCTTTGTTTGCACACACTCTTTTGACATTTTTGGTACCATAACTTGGTGACTATGCCAGAGCAAGCAGTAAATGACAGAGCTGATGAGACAACACAAAATGCTGACAAGGTAGTCTAGAAATCTGGTACAATCTTATAGTGAAGAATAAATATTAGGACTTGTTAAGAACATACTCTTCTTCAAGAGTAACTTCCACTTTTTTCACTTGTTCTTGGATTGATTTTGCCTGATGCTGAAGAGACTGTTTGTTCTTTGCACCAAGCTGTATCTCAGAAGAATTCTTCACCAAATTCTCAGCCTGTACTGCCATTGCTTCAGTTTGTTTAGAAAGTTCCTGTAAGGATGCAAGACGTATTAATACAACTGTAGATTTTCATATATTTACACAGGAAGTATTTTCCCTCAATGTTTACAGTTGGAAAAAAGTACCCAAGTACAAGTATATTCTGAATGTGTAAATACATAAAAACAATCTTTGAAGAAAGTTAATTTCATGTTGGATTTAAGAAAAGTCCATTTGAGCAAACTAGATTGAATTACATTTATCAAGGGACACTGTATGTGCAAAAGTTTTTAACTCAAAAAAATCAAAATCTCTTTGAGAGAACTTCAAGAAATTTATTTCTGCATTGCAGAAGATAATATACATCTTTACTTAATTTTTAAATCCCACCATTTACCAAGTTGAGTTTGCAGTACCTCATATTTTGTATTTTCAGTTGGTTTAACAATTATTCTTTGCCACAAACATTAACCCCACACACTAGAAGAATTGATGCTGAGCATAATCAAGGGAGGTATAATTTATTATTGGCTTCATCAAATGTTAACAGCAATGTGTAAACCATGGTACTTAGGAAAAACAAGCACTACTATTACTTCTGTAGTAGTAAATAGAATGGGGTGGGATAATTCCGTGTTACTACGGGCAAATGGCATGTTATGGCTTTTGTCCATAGGGTAGATGTCTCTCCTTTTTCTTCTCAGGGCTACGAGAGCTATTTGTCACATTCCACACAACTTTGCCAAAGTGCACCCTAATAATGTTAACATGCAAGTGCTCAACACTGGATTATCGGCATAGATGGTGACTGAGGGTAAAATGGGAAGTCCTCGAAATAATACTAACTTTCATACATATGCTTCAGATGCAGACTTTGAGAAAGCCTTCATGGTTTGTGGGGTTTATTTGGTTTTTTTTTTTTTTTCACAAAATGACTTTTTACCTCTCAAACTTTTATGCAATCTCTCAGCTGTATATGCAATTTGCATTGGCATTAATGGGAAACCACACAAAGATTGAAGGCAATACACTCAGCCCACGTTGACAGACAGGGCAGAAAGGTACCTCAGTTCCTGAATTTCACACAGTCAGTACCTTTGTCTGATCCAGTTCTGAGGAGAGGCTCTCTAAACTGCTAAAGTTTAGGATACGTTCAAGAACAGAGCTTGCTTGATTGAGGTATTTTACTACTGTTTCTTTGTCTTTTTCAAACTGCTCCCATTTATTTATTGTGACCTAAAAAACAGACAAACAAAACCAAAAAAGGAACACAAGGAAATCAAAGGGGAGAAAATGAGATTTTCTTTGCACATTACTGAAAAGGGATAAAAGGGAAAGTCTTGACATAAAATAAAGAATTTTTCCTGAGAAGCCGTGAACTCAACAGTGAGTAGATGAAACTCTTCTAAGCCAATTAAAACTTTTTCCTTGAAAGTTTGCTGATTCATATTACGCTGTGCTAAAAAAGTCCTGTTCTCTAAGTTGCCAGCAATATTTAAATCTTATATTTGAATGTCCTGTAAGAAATCTAAAGTAATCCATGCAGAGACTTAATGTGACAAGTAGTCAAAAATATCAAAAGGATTTTCAAGTTCTTTAATGAAATAAATTACAGTAAAATGGTAGAAGAAAATCCTTACTCATAGGAAAATCACTCATAAGGACCTACTTGCTCTTCTCTGATAATGTAGAATTTTGATTAACCTAAAGCATTTAATTACCAGTCACAAGAACTATGACACCTTAAACAATTATTTTCTTGATTCTGAAGCACAGATTAAGACTTAACGTGTGAATTTTCAGAGAAAAAATGTGTTTCAATAATAAGTACTTATATTAAGACTCTTTGAGGTTTATTGATTGTGTTTCTCATCTTGTGTTTTCTCATGGGAAATAAATTTGATGGCTTTAAGCATTTGCATGGAATAGTGGCCATTTGGATTAACATTCTGCTTAGAAACATGTAAAGAGTAAATCACATAGGGATGCAAGAAGCTATAATTCTAATCCCAGTTCAGTCCACGGTTAGTTATACAAACTGAAGAAATCCATTTGATTTCCCTGTGACTTTCTCCTTCTTTAAATTTACGATCACAGCATGTATTTCACACAGTAGTTGTGAGGATTATATCAGCACATCAGGTGTTATTAACCTAATATCCAGCCTAAGGACACTCAACTGAAGAGTAGCGTCATCTTTAGTAACCAGAAAAGAGATATCTAAAAATAAATTCATAGATAAATTATTTAAAACTGTTAACTATTATGACTGAACAATTGGAACTTTTAAACACTTCCAGACAGAATGCCATTTCTTTATTATTTAAGAGGCATACAGCTTCAAGAAGTTTTCATAGAGGTTCTGATCATGAAAACCCCAAGGACCAAGAGTCAGAGGTGAGAAAATGAGCTCAGTTTTCAGATATTAAAAAATTTTGGGTTTTACTAAGTTTATAAAGAGAGGAAGAAATAAGCATGGGGTCTTGTTTCCATGAGCAAAAGACCCACCTGCAGTTGCTCTTCCCGTTTCTCCATAGTCTGCTGCATGTTCTCCAATGTTCCCTCTAATTTGTGTAAATCCTCTCGAACTGTGCTGGGCAGTCCACCTTCAATCTGCAACCGCTTGGCTTGGGAAATCTGCTTTTGCACATCTTGCCTTTTTGCACGGAGTCTCCTTGTCCTTTGCTAAAAGCATTCATCCAACAGGAATGATCAGACTCTTTAGCCCCTTTAGGAAACTGGCACGATGCAGCCCCTTTCTGTTTTTGCCGGGGTATGCAGTGAGATTAACACACAAAGGGATAAACTGGGGCAAATATTCTTGGGAGTCTCACATTCATCAAGCATATGCCCTAGCTTGCAAAATGTCAAATGCTGCCTCTTGTGGCATATGCATATGAGAAAAAGAGTGAAAATGTGGCCATTTATCCAAAGCATATTTGAGAATGCAGAAGCCGCAGCAGTTGAGCAACAGCAGCTGGAGTCACAGGTGCATGTATTCCTCGCGACTGAATCCAGGTCTGCTCTGCAGTCCTGAGGCAAAGGTTGGAGCCTCAGATTGAACAAAGCAATCCATCAGCCTTATTAGAGAGCAGCAGGATGTGGTTAAATTGTCTGTCCTGGAGGTGCTTTTGATTTGTAGCAGTATCAGAAACTCCTAAGAATACATCCTCTCTCCTTTATAACATGCCTGACCGTGCCAGCCTCGCTAGGTAAATTCACAACTAGCTCAATTCTACTCTGGGTGCCTTCAAGCCTGTGCCAAAATCTGTTTTTGCCTCCATACCACGAAAAAAAAAAGAACTTGAGAAGCTCATGGTTTCTACTATCTCTCCTAAAATGGATAAGGAATGTAGAGTATTTAAAGAATGAGTACAAACCTTAACACATACAATAGCGCTTATAATCACCAGAGTTTAGGTAAGACACAGGTAAGATTTAATAGTGATTGGTCAGACAGGATGCTGTCTGACTCCACAGAAATAGATGTTAATCGAAAAAACTTAAATAATGACCAAACACTGTCAGTAATTTTTTTCCTATTCTCTTTAGCTCAAAAAGTTATTTTTGCATATTTGGCCTTGACTCTTGCTGTATGCATGACTCTTGGATCATGATGTATGATTTCATTCTTCATGATTCTTGCTGTATGCAAGCCATACCATTCATTATTACTACAGCCTGTAGATGTTTTGATTCATTATCAGTGCATAAAAAACCTCCTCTTCCACTCCTACGTAATGGAAGCCTACCTCCATGTCACAAAAATAGCTATCCAGAGAAGGAAATAAGGCTAGAGGGTCATCTTGCCTCCAATATTTAGGGTTGGGGCCACATCAAACTAGATGCTAAATCAAACCACTGCTAAATTAGAGAAATTTCCAAAGCTAGAATTGTGCCCAATTTTACCATGATTGAATCTGAAACTCAAGCTATTAAAAGGTAAAAAGGGAGAGTCTACATATTTGTAGTGTACACTCACCCAAAATTTAAAGTGAATGAAGCTTGTTTTTCAGCGTATTGTGTCCCAAAAAACCACGTACAAAATAAAAGTTCACAATTAACATTCAAAAGATATTGAAAATATTTTTCATTAAAAGAAATCAATTCCAGGCCATATAGGACTATTACCTTTGTAACTCTTTCAGATTTAAATATAAAGACTTAAATTAATGGACATAAAATTTTGAAATTACACGAATTAGTATTTTTAAAAAAATTGGATATGGACATGAGTAATTGCCCTACCTGATGATGAAGCAGTAGTTGCTGAGCTTGTAATAAACTTTCTGTATCTAGGATCTTTTCAGCCTCTGCTTGGACTTCTTTAGAGTTGCTGATTAACTCTTCAATTGCACTTTTGACTTCTTCTTTGTACTGGACACAGTCTCCAACAGCACCTAAGGTATTTTCAATCTAACACCACAGATAACTTTAAGTATCTCATGTTGAAAGACACATCTATCTTTAAGGGTACATTTATATCTGGAATACCTTTACAAAACCACAGTATTTTTTAATATTTAAACCATTTTGTCTCCAGCATTTTTGATACCTTCAACTTTAAATTGAAAAACTGTCTTTAGACTTAAAATATGACTGGGGAGACCTTTGCCTTGTAGTGGTTGTCATTTAGATGATGCTTTTAGATTCAGAGCAAGTATAGATTTAACCTCTTATTTTCTTATATTCCTTATATTTCTTATATTTCTTACATTACCCTCATTGCTACTCTCATTAACTTACTTTTAGTTCTGATTTTTAGAGGGAACAAAAACCAAGTGATTTAACTCCAAAAATAACCCTCCCCCCCAAAAAAAACCTAAAATAGAAAAAAAAGGAAAAAAAAAAAAAAAAAGAAGACAGTATCATAAGCAGTCAGGTAGAAATATTATTTCTTGCCCTAACTTTCCAAAGAGTTTTCACACCACAGAAGTTTAGAGAACTTCCAATAAATACATAGAAATTTTATACATTTGAAACCTCTATAAGGCCTCCTCAAGAACTGACATTAACAACAAAATTTGAAGTCTGAACTCTTTCTCTCCCATGATCTTTCTTTTGCTTTTAAGTGTGTCTATCCTACCTTTTAAGTGCAAGATGCTCTATGTTTCACCTGATTTTTCTTTTATCTGTATAACTGTGAAGCAGTAAGTTCCCTGAGAGCCGACAGAACTCAAGGGTTCTGTGTTTCTGAGAGGTTCTGCTTTTTATGAGTTAGAAATTTCCCATGATTTCTGCAGTTACAATATCTCATTTTCATTCAGGCTGTAGAGAACTGCTGCTTTTTCTTGAAAATTCAGGATGTGATACACATCCAGAATTACTATAAACAACCTCAAAGTAGTGCTTTATTTCAGCATAAAAGATAAATAAATCATTATTAAAATGAAATTCTATATCCACTAGCTGCACTAGCTGATGTACGTCATGGTTTTGACAATGTTGACTACAAACTGATTGCAAGAAACAAAACAACAACAAAAAAGGACATTTTGACTGCAGAAGCATTTACTCTGTTACTTTACAATTCTGCAAAGGGAAAAGAAAAGATCCACTATTATAATGGTGGTTTTCTTTTTTGTTTTGTTTTGTTTTGTTTTGTTTTGTTTTGCCTGCTACTCTCAGTGCTTTGCTATCCATAGAGTACAAATCAATTTTTCCTTGCTTAAGGCTTGCAGATTAATTAAAAAAACACAGCAGGAAACTTGTGCTTGTGAAGCCATGATTGATGTCACTTCATGTGACACTTTGAGAGTTCTTGTGTCCCTCATACTGTACCTCAGCCAGCAAATCTAGAAGTCTCTTGAAGTCACTGGAAAGTTTAAAAAGCTCATCCTCTGTCTCTTTGGCCTCCAAATCAGGACATTGTGAGGTCAAAACAGCAAGTCTAGATTTCAGCCAGCTGTGATTTTCTCCATGCTTGTGAATATGCTTCCTGATTTCCTACAGAAAAAAAAATCAAAACATATTTTCTTCAAAAAACCAAAATACATCAATAACTGACAGTCATGGCATCAGTTCAAATGTTAGTAGTGTAAACATACATACTACTTTTATTTAGCTTGAAATACTAGAAATGCAGTATTTTTCTATTTGCATGCCCTATGAGATTCTATTTCAGTCAATGGCTAGAATTTTGCACTTCTTCCACAGACTTTACTCCACTAAGTATTTATTCTTTAGTTAGTGGTGGAGTACTTTTCCCCTCACAAATATTTTTACTTACAGGTAGACAGATAGAGGGCAGGTACCACTTATGTATCTTCCATATATTGACCATATTTCTTAGTTGCAATCTAAATCTGAGTTTCTGACTTTCCCAAATATATACCTATATGCAATATAAAGTTTTGTGTAGTTTTTTTTTTCCTATTTAAATTGCTTTTTTCCCCACACCTCTTTTCAACCTGTAGTTCATTTGTATCTTTGTGGCAGTGCGGATGAGATGTTGGCAGCAGTAAATACATGGGTAATTCAGACTTTTTGAAGCAGAAGCACCCATTAAGCCAAGGATCTATCAGTATTATCAAGGTCATCCTAATAATGTTTCTCCATATAGTTAGACTCTATGTAGTTAAACTCTACACCAGAAGTATGTAGGTGCTCCTAATATGTGAAATTTGAAAAAACCTCAAAAACAGAAGGAAAGGTCAAGTCCCAAGTAACACAACAAATTGTTTCTTGAAAGTAATTTAACTAGCTAACTCAATCTTCAGCTATTCTATCAGTCTGTTACCAGTCACTAGTATGAAACTGAATGATGGAATATTTTTTCCTCCCCTGTTATACTACTGTCGAAGAGAATTTTTATAATAGAATGTTTCCTTACATAAGTAAGGAAAGTGATTAAATGTAAGATCATTCAAAAACATGCAATCCAGAAATTTTTGCTTTTCTTTGAGCAGCATATTTAATTCTGCATACAATAAGATGAGGGAATTTTTTTTTTTTTTCTATCTGCCCCTATATTTTTAATGTTTTAAATAAAGAGGAAAAGGGACCTGTCACTCTCTTAGTTATTAAAAGTAAGAATTTCTGCCACATTTTGCTGTAATGTGCAACTTTCTCCTGGTAATGTTTTAAGAATACCAGGAATCAACAGAGCTACTATGGTCTGTACAGTAAAACAGCTGCACTACTCTGAAGCCGAATTTTATAAGCCAAGGGCTCACCCCCACAGATGCTTTACACTGCTTGTATTTGGCAGTATCATTAACATTTTCCTTTATCTTCTTTAGCTCTGTTTCTGTTGATGAAATCCAACTTGCCAGTTCAGTAAACCTGAAACAAGACATCACAGGATGAAAAAGAAAAAAAAAAAAAAAATAAACAAAAAATGCCACCACAAAACAATAACCTCTTAAGTGTAGGCAAAAAAATTTATAAAATCCTCTTGAAGTCTCACTGTAATTTGTGGAATTACTACACAAAGTATGATTTTCTACTTGAAGCTAAGATCATAGTATCATTTTTTCCATGGTACTGATCTGTGATGACACAGAGAGGAGTGACCATGAATAAGGCTCTGCAAGACCCAGGTATGAATTGAGGTGACACCTGCTCTTATAGCCCTTCCAGGTGTCCGAGTGCTCTGTTAGCTTCATGTATGTGCTGTCTATCTGGGATTTCAGATCCTTCAGGATTCGCTGGCTGCTTTCCAGTGTACCCCTCACTGGATCAGAAACTGGCAGTTTTTGGCACAGTTCTTCAATCCGTTGTAGCCTTTTCTCACACAGGTGGTAAGATCCCTTATCACCAAAGAACAACTGAGGGGAGACAAAGCAGAAAATTCAACAGAAATACAAACAGGAAGAAATCACAAAGCATATCTATATATTTTTCATAAAGTACTAAATTTTTTTTTGTATTATTAAAGACCTCAAGAATTGATCAGACATAAGCTGGACATAAAGAGTTTGGAGGCTGAAGGGTTAGTCAGAACTTCTGTTTACTACTGACATTGAAATGTATTTCTGTAAACACTCCCATGAAGTCATGGAATTCATACCATGTGCTCCTTGATCATTCTTTCATTGCCTTCTCTTGATAACACCTTGTTCTGTCGAGCTAGTTCAGCTTTGCACTCCTCCACTGTCACCAGGAACTTGCTTTTCTGTACTTCAATTTTCAAGTGTATCAAATGATATGGGGCTTCTGTTTGAAGATCCTACACACCCACAGGGGCAATAAAGAAACAGAGATAAAACACTAATCCCACTACTTCAGTGTAAATTTGGTACCAATAAATAGTCTAAAACCTGATAACATAGAAAAGAAAACATATATGTTCATGAAGAGAGAAGAGTTTGTCCATGTTCACTTTGTTACCAATGTCTTAGATTTATCAAAAGGTCTTAAGCTGCGACCAAAATGTGCGCGAATAAGGTACGTTACAGAGACATCTTTGTTCTTAGCAAGACATAGCAAATATTTCCTGTATAAAATAGTATTCACAGCTGCTTCCAGAGGTTCTGCCTCATCCATCACTCCAACTTTGAGCAACATGCTTTAGCAGGCAAAAAATTCCATAGCTGGTGAGCAAAGTTAGTTCAGTTGTTAGAGTCTTTGGCAGAAGACACAACTTAGGCTTGATGACCTGATGTCTTACAAAATTTGTTTGTTTGGTCAGGAAAGTAACTGTAGTTATCCAGCATCAGCATAAAGGAAAAAATGCTAGCACCTGTTCTCAAGACAGGTATCATTGTGGCTGTATGCAGCAGGGGAGAAATAAGGCTTTATATTTATATTTAATTTCTCACATTTCTTGAATTTACTTAACAGGGTTTTTTCAAGAGGTTATTTGTAGGTATAGAGGTATCTAATATTATAAAATACTTTTTCCCCCTTTTTTTCCAATTGCATGAGAAGCCAAAAAATACAAATTATTTTGTTTTCCTTCATGTTATTTTTTTTTTTTTTAATATATAAGTCATACAGAAACTTTCCAAAACTAAGATTGACAATATCCAGAGATGTCATTCACTAACCTTCCACTGCCTATGGAGTTTCCTCACAGCTTCCTGCAGGCTGTGTTGCTCTTGTTCTGGGAGGATATCAGTAAGTTCATCACAGGCTTTCAGAAAGGCATTTAGGACCCTCTGATCCAGCTGGTTAAAAAATTCCTGAAGTGAAGGCAGAAAGTGAGAAGGTGAGTAGATGAAGCTGGATATTGATATACCAACATAAAGTTCCCTAATACACTCTCTAAGTTTCAATGTTACTTCTGTTTTATTAAAGAACTAATGTTTGAATAAAGGAAATAACTATTTCTAGCCACTTAAAGTTCAGCAAATTAATTTATTCTCAGCCAGTACACTGAGATGGTATTTTAACAAGAATACATTTCAAAGCCACATGCATAAGTTGTGGTTATAATACAGAAAGAGATATAAAAAAAAAAAAAAAAAAAAAAAAAAAAAAAAAAAAAAAAAAAAAAAGAGCAGTGGATGTGTGAGATTGTCAAAATAGTGTTCTAACTCTCAATGGTCCTACTCAAAACCCCGCCCTAGGTTTTTTTCACTTTCTCATTGCTCACATCCAATCTTACATCAGTAAGGGAGCTGATCATTTTCCTTTTTGTTTTGCAATATAAACAGTAGTTTGATGTGATCTGTGTAACTTCTACATGTGCAAGAGATCCACATCAATTTTAGAATCAAGCAGGCTTTTATGTCATGCACTCAAAGGTTTCCATGAAGAAGGTCAGAGAATTTACTCACGCTATGTTTTCTGAGAAGTTCTTCAGGATTTCCTTTTTCTTTTAAGCAACAATTGGCAATCTGTATTACTTTCTCCAGTTCTGATCTAGACTCCTCAAATTTCTTCATCAAACGGCTATTTGCTTCTATGTTTTTTCTCCACTCACCAGCTTTCCTGACCATATTCTGAGTCACAAGCAAAGAAAATGAGCTGGCACTTTCACACTGAGTTTTATTTGCTCTCTTTTACCATGACCTTACAAAACATGCATTTAACTTGTGTCACTCTTTTAAATATATACTTTTCACCATCCTTCTCCCTCTCATGATCCCATTTCCCCGATTTTTGATACTGAAGCTTGTGCAAATGTCATAATTCAAATAAAAATTAGAAGATTAGATGCCTCTGATATTTTCAGAATGCCTCTGCCATTTGATTAGTGAGTTTCTTTCCTAAAGTCTGCTTTCAAATGTAAAGCACCTGGTACAATCAGAAGCTTGCCATTTCACTTTTCCTAACATCAAAGTACCTCCCCTAACATGACTCGAAGTGAGGGTGGTTTGACCCATGGATCCAACCAGTTCCATGCTACAGTTCCTCTGACCTGGAAGATTGTATGATTATCACACCAGAACATCATGTAAGCAACCAGGCACAAAGCTGCTGAGAAGACAGCAAATTTTGTGGTTTAGTTGCTGAAATCCTTTTTTTGCAAACTTAGTCACAGCTCCTCTATTTGTCTTTTAGTCCATCCCTGTGCACTTCAATATCCAGTTGTTCTAATTTCATGAGCAAGTAAGAAAACTTACCAGCAGAAATTAACAGTTAATTTCTGCTTTAACTGCTTTAACTTCAACTGCTGCAAGGTACCTGCATCACTGCTTAGTGTACATCCACTTCACCATCCTCACTGATAACAAACCTCAGTGTGAGGAATTTTAGTGAGTTTACCCAGACAGCTAATCAAACCTGTTGTTCTCAGCTTAAACATCTTGCTAAATCTTTTTAAAGTTTTCTGATAAAAATATCTGCATAGTAATAGAATCGTATAAGGATGTATTCTTTACATGAAAAACTGCCAGTTTCCAGTAATTTAACGCCAGGTATGTCACAGTACGTATGATTATACCTTATTTTATAGGTTTATTTTCTAACACCAAAAGAGATAAACCACAGTTCAACTTTATGGAAACAGAGTAATTAATGTTGAACATGGTAAATCTACCAAGTTACAAGTGTGTCTGCTTTTGCTAGAATAAGCTCAACTTAAACCATTATTTCTACATTATAAATCAACTACAACTTATCTTTAGGTGCACTCCACAAAATATAATATAAATTTTGAAATTCACCTCTCAGAGAGAGCTATTTACTGACAGGTCATTTTCTGCAGTTTAAAATTCAACCATTATACTGAACAAAAATTGTCTGAAAATAAATGCAATAGAATCCATTATGTGGAAATCTGACTCTAAGACAGTTAGAGAATTATAGACAATCCTCAATTTAAGTGGACACAGAAAGATCATTGAGTTTATCTCACAACTCCAAAAAAATCACACCACATGTAATGGCTAATTCCACCTCAGAGTGGGGCTAGACTGGTGTTGAAGAGCCTCCAAAATAGCAGTAATAACTGATAACAACAGCTAAGGGGGAATATAGTTCAAAGGCACATCTTTGCATTATCAAATGCAACATATTTGCAGCTTTCTACATTCACAGTCCACAGCATTTTCTGAGGAAATACAAAGCCCAGCAAGAGTAGTATGTGCAAAAGTTTCCATCTTCCATGCTTTGTGTCAAAGGGGATGTGTAGGAATATAGAAGCAAATGATTAGCCAAGACAATGAAGTTAGGAGAAACAACAAACAGTGCAGCACTAACAGTAGGATTTCAGGTTCCTCCACCCAAAGGACCCTGAGGCACGTTAAAGATCTGTTAAATCCCAGGTTCCTCTGTGGCAGCCTCACCTTGGAATAAGTGCATGGAGAACATGACTGTCAATCTCCTGCCCCCTTATAAAGACAAATTTTTAATTACTAACTTGACAGCAGAGAGGAGAGCTACCCAAGATAGTAGGGTGATGAAATGTAGGTACAGTAGGATGGATCAGCTGCATATGAACAAATTTTCAGAAACATGCACCAAGGTATGTAATTTTTACCTGGAAAGTAATCTGAACTTGTGTAACTTTCTTCTGAAATGTTGACTGATGGAAATGCTGTAACACTTCAGTCGAAGCCACACACTGAAGGATACTCTGACTATTTCTCTCAATTAGGGACACATCTTTCTTGCAGTTTTCTTGATAAGCTACCAAATCCTGAAAGAAAAAAAAACAAAACAACAAAACCACCCTGATCAGGAACAAAGAGGAAAAAGGTTTGGCAAAATAGCAAGAAGATGGTTTTGACAATAAGGAAAAAAGGGATGAGATCAAAGGACCATGGCAAACAGATTACACAAGGTATTATATGGAATAACACAGATGACACAACTTTCTCCTTGAATAGGAAGTATTGTACCCAAATAGATCTCTAGCTATACATAAAACAATGTACAGGCATGTACCCAAGTCATTTGGGTAGCTGTAGAGAATGTAGGTCAATACACTGTTCTGTGATTTAATTTTGTGGTATTTCTATATCTATTGTATAACTGCAAGTAACCAACAGTGATATATGAATGACAGCTCTCAGTAGCAGGTTGAGATCTCAACCTTGCCTTTCAACAAATTAATCCTTCGGGTCAGCTTTTGGAATTCAGATTTCATTATAAATCACATTAAGTCATGAGAAATATACATTATTAAAAAAAAAAAAAAAAAGAGAGAGAGAGAGCGAGAGAAAGAGTAAATATGCATGAAATAGCACAGGCTGAAAAATGGTTTTAAAAATCCCATTTTCATTTAACTTTCTAAGAGAGTTCTGACTAGCTCCAGAGAGAAATACTTTTTAGCCATGAAGAAAAGTTAATGTTATACTGTGCTTAATTTCAATGAAAGCACTTTTCCAAGTCTCTAAGAAACTTCCATAACTGTTCAAGAAAACCTAGAGAAGTTTCTGATCATAATTTTTCATCTGCTTAATAAAAAAATCCAATGTATTTCTGGTACTTTAGTCAAATTTCCACTAGATTAAAAAAAAATAAAGTCTTATATTTACTTTTTGGATTAAACCAAGGATACTGGATAGGAACACAAGTTTTAATCTTTTTGTATTACGCCCAGCTGTCTTTAGGATAAAGCTACATCAGTTGCCTGAATATGAAGAAATATCTGCTCAGCTTCCAGAGTTGCAATTCAAATTCCTTGAAAGATAATTGTAAATACTCAGAGGCAGCAGACTTTTGTAAGACATTTTTGAAACCTACTTGGGCTTTTTGTTTAAGAACAGTTGTTGGCTGTGCTTCAGGATCCAGGATAGAAATGATTTCATTTACTTTTTCAAGAGATTCATAGAAATGTGTGATTTGCTTCTCCAGTTCTTCCAGTGGAGACAGCAGACGTTGGCATTCATATAGCAGGGCACTGGAATACTCCTTAACCTTTTGGTCAAGAAAAAGTAAAAAAATACAATGAATAGCAACTTGTTCTCCATGTAGGTTTATACAGTTGTTACCCTCTCTTTTTTACGATCTTATATTACTTCTTAATGAAAAGAGTACTAAATTCAAGGATGGTAGCCTCAGCATTTAAGAGATGTAACATCTTCTCCATCCTGAATCAACCTATTGTTGCAACTATGTACTTGTTCAAATACACACATATATGTGAGAATTTATGCACAAGGCCCTATTATTTATTAGTTCAGCAGTCTACAATATGTAGTAAAAAAATATATTCTGCAACCTTGCCCAGCTGCTCTTTGAGCCGTGTCAAAGTTCCCAGCATTTCATTTGCTTCCTCTTGGGAAACTTCTTTTGTAACAAGTTGCACCGTCCTTGTAACCGCTTTGTACTGCGCTTCCATGGTAGGCAATTTCTGCTTAATATTCTGAAACAAGTGTTCCAAAAAATATTTCAACAACAGTATTTATGCATTCTTGGGAGATAAAAGACTGATAAATTATTTATTTTACAATTATAAAATATTTTCTTCACTGATTTCAGTGAACACTGAATCATATTTCAAATGCATGAAAACTGAGCCAGAGAGTATCACTCAACTCAATGGAATGTGATTTGAAACTACAAATAAATATCTACTGAGACAGTGTTTTGGAAATTTGCTCTAAAAATGTCACTAGTAGAATACAATTATATATATTTTAGATCTAGCTGAAATATATAATACTAAAATAATTCCATGCTATCAGAATTAAATAATTGCAATTTTCTTTTGAAGAATGAAGAAAGAAATGAAAAGAAGACACTTACTTCTAAATCTTGCACAAACATTTTGACATCATGAAAGGACACTTCTACAGGGATTGAAAATTTCTTATTGCTTCCATCAATAAAAGCTGTCAACTGGGCCACACCATCCACATACTCTTTCCTCATTTTGTCCAGTTCATCTGCTCGAGCATACTGAAAAAAGGAAAAAAAGGAAAAAAAAAAACCCAATTATAAAACCAAACCAAAACAAAACAAAAACAACAACAACAACAACAAAAACCAACCAAACAAAAAACCCACCCCAAATTAGATGCCTAGAATTTAAGTAAAGATTTAAGGGATTTAGCACGTTTTCAGTGCAATTGTTTGCTCGAAAAATTGCATGCAGTGAAATGCAATGTAATGGAAAATAATCCAAATTAATAATTTGCAATAATTTCAATAGTAATGATGCTAAAATGAACAGCATGCATACAGGAGGTCAGCCACTTTTAAGATATGGGGAATGTCAGACTAATTTGTTTCTACCCTAGAATCAACAGTTCAAATTCACTTCTCACTACTTGCAGTATCAATTTTGAAAATTCAGCTAACAGACTAGAACATGAAAAGCCTAAAAAACCTAAAGGATAAGGGAAATATTAATAAAAGAATGCTGGCCAGGAGAAAGGGAAACACAGGCCTTAGAAAGTAGAAAGAACTGTGTGACAGAAATGGTGAAAAAGCCTGTGAGAAAAAAAGAACAAAAAAAACAACCAAACCCACATAGCTAGCATATGAAAGAAGCTGCATAAGTAGAGGAAGAGACATTCACATCAGTGAATCACCCTAAATAGCATCAGCAAGTAAAGCTTGAGAACATTCTTGTCAACAGTCTGGAAAAGTTACAATAAAAGAGAGACAATCATTTATTGCTTTTCATCTTAACTTGGCTGCTTAGGAGATAATAATGCCAGCAGAGAAAACAGATTCAGTACCTTCAAACAGGCAACTGCTATTTAAAAACACTGAAAGGGGACAATATTGATGTATATTGACAAGAACAAGGGTATTTTCTTACATATTTGTGTGGTGTGAAATAGTTCTGTGTAATTAAGACCACATCTTCTCTTAGATTTTTAAAAAGCAAATACAGAAACAACAATTCATTTTTGTCAGCTGAATCTCTTACATGAGGTAAAGGGTAGGTTTATTTTGTTTACTATCAGAGCTTGCTTTAACGCAAGATAGAAGTCAAGTCTGACCAAAATGGGGAAAAAATTTAGTTAATTAAATTAATTATTGCCCCTGCTTATGGTTGCAGTACAATCATTGGAAGGAGCTTTCATCAGAAAGTAGCGAAAATAATCATTCTCACCATTTTCACTGTTTAGCTTCACGGAGCTTTTACAGTAGCAATAGGTACTGAAAACCAGTAGTTTTCTTTGAAGAATGGTAGAAGTTATGTAGAAATAATATTCACTGTATCAAGACAGGTGACTGTGATGAAAAGCTGTTGAAAATGTCCCCTCACCCGCCCCAAAACAGCTGTATAACCAAAAAAGTATATAAAGGAAGAGTCCCAATACAATAAATTATTGTCAGGGAGTAATTTCTAATTTAAATTTTAATAGTTGCTTTAGAAAGTTGTCCTATAGTCCTGCTAACAGGGTAATCTGCCTCGCTTGCAGACAAAGTAAATATTTAAAAGTAACAAGGGCAAAATCACTTACCTGCTTAACTTGCATAAACAATTCTCTCCATCTTCCATTTAGCAACAGAAGCTGCTGTTTAAGATCTCTGGAAATGGTTTCATCACATGTTTCAATCAGAAAATTACCAGCATCATTCATGGCTGTGTGCTGTTGGATCCAATGAGGTAAGTGTCGGAAGAAATCCTGAAGAAGAAAATAAAAACACAGTTCCAAAACCTTTTCAATTAGTCTTTAACTTAAATCACAAAACTAAAATTTAATCACCCACTCATGACTTGATAAAAACTCGAACAATTATCCTCAGAAGCTCTTCATATGAAATATGCCATAATAGAATTTCAATGTCTGTTAATATAACCTGTGGAATTAAAAATTACTGCCAGTTTACTTACAGCTTTATTTTGCTCTAGGGAGTGGCTTCAGTTAAACTAATGAAACCCCACCTTAAGAGAAAGCTCCATAACTGAAAATGCTGTCAGGGCTCGTGTATTTTCTGTGTTATCCTTAAACAGTGTGGGCTGATAGTAACCCGGGCCGTATACAGGGTTCGCAGAGGTCCCACTCCTGCTGTGAACCACATGCAGCTTTCCAAGGTCTGTACTCTAAGAAGACCTGTGAAGACTGTTTTTTTTTAACACTGCTTCCTCCTGTCTCAGAGCAGATGAGCACAGGAGGGGAAAGAGATGGGTGACAGTGATTTTGCCCCCCTCACTGAGACAGCCTGACAGACCGTATGCATCTTGCAGGCAGGTACACAGACAAAAACTGGTAGAGAAGACACAGACCAATTCCCTCCTTTCCTTTTATTTCTTCCAGATAATGGGCAATTGTTCCTAAGACAGGTATCCCTGGGCTCTATGTCTCCACCTATACCAGTAAACAAAACAGGACTCCTGTGATTGTCCACATCTCTGACATGGTTTTGGCTTGTCCCTGCTGCCCTTCTCCCAAACAATGCACAATTCAATGAATGACACAGTCTGTTCCAAACAGACTGGATCATGAGGGTTCCTTCTTTCAGGGGAGGAGGAGTAATAAGAAGGATTCAAGCTGAACCATGCTACCAGATCCTCAGGATTTAGGAGGGGGCAGTGATCCATTTTGTTTACAACTATCAATCTACCACATAATTCCAAAACTGTTCACCTTCCAGGTGACAGTCCCATACAATCCGTTGCTCAATGGTACATGAGAAAAATTCCTATCCAACCACACTGTCAGTCATCCTAAGTTTCAGAGCTACACTTCTGAAACTCTATTTGTCAGAACTCATCCACATACAAAAAAAGTTCAGATGCAACTGTAAAGAAAAAGTGGCGTGCTTGTGTTCTATATTCAAGATATTCAAATATCTTGAAGAGAGAATTGAACAACAGTGTTTCAATTCCTAAAGCTGAGATCAACAGTATTCAGGTGCTCTGTCCTGATGTATCAGTGAATGCGTTTAATCAGCTCAGGAAACTGGATCTGCAGTTTGAATCTTTTTCCACTCGAGTGGAACAACCCCCTTGTTTTGTACAAGGGCTAACCTTTATGAGTACATCCAAAAGAAATTAAGTCTACTGCATCCAGCACTGGTCAGCTTTCCAATGGTCAGGCCCACTAGAGGTCAAGAAGAAAAAAGTGGAGTAAACTACCCATTCCCTGTTTCCATACACTTATTCCCACAAATCATTACCTCCTGCAGACCTGGCTGGGGAGTCTCTCTATTTCAGAGGCCAGCCTAAGACGTGTTAAATTTAAACAAGTTTGGAAGGTACTGGGAAGCACACCTCATTCTTAATTAAAACAATGCACCTCTTTTTAAAGAAGTCACCACATGAGATCTAGAAGCTCTCTAAACCCTTTTGGATATTGTGTGAGAAAATGTGGGAGGGTGCAGTTAGAATGAAATTATTACTGAAAGTGCTTAAGAGGTACTGAAAGCAGACAAAGGAACTGTAGAAGGAACAGTTTGAAAAATCCAAGCACATACTGATTTTTTTTTTTGCAAGATCTTCAGTGCTACAGGTTCACAATAAGGTTACTGAAAACTGAAGCCAACAAGAAAGCCAACAGGCCACTTTCTTTTCCAAATCAAACAGTGGTGCATGCTGGTCTGGAAATGATACAGAGATGATGGAAAGAAGAAAGCATGACAGCAGAATGAAGGGCTACTGTGGTTTTTGCCTAGGATAGAATATAGAGGCTTTAAGTAATACAGGTAAGGTTTGCAAATGACCAACTCTGTATCACTTTACTCATATCTTTGTGTTTTGAAAAAATGTTTTGAAATGCTTAAAAATATTCTACACCATATTCCAAACAATATTTATCATCTTTCATTTGGCATTCCAGATGGTTTTTCTTCATGCCTGTAAGACTATAAATTTTACACCACTATAATAATTGATTTGGGGTTTCAATAACCAAATATTAAAACTGTTAAATCAGACCTATCCTTGGAACTATCTAGGTGAACATTATTGCTGTTGAGAATGAAATTCAACGTTAAAAGTAGAAGAAACTTTTAAAATATGTATCTCAGTCTACAGGCAGATTATGCTATGGCTCAGTAACCTCTAACAGGTTTGAGCCAATGCATCTTTACAAAAAAAAAAAAAAAAGCATTTTGGGAAGAATAAAGCTTCATGCCAAAAGTTTTCAACAAGATTTCATGAAATTTTTGAAATCATATATCAGAATGAAAAGAATTCCTCATTGGATTTATGTTAGAAATCAAAAGCAAATATATACTCTATGGGTATGTTCAAATTTCTGCTTTGAAAGTCTTTGAAGATATGGTTGTACATCTAAACAGAAAGGTAGATGTTTTGATGTTATTCATATACATGGATTTAAGAATATTTAATTTTAATCATTGTCCCGTTACTTACATCAGTCATACACCAGTATCACCCTGATCAGCAGAAGTCATCCCTCCTGCCCAGCAATAGTAGTGAATTCTATATTATGCCAGACTATTTTTTTCCCACTGGTTTATTTTTATTTAAAAAGTATATTACCTTAATTTACATCAGCTTGCACTAATAAACTTTAAAACAAAATATACTATTTTTTCATGTAATACGAAATTCTCGTTCCTAACCTGATGTCAGTTTGCAATCTTACAACATGAGGACCCTACTTTAGTTTTAAGAGCTGTATAGCTGCTACATTGGGATCGGATGCAAATTAATCACCTATTAAATGCAGGACTATTCAAGTCAATCCAGGTTATTATTGAACTTACATCTTAGTGCTTTAGAACTCTAACTTACAACAGGAAAGAAGAAATACAGAAGAACTATCTTTATAATAACTGCAGGTCCCCAAAATCAATTGCCTAAAAGATTTCTGAAATGCCAGGGAAATGGAATCAAATACAACAACACATACTAATAATACTGTTCTTTGAAAGCAATGAGTACTGAAATCTGTCATCTAGAAAAATCAGTGGAAGTGTCTTTATAAGTAGTCCATGATTACTCACTTTGGTGCTAGGAGCTGTATTTGCCTTTGAGTGAATCCTGCAACTTTCCTATCTCAGAGCAATACTGCTGCCCTATACTCATGTCAAACATCCCTCTAACCATGGTACCACACAAGGCTTTCTCCACTGTGTATGTATGTATTTGCCTCTGGATGCTGTACAGACACTGGAACTCCTATGATCAATGAAGACAGGACGTCAAAGTCTGAGCAAAACCTAAGCAAATGCAAAAAAATGTCCAATGTTTCACAATTTACAAAACCAGTGCATACCTTTTTGGAATGTTCAGGCTGATTCAGCATTTTTTCAGCATCTTCAAGCCAGGCTTGTAGACCTGCCACAGTGCTGCTGTATCTGTCCCAATTAGCAATTACTTCTTCCAGCATGCTTCTTACACTTCTCACCTCTACTGAGAGGTTCCTCCACTGAGCTGTGGTATCACTCATGAATTTCATCACATTCTCAACTTCTTCCACTGAGATACAGGAAAGATATTAATTATGTTGTTTCACTATTATTTCTGTAAAGATTAACTTGATATCATGCTTATTCACTCTCATCAGGAAATTATATTTTACCGTAACTTCTATTTCAGCAGACTTTTATGTTCGGTTCACAGCCCAGTTTTAGCACAAGATCATGACTGAGAAATTAAACGTGTGAATTAAAGTCTTAGGAAAGTACATAAAATGAATGCTAAATTAAAACAGTCACACTGCATATTGTGCGTGGTGTTCAAATCTGCAATAAAAGAAATCAAGTGACAGGCTTGACTTAAAAGAAGCAGAAAATGAGAGTTGTATAATATAACAATACATATTATGTCTGCATTGAAAAGTATGGAATGAAAGTCTGATCTTCCTGCCACTGACTTTGAAACCACAATGCTGCTAAATTTTGCCATTTAACTTTTAGCATTTTCCACATGGCAAGAAAGGAATAAATGTGTCCTCATTCCAGAGGAAAACAGAGAGAAGAAAAAAGGCCAAGCAAATGCTGAGACTTCATAAAAAATGCAGAATATACTTATTTTAAAGAGTTTTTAGATAATTTGAACTGCTATTGCTGAATTCATATATGTTAGTCCTTGTTCTTTATAAAAGAATTTGTTACTAGATTTTATTAATAGCATTGAATAAACCTGTGACTTTTGTTCTTTGTGAGAATACCTTGAAAAAATGTATGGTTTTGCAAAATTTGGGTGTCACTATCAATTTAAATTTCACAACAAATAAAGGTATCCATTTTCTCCCCTTAGCAGCAGCTGAAACAATCCTCCACAGACATTATTATGCTGCAAATCAAAGTGATCTCATGTCTGTAATTATCTAGGTCAAATAGTGCCCTCAAATTCTCACTGAACTCAGCTGTATTCAAGAATGACAGGAGGCAACTGTTGAATCAGCTATACATTTTTTCTCATGTATATCTATACTGCAACGACCATTTGAGTTTCTCTTACAGGTTTCCAGTTAATGAAAAACCTCTAATAAACCAAGGGATGATTTTGAAACTACAATACTGGGACCAACTCTCAGCTGCCTTTTTCTTTTAAATTAAGCAAAGCCAGGGAGCATTTACAGGCACTAGGACATGATTTTCTTTACTCTGAATTTGGTTTCTGTCACAATTTTTTACCCCAAATTAACAACTCTGAAATAATCCAAGAGTTAGAATGCAGAATGGCCTTTTCCCAGGAGGAAGTCTGAATATGACCACCCTCCTCTCCTCTGAAGATTCAGAAGCAGCAGGCTGCTCTGGACCAGTTGCCCACATGCTAGTGATAAAAGAAATATAGACATTTACCTGAGCCATTTGCTTTGGCATACATTTCAGCTGCTCGTTTCAAGATCTGGTAGGTAACTTCATACTGCTCAAAGAACTTACTATTTTCAATAACAGACTGAAAAGAAAAAAATTGTAACAGATAAAATAAAGATGGATTAGCAATAAAATAATTATAAAAGATAAAACAAAATAGGATTAGCAATAGTTTAGAAACTACATCAGAAATTAGAAATTACATCAGAATACTGATGAAAACATTTAACTTCATTATTCCTCCGCATTTTCATCATTATAAATAATATTTTTAATATCATAATTATAAAATAGCATACAAACAACCTTTTCAATTTAATGATACAGAAGAATATATCATTACAAATACAGATTTATTTACTGTCCACACGGAAAGATTATTTGAAGTTTTCTTATTTGCTGTGTTGCTGGAAATCCTTAGCGTATGATACTTAGAATGTGTAGAAACTGAGTAAGTAACAAGTTATTTAATGAAAATTGTTTTATACTCAAATCTAAGTGGAATAATTTAAATAAAAAATTTCCTTCATATATGTCACCACAAAAAGCAAATCCAATTGTTCATGTAATAAGCCTTTGCAGAAAGACAGGTTACATTTCAATAGATGAAAAACATCTGCTTTATTCTTCAAATTTTCTTTACCTCCTTTGCAACTGGCAAAAAAGTAAGATCATGGAAACACTGCACAAAGAGACGCTGTTTTTCCAGTGTGTGACACAGTGCTGTTCCTTTGTGAGTGATGGTTTAGCTCTGAGATGTGTTATAGTGTGATGAATAAATTATCTGGAAATATTTTGGTAAAAACCTTATGCCTCTGACATTTATGCCTCTTTATCCCTTATGGCAAATGAAACTGAACTTCTTTTACATGTCTTTCAAAAATGTTACTTCCTTTAAGTGCAATGTAAGAATTACAGCTCTGCATTATGCAAGCACATTATATCTTTCATTACCAGTGTTAAACCAGGAAAAGAAAGGTAGAGTTTGGAATGGTTCTGTAATTTATGCTACATCTCATCCATCCTCAACTACAGATTACAAAATTAAGGAATGCACACCCCACATATGTCTATACCAGCTTTGGAATGCCAGAATAGACAAAAATCAGATGAGTGTGATTCTGATTAAACCAGGTTTCAAACGAAGTCCAACGTATTTTGAACATGAGAAGGAGAGCTTGTGTGTTCGTTGACCCATATTATATAACATGAAAAAAACCACTTAAAAATAATTCTGCCAGTATATATCTAAAACTCTTCTATTTAAAACATATGACAGTTGCTATGTCAGGTTACAACAGTTGTCTAGTATGAAATTTAGAACTGTGTTTATAACCAAGGAAACTAGAAGTGAAGAACAATCAGAATTATTCTCTGTCCTCCTGTTAAGACAAAATTTGCCATGTATGAAGACTAACAGGCTTTATCATGAATTATGTGATAGACTCATGACTTTCAGTTTCGCCAAACCCATGCAGACATTTTAACCTGAACCAAAACCTCCAAGACTTCGCATGAAAGATCAAAAAAGATTTACATAACATGAATATCAAGAGCTATCTGAAATATTTTCAAAAATTAAATAAAGACATTTCACTGATTAATACTGTCTACCATCTGACAAGACTCCTTGAAGAAAATAAGCAGTTTTCCCAAACCAGTACAGCATATGATGCTAAAAAAGTGCTAACACAGTAGTGCTAAAACACAGTTCCATGGGTTCAAATCCATGGATAACTGTACCTAGTATCTCCACCGCAGTGGAATTTGGTACAGTATATTATTCTGGTTGATGGTGTATAATCTGTGCTGACCTTTACTTCTGGTGTATGACAGATGGATGAAAAGATGATAAGATTAAGTAAAAACCACCACTTTTATTTTTAAGCTACAGTACATAAATATTTTCCAGGCATATGTTCTATCCAGATCCTAATTACGCATGTTCCTAGAATGCTGACATTCCTAGTCTGTTTTGCCAGACAAACAGACTTACATTTTTATCCCCTGCTCATATAGTCACTCTGACTATAAGGTACTGACTACAGCTTTCCTACGTAAGACTCCTAATATGCTGGAAGAGTAACACTCATTTCTCAGTCTTAGAAAACTGGTCCCAGGTAAGCCAAAGCAAATAAATTCTCTTTCCATCACACCTTCAAGGAGCCAGAAGTCAAGGCCATCAAGGAAGAAAATGAGATCTATCTATCTTCCTGTCCCGATTTCCTCATTTTGATGTTATACAGGTTCAAAAATAATGCAAGGAAGAATCTTCCTTCCCTAAAGGTCAACCTCAGCATCAGTGGTCTGAACTACAAGAAGAACTGCGGCACTTGAAAATTAATATACAAGTTAACAGCTTCATGTTCATTTTAAAGGAAAAAAAGTAAGAAAGTCACCAAAAAAACCCTGAAAATTCAAGCTCTCCATTTTTTTTATTACCTTCACACCTTTTAGAGTTTTTTTACAGTCTTAGAGAGTAAAAAAATGGACTACACTCCTAGTTACTGCACATCATGCCAGCAAACTAAGTTAATTAAAGTAATTATCTAATTTTAGAAAGCCTGTCTGAAAAAGGTTAACTGATTCCTGAATTTTTGTGTGTCCATAACTGCTAATGTTTAAACACAGAAATTCTCACTTTGAAGAGTGAGAATTTCACACAAATTTCATTGGGTTTGAAATTATCTTTTCAGAGAAGCGGAGACATCACAGTTTTCTCTGGTCATTAACCTGGCTCTGAATGTAGCTGTATTAGTTCTTTTCAGACTTGTTTTTTTGTGTGCAATTTTCTCCATATGGATTAGGTAGAAGGGAATAAATATTTAGACCATCCCTGCTTTTGAAAGAATCCTTCATGCCCTAATGTAGAAGTGCAGCAGTACTATCATTCTACCTACACTTGGCAATGCACGTGTGAATTGGAAAAGATACGTAATACTGAAAAAGAATTTATCAATGAACACTTGTAAGTCAAGAGTTCCTGTTCCTTAACACGGCATATGGCTGATGCAGATCTGGAGCAAACTCTTTTCAGAATGGAAATAAAGAAAAAGGTTCAATATACTAGTGCTGAGTAGGAAAAGAAAAATCATTCTTTAAAAGAAGAAAATTACTCCCCTATAAGTATAATATATCAAACAAGAATATGGAGGTAAACTAACATTTTTTTTATTAATCTTTTGGAAGGCAGTAAAAAATACCGTGTGGGAATGCATGCCAAAAACCTCCTTTGTTTTTAACTCTTAAACTGTGAATAGTCACTATAAAGTGCTTCTATCCAGGTTTAAAATGAGATGAAATTAGCCTCCAGACATGCTTGCTAAATTCATCACTGGACAGTAGCTGTAATGTTATTTCTCTTTTCCAAAAAATGATGTAAAGAGAGTAATTTTTACTTTTAGCTTTTTGAGTTCCTCCATGGGTAGGACAGATTCACCTCTGAAGATATAGTTCATAGGAATGCAGTCATTAAGCTGATGACAAATCTGATATCTGTTTCAGTTCTTTTATACAATTCCAGCAAACTTAAATATGAATATTTCAAAAATAGTTATAAAAAGAAGAAAATCCCAACTTACAATATAATTTTGAAGAAGCAGTTCCACAGACTCTCGCCTTCCGTATTTGATAATCCATGATTTTAACTTTGATTCTGCAAAGACTAAGAGTGACAGCAGACGGTACTTCAGTTCCAGAAACTCCATCTTCAACAGATGGAGCTCAGATGAAGAGACAACAAAATTAAACCTATAAAATGAATCACAGTATAGTAAAATAAAGAAATAATCATTTTTGCAGGAGGGACTGAAAGCTTTAGTTACAGTATGGATATTTTTCTACTCTTTCACCTCATTCAGAGTCTGCAAGCATTTAGTTATGTGTGATGATATTCTGATCACTGCTCTGGAACAACAAATTAATTATATTTCTTTTTAATAATAGAAAACATCAGCTCATGTCTGTTATTAAGTTTTGCAAAGTCATTTTTCATTTTTTTCACATGCATCCTGGCTGTTATATAACATTTCTTCCAGGGACAAGTTATAACAGGATCAATGTAAAAAAAAAGTATTCCCATCCAAAATCTATTGCTTATTTTGATTCTCATCAGTCTCAAAAGCATCAGGTTTTTCAGTATATTTTTATGTATATTCTAGGAGGTTTTCCCACCCATCTCAGTTTGCCACTGAGAAATGTAACTAGACAGTGATCTCTACATGAGCAGATAAAAAAGCAAACAGGCTCCCCCTCATTCACAGAAGCGTTTTATTTCAGATTGAAAGCCTTACCTGTCTGCCATATCCTCTAACTGGTCATGTGGAACAGGCACGCCATTAACAGACCTGGTCCTGTGGATCTCATGGAACGCCTTTTTGTGACCATCTATGTTTTTCAGCAGATCCTGATTGGATTTTAAGAAAGAGAGAGGTTTTGAGAGAGTGGGGGGAGGGAGGGGAGGGAGAGAAAAGGCTCACAGTAGGCTAACTAATAAGCACAATTTTAATCTGATGACTCAATGTAGTTAACTATTTGATCATGCTCTCATATTTCCTTGCAATACCACATAAGCATTTACATCAACTTAAACATTTACACAGGGAACTCCCTATGTGAACTCTGTTACAGCTATGTCGAACAGTTATGGAAGATTTTAAAACAGGTTACACTGCAAAAGGTTTAACAAAACAAGACCCCTTAACTGTATTAAATAATCTCTGAAGTGCAGTCTGCCAATATGCTAACATCCCAAAAGCATAATCCTCCTAAATTTACTCCTTAAATCTTTATAACAGATACTAACCTTTGCTAAGTATAGACTGAAATTTTAAGCAACTAATCTACTCTACTATATATAGGCAGAAGATCTATAGCTCCTTCTCTAAGCACATATTCCATATTTAGTAAATTTTTCACTCTCTCACCATCAAAAGACCTCAGGATCGCTGCCTCAGTACCACACGAACGACTGCGGAATGTGGTACCCGACCTGTATTCCTGCGATCTGAACTGTACCAGCGAAACCCCTACAGCAGAGCACACTTCAACTGTAACTAAGCAACACCGCCTCAAAAGGCTTCCTGGAGATTACATATTAAAATGAATGACTGGCAGCAGTCTTTGAAGAGATACTGTTAGCAGCAACACGTCAAGTCCCCAGAGAGCACAGAATGGTGGGGTTTTTTTTACTGCAGACAGACAGCTGCTAGCACAGGGTGCTCAGAAGCCTGCTATCAAAGAAGATCGTGCAAAGGTTCCCCCTCTCTCACCTCAGGGAACAATATGCAGGGTTCTGTACAGCCCCTACATATGTATTCATTTCTACGTGCCAAGGAAGGGCTTTTCCTCAGCCAAATCCCAGTGTTTGTACAGAAGGATTCAGTGGTAATTTTCTGGCTCAGCTCACCAAATGGCCCCACTGTCCCCACCAACCCACCTGGGTTTTCATTGTTTTCTGCAGCAGCCAACACCTTGCTGTGCAGAGAAATGAGGCTTTCTCAGATGCAGGTGATGTGCTGATTTTACAATGGTGAAAACTCCTGTGACTGACAGAGTCTCACATAAAGGAAAGATTTGGAACAAATATCTCAGCTGCATGAGACTTTGCCATACAAAAAGGGATGCCCCTCACATGCACTGTTGAGTCAAAACAAATCACAGTAGTTTCATCCAACATCAACTGGAAGCTCTTGAAAACTTATGTACAGCATTCTCATAAAATGAAATCCTGCTCTGGGAAATGACCCTCAACAAGCACAGACATTGCCCTTGATTCCTGGATCTTGGGTAGCAATATCAACTAAAATAAACATAGGCGCTTGCCTGATTGCATGAGGTTTGTCCAAATAAACTGGTACATTTTGTACTAAATTCAAAATGGCCATAAGCTACAAAGTTCACTAAAATAACCCATTGTCAGATGAGACAAAAATAAAAAGGAAGCAATGATGTCATCTGAACAAATCCGTAACAAACAAACAAACTATAATGAAACAAGGAAACAAGGACTGAAAAAAACACACAAATGCACTTCTGGTACTATCCAGTAACACATCTGAGTTCATCAACTCAAATCTGAGCAACAAAACAAACTCCAGGAACAAATGTAATTATATATGCTTCTCTTGAAGATTTTTCCATCCCACTCCCATGGGAAAACTCCCCTGCCACAGATTAACCTAAATCAAAGTTTATTTGTTGGCATGGAAATCCCTCACTACAGCATTTCTGATGCAAATAAAAAACAGTTAAGGGCACACTATTTTGTACTTCTTATGTATGTATCAAAAGAAGGTCTACAGTGTTCACATTTTAAGAACAAAAGAGTGTTTGACTTGTTAATTTTTTTAAAAAAACAACTGTCAAATCCTGTGAATCCTGAAACATTTGATGCTACCAAGAAAGTTAATGAAATTTAGCATTACAACAGAAAATACCCTGAAAAAATCCATATCTTCCTTACAGATTTTAACATAAGGGTTTTTAAAAAAATTTATTAGTTACTACTAAAGTTAGAATAGCTACAATTGTTTTAATAAAACGTAACCAGATGACCATGAAAAGTCTCAGCTTTTCATTATACAACCTTTCTTTTTGACGAAAAAGACCCTATCCATATCCTAAACACAAAAATTAAGACATTTGCTAAAAATGTTTTAAAGTAGTAGTGATAGAGGAGAAAAAAAGGGAAATAATACAGCCTCAAGCATTGTTTTTCTCTACCCCATCTTTTCCCTTTCATTTACTGGTTCAGTTTCTTTTATCCTCTCACCAGCATATTTTTTCACCAATACATTTTTTTCCACACATATTATGCAAACCCACAGAAAAAAATGTCACCGTTTTGGTTTTAAATGAGAACTCGTACTCAGCAAAGAATAATGGTACAATTATTTAAATTCACCTGGAAAAGTTTCCTCTTTACCACAGCACGCTATCTGCCATCACAGATGGCTGTGATGCTATCTGTCATCACAAAACTATCAAAATTCACTTAATTCTCATTTTTTCCCCCCATGAATGTCACCTGCGGTATCAGCACAGTTAGTGCATTAATTCCCTTTATCCTGTTTCACCCTATTAGTTCATACTGGCTGAACAATGCACCAAGTATTATGAGCTCCCTACAGAATTTTACCATAGAAAATAAAAATTAACACCTGATATGCTTCAGATAGAAGAAGCAAAAACATTCAAAAGCAATTCTGAATATTGGTTGTAAGATACACAGATATGACAGTTCAACTCACCATGACAAGACACCAAGCTCTAGCCACCAACAGGACAACACAACCCACAGAAAGTAGAAATAATTATCTTTGTAGAGTATAGATCATTTAAAGCTGTGAAAGCAATGGAGGATAACGCACAGAATGAATAAATCTCCACCTACCTTATGTTGTTCAAGCTTCCTGTGTATTGTGTTTGCTGTTTCCTCGTGAGCTTGCTGAACTGTTACTTCTTCCCTCAGAGCCGCCTCTGCCCTGTAGAGCCAAGCGCCTATGGTACCCAAAGGTGCAGGAAGGGATTTATCAAGGTGTATGTGCCAATCAAGCATCTAGGAAATAAAAGTAAAAGGACTGAAATTCTTCCGCTGCAAAAGTAATACAAACGAGTACAATGATAAAAATCAGACTTCACACTGTAAAATCAAACCCCGCATGTAACAGGCTATAACAGAAATAAATCTAGGTATATTATTCCACATGAGTTTGGAAATTACAGCACTCTCACAGGCAAGGAAATCTCTATAAGAATTTGTTGATTTATATATTTCCCTTTCTGAATGGTAATTGAGTTACAGAATGATCACAAATAAACTAGAACAACCGAGAAGCAAAATATCTGGAATGTCATCAGTTAATAAACACAGTAAGGGATAAAAGACCTTTTGCCAACGTTAGTTAATTCATGCTCCTGCATAAAATCTTGATATCTCTATTTTGAACATATTTTTCTATGTAAGGTTCACATGAGTCTCAAAAGACTGTGGAGGGGAGAATAGAGAAGTAAAACACTGTCTTATTGGCAATGTCAGTTATGGGAGTGAAAACATCATGAAAATTATGTGAAAACTCCAGAATAATTTTAAATAGATTCTCTGTTAAATATATATGTATGTATGTATGTATGTATGTATGTATGTATGTATGTATGTATATATGCACTATTGATATCCACTAGTAATAATGTTTCGGGTCAAATAGTATAATTTCCTTGGGATTTTTTCATTCAGATGTGCAAAACTCCAATCATAAATACTAATGTTAATTTATTACTGTTTCAAATAGGTAAAAATTAGAATTAAACCCACATTTATTGGTAAAGTATTCAGTATAACACAGAAACTTTACTAAAAAAGTTATATTAGAATTTCTCAAATAACTAGCAATTTACATAGGAACACTGGGTTTGGAAGCAGCATTGTGTACACTTTTCTTCGTATCAACAATGTCTTGGACTTGGCAGAGTACTATTACCACTCTTTCAAGTTAAGGGAAATCTCAAAGTTTAGTCCTTTTCTTAAAAGACTTTTCTTTCAAAATATTTGAGCAATATTAAAGATGATAGTGCAGTAAATATTCTCAAAAAAAAAGCAAAATAATTCATCAGTGCCAGAAATTTGGTCCACTTTTAGGTTCCCAATGCCTAATAAAATCAATAGCAAACAGATGTTTAAATTATTTCAAATTCCACCCTTCATTTAATAAAAAATATATAGCACAATGATTTTCAACTTACTCTGGAAGTGACTCTCTCCCATGCTTGCTTCACCACAGCTTGATCAAGTGATAATTTACCATCTTTCCTTAGTGACTGGGTCGCAAGTTCAAACTGTTTCCTTTTTACCTCATACTGTACTCTGAAATGCTTAAATGACTGCACAAAGACAAAAATCAAATCAATTGCAGCAGAGAGTGAAGCAGTTAAATTATTTAACATTTATGGAGTCCCATAACCTACGGAAATTTTGTACCCAGAGGAATAGCACTTCACTTCTATACTTACTTGTGTATTTTTTATGTATATATAGATAGGACTTTTGTATTTCCCTTCAGCTATCAGGTGCCTGAACCATATATGAAATGAGATAATAATTTATCAAATAAAATTGCAACTGGATTTAATGCTACTTGGGACAGTGGCTGCATTTAGAGAACAGCAAAGCTTAAGGAGAAAATTTAGGCCAAGTTTTGTGTTTCTGATTTAGACATTAACCTTTGAGAGAGTGGATGAAAATAAAACTCTAAGTCCTGTCCTCTCCACCTGTCACCTCATCCAGCCTTCAGTCATACCTCCTATCTGAGCTAAATCATGCAGGATCTGGAAGGATGGCACAGACACATGCTCTCCTCTAACTAGGGCAGTCCTTCACACTGCTGGGAAAAGCTCTGTGTTAGGCAAACCATCTGTGCACTGTCCTACGTAGCAGAGCTGGAGCTGACATTGTAATTCCTCCACTAATAACAGGCAAGACACTTCGTGTCCTTATTTCTCTAAACAACACTACAGTGACTCTCATATATGCAGACTGAACAACAAACTGCAGTACTTGTTACACATAAGGATGACAAAAATTTTTTATCATACGTAATTTCCCTGCTGCTTACCTGATATTTCTCCTGTAAGCTTGTTTCTGCCACCTGTGCTCGGGCTATGTCTCTTTCAAATTGTTCTGCCCACACTTTTAGGTCTCTTAGCACCAGTCTGTCTTCCTTCTATGATGTAGTACAACCACACATTAAAAAAAAAAAAAAAAAAAAAAAAAAAAAAAAAAAAAAAAAAACAAAACAAACCATTGCAGCCTTTTAGTGGAGTTGTCAGATATAATCCAGAATTTAACATCTCTATAGCAAGCCATTTAGTTGTAGTGAAAGCAAAAGTGCCCAATTCTCTTATCATTTACCTTCTCACCTAGCCTAACTGAAAAGCACTTTCTCAGTATGAGAGAAGTCAGCAACTAGACACAAGTCTTACAGGAACAAAATCACGACAAACGGGGACAATGTAGTGTCAAAGATATTATTAGCAGTTTTCATTTGATGTTATATTAACACAAAGTTCTTTAAAGATATCTTAACAGCTAATTTTAGTCTTCAACAGATTAGCAAAGTCAATTTTCTGTAAAGATATTTGAGTTGAAACAGCTCTAGTATTTTACCACCTTGTTATTAGCTGGTCTGCTATTGCTGAACAGTTATTGTCCGACTGACTTCAGAGTAATCCTTGATATCAAGCTTCAAGTTCAGAATTTAGCAAAATATTTTGAATATTTTAACATGGAAAATGAAAAGAATGAAAGAAAACCCAAGTATATTAAGTTACTTTTCCTTCTATGCCATTGTATGGCTTTGAAGAAAAGTGTATTTGTTTTACAGTTCAGTCTGTCATAGCACTGCAGCTTTGTAAGGCTGCAAAGTTCTCTGCAGAATTCAGTGACCTGGCGGTGGACAGAAAAACACTCACAGAAGTCTCAGGTCTGTGAGCATGTTATAAGCAAAGGTTATTGGGAAAGAGAAAGTATTCTGTGCACTGCGTAAGCAGGCTGGTCAAGTAGGATACAAGTGTCCATCTCAGATTTCCAAACAATGAACCAGATGTGTTGGCTGTTAATCAGAAGCTACTTCTTGAAATCAAAGAAGCCTTATTACTGTAAAATTTGTCAGAGGCAGATGAACAACAAATTTGTCTATTACAGTGAACAAATGCAACATCTCATCATCTAAGCTCATGGCCAACTTCAAGCATTACATGAGAGAAGAAAAACCGGACCATGAGATAAAAAAAAGAGTAGCCACTGCCTGCATTTGAGAAACAGAGTACTGTCTTTTAAGAAATGAACCTGACAGGGGAAATAAGCCAATTTAGGGTTACTTTCTTTGAAAGCTGCCTAAAAGATGTAAAATGTGACTTCCCCTTAGTAATTTTTAAAATATAAAGCTACTGCTTCATTTCAGCCAAGAAAAAGACAGATTCCTCAGATAAGAAAGAAATCTTTGATGTATTTCTACTAATTCTTTTACTGAGCCTCTACTGAGAGCTGTGGTAGTCGGTTGGACATAATTTGCACAACAGATCTGCAATTATCAGTTATCTTGATAGCCAGGTAGTTTCAGTGAGATTAACATGCTGTTAGAGCCGCTGTGCTGGACCGAAGTTTTCTGTAGCTCGTGCTCCTGTCTTCTGACACACACAGGCTGATTGATACCTGAGAAACAGTGTGGGGCAGATGTAACACTTCCCTGCTCCAGCTACCTGTAATACTGGGCTTTCCTGCAACACACATAGTGTCCCAAGAAGCCAAAACTCGTAGCACTTCCAAATTCTCAAACCATTTAAATATAGAGAAGGGGAATAACATTTCTATTCTTCTAGTCTGTGTGTGTGAATATAACAACAAGATTCTTTGAGAAAAACAGCAAATTCATGACTCCCCCTATGAGGAAAATCACAGAATTGTTTGGTTTGGAAAAAACCTCTAAGATCATTGAATCCAACCAAGCAGAATATAAAAAGAGAGCATCTTAACTCATTCAGCCATGAAAAAAGAACTTTGGTATTAAATTCAATCTATTCTTAAGAAGCTATAAATTTAGTGAGACTGTTGAGATCTCTATCAGCATTTAGCTGGCAGCTCCATATAAGCAATACTAAACTATGCATCTTAATGGATTGAAGATCCTACAGAAACCTTACCAAAAATTTCTTACTGAAAATTTCAGTAAGATAGTCTTGAAGTCATGAAGGGAACAAGTGGGCCCCAATGCTCTGTATAATTCACTCTATAAAATTTAGTTTCCTAAAACACTGCTTTACATTCCTCACATTCCTTAAGGTAAAACTTTGACAGAGCATCTTTATTCCCGGCAATTGTTCATATACTAATCAGAGCAAAGCAGGTATTTTGCAAGATTACTTCATCAGTTTAAAAATTTAATAATGGCTAAAACCCATTCTGACCAGGTGTTTTTGAAACAGAGTATCTCTGGAATTAAGAATACCTCTGGAGTACCTGAACATAACACAGGAACCCCCCCACCTCTCTTAGACCACATATGGTTTCTCTAATACTAAGTTAACAGCTAGCATTTAGCCTTCTGCATTTTAAAAAACTATTTATTTAGGCAAATTTTGATCACTTTTGGTTAATCGCAAAAGACGTAGGTGCTTCAGCAACCACCTAACTGGATGCTATAAATTATATTGTGCAACAATGCACAATGAATCTTTTACTTAATTATTCACATGCTTTCACAGGTTTCCAGTTCAGTACATCACTCACCACCTGCAAACTAGATTCTGTGGTCCTTGGTGGATACTAAAGCACTTTAAAGTCTCAGTTTAGTTAATCAACAGAAGAGATTCACTTTCTTAGACACCAAGGCACTTGTCATCAACACCCACCAGATTAAATGAGGTATCATTCTTGAAAAAAGACTTACATTAGTGCCTAGTATTCTTACTCTTACTAAAAAAATATCAAAAGGACATTCTTGCAGATATGTAAACTATTTTATAAAGTCTGCACATCTGAAGTAGCATATAGATCAGAAGATAAACCACCAAGAGAAGTTATCTAGAGTAAATACAACTATTTGTGCTTTCTCCAGCATGAGGACCATTGATCTCTGATCCATTTATTTGAATTCATCTAAAATCCTGTGGTTTGCTCAGTATGGTACTTCCAAGCAGCATTTTAAAATATTCATTTGTACACAGTTCCATGAATATGCACAGATTTGTAGAGATGAACAGCTGGAGCACTCTGCTGACAAGGAACATCAAAGAAGGATTTAGAGAGAAGTGTTTATGAGTTCTGATATGATAATGGAGTATACTTTAAATTTGCAAAGAAAGTTTTCAGCCCAGACTCAAAATCAAAACATTATTTTATTAACTGAAATGCCAGATTTAGTTTGAAAATTACATCATACAGAATACTGTAAGGTTTGAAGAGCTTAAAATATAATGAGAATTTTAATTATGGACTGGAAAAGGAGTATTTTGTTTATTTCTCTAAGATGTAATTATAAACAAGTTGAACTGTTCAAATTCTCACAGACACAATTGAATTTTCAAATATCACCCCTTAAATTCAAAAAACTTTAAGTCTGTTTTTCAGGGACATTGAACCATTGTATTGCATATGTACTGAGAAAAGGAAGTCTCTTCAAAAATGTTTGTTCATAAATTTGAATGATTAGATGGCTACTTTTGAAAACTCTGGCTTATATATAAGTGTTATGGATATATATATATGTTCCTAAAACTCACTCCCTGACAGTTGTACCACAGACACTGAGGGAATGCTGAGCCAGGCATCACCTTCAGGGATGAACTATTAATGACTATCTGCAGAAGTAGACTAAATCCCTGGAAAAGCTCAGAAAGCTATTTTTGCAGCTGCTGCTCAGAAAATTCCTCTTACAATGGGGAACTCTGCTGGCATAAAAATGTCAGAGATGACAGGATTACCTTCTGAATTACTTGCTCATCAGAGCACAAGAAGAAAAAAAGACTTTACATCAGAAATACTTTGAGGGGGTGACATTTAAGTACAGCTAAATTTATACCATGATAAGGAAATTGGCAGAGCTTTCACCAGTTTAAATCTCCTCTGGCTTAAGAAGCAATGCACTGGGGCTGTGTAAGGCTAAGGATGTATAAAGTCCCATTAAAGGAGCCCAACCTCCTTGAATGGATTGAGAATATAGGAGTAATTCTGCTATCAGTAGAAACTTTGCTTCAATACATCACTAGTTAGATATACATCATGTGAGATAAAGATGAAACTTAATCCTAGTCACTTTAAAATAATCTATTTTATGTATTTATTTAGCAAAAAAATCCCAACCAAAAAAGCCCCAAGAATGTGGAATCTAGGCGATTAATTGGATCAGGTCAAGCTACAAACACTATTGACTCACTGCAGCGACACCTGCTACTTATTTCACAATATTTTCACTTCTGCAGTCTTCCAGTTTCGCCTCTGAATGCTCATTTCATATGCTCAGTGTTAGATTTCTGAACTTCTCTCAGTTAACACTAGAAAATCAGTATTCTATAATACTAGAAATAATACTAGTTAATACTAGTTAATACTAGTTAATACAGTTAATACTAGAAAATAGGAAGTACCTAAAAGTCTGGGATGGTTAAAAAAACATACTTCTAAAATTATCATAATTTAGATGAAAAAGGAGCAGCCCGTCACGCAATTACAGACGAATACACTCTCTGCCCAACCTGCAAGCTACACACATCACTTACACAGTCATACACTCTACTATCTACTCTATAAACCTAAAGACATACAAAAATATCCATCTAAAATGAGATTAGATGTGTAGAAACATCAAACTACAATCTATTTATTTCATGTTTATATCTATATTTAATAGAATCAAAAGCAAAGTCTGCGATTTATTACCGGAATTTTGACTTGCTTTTCTATGATGTTTCTGTTATTTGTAAAATTAAGTGTTAGGCTGCTAGGGTCAGCTCATGTAAGAGAGCAGACCTAGATTCATCACATTTATCTATTGCTTTTCTGGAAAGATAAACTTAAGGTTAGAAAACTAATGTACATTAATCCCTGCTCCCCCCCCCCGAATCTAAAGTCAAACAAGTGCAGGATGAGAAAAGACAACAACCATGAAAGTTCTAATTTGAGCATTTATTCTGAGCATACACCCTTACCTTAAATTTCATAAAAGAAATGACAAAAGTTGGTATTGCTTGAAGTTCCTAGCAATATGAAACAAATGGGAAAACGAGAAGCAAGGAGGAAAAAAAGGAAAAAAAAAAAAAAAGAAGCAAAATAAAATAAAGCAAAGCAGGCAGAAAGTCCAGAGAGAATAGTAAGAGCCACACATATAGGATACAAGATGTATTTAGCACCATTATCAAGCTCACATGTCTGTATCATATCTAGAGAAATAGTTTTCATATTAGATCTGATTTCCAGATCGCTAGTCACTACACGATTTATTTTATCTGGAAAAACAGTTACTCACCTTAGAGTAACTGTGTTTCTTTGAGATGTGTTGACTACACGAGTTCACACATGTTCATAGCTGGTCCACACATGAGAGATTAGACCCCTTTTAATTCTGCAAATGCACATGCAAATAGCTGTTCCCTCTGACAACAAATAAGGGGTAAGTTTCAATCATTACTCCACTTCTTCCAATGCAAATTCTTTATAAACTGAGCATTGAATCAGGAGGGAACATGAACAGGAATTTGTGTGGACAACACATCTTGAGGAAACACAGTGACAGCTGAGCTGGGCGGAAGGTGGGGGAAGAGGGTTAGAAATATCCTCTCAGACTCCCTCTCCCTGCCGAAATTCACCTAGACACAGTCCAGTCTGAAGTAGGATTCTTTTAACCTAAATGTAGGCATCTGCAGCTGGGGTAGTCCCTTTTCAGCTCTTTAGGCAAGATAGATAAAAACAGTTGTATCTAGCATCTACTGTCCAACTTATTCTACAGCAGGCACATATCAGGTAAAATATAACCTTAAACAAGAAATTAGGATTACTCCAACAGTTCAGGGGACAAGAGTCTCGCAAGGTTATCTCTCCCAGGTACCTGGATTGTGTGATAAATATTTCTTTAGACTACACTTCAGCAGGAAGACAGAGAGGCTAAAAATAGGGGGCTAGGCTGGTCACAAAAACAAAAAACTTTTTAATCAACTGCCAACCATGTTTTACCTATCATTACTTTAGGGATGGATTAATCTGACTCAGTTTTATCTCTGTTAAAATGCTCTGCAACACAGACTTCAGGAAGATTGTTTGTTTAGGATGTTGTCTTAAGAAAGATGTCATCTGGAAAGTGTTTATCTTTTGCTGACTGTAGGTGGAGAGCTGTAAGCTTTTAGATTTTAAAGGTGAATCCTGTCCTAAGTAACGAAACTAACCAAATAATATAAAGATGGACCTGGATACTCCAGGACAGTAAAAAGGAATACAGTTCTTCCTCCAGGAAACAAAGAACGATGACATTAGAAATTTAGTGCAATGTCAAACTCTTACTTTCTTCTCAAAGTCTGGAAGTTACTTGTTTCTGTAGTGTGACTTGCAAGGGGTCAGCAGTTCTGCCAAAATTTATGAGGACTGCTAGTGGAATATCTTAGTGGTATCTAAGAAGAGGAAGTGGCTCTGAGATCAGCATGTTAGCATGTCAAATTGATTTGTGTTGTTCTGCTTCCTAGGAATCCACAAATTCTGGATGCAACTTGTTATTTGCCTTTTCATAACTCATATGCTAGCATCTCTGTGGGTGCAGCCAGAGACAGGGAGAGCATGGAGTGGCTGAATCCTGCATTTTCCTGCTCGTCTCTGCATAAAGCTCGGGGGAAGGCGGTGAGGCTGTTCCTCAAAACCCAATCCCAGCACAGCAGAAGGCCTGGCCAAGGCTGTCGCTGGCAGAAGCTGCCCTGTGTGCCATGGTGTGAGGATGGCAGGACTGCCTCAGCCTGAACAGGCCACAGCACGAGGCTTCAGTGCTCACTCAGCCCTCTTCATTGCTCAGTGGGATGCTGAGACACTGGCACAAGCACGTACTCAGATTAATGTCGCCAGAAAGAAAATGATAAGTTCCAGTGCTCAGGCACTGGAATCAAACAGCAAAGCTACAGCTACCTTACCCTCACACAGGCATAATGAAGGAGACTCACTCCTTTCAAAATTCTTTTCTACCTCTGTAGGGAATGCAGAGAAACACTGAAAAAAATCACTTCTTCTTTCTCTCTTGCTGGGGCTGAGCAGATTGTCTCAGCAGTGCTTCCCATGTTTGCCATGAAGAAAGCAAATCAGCAAATCACTAGGAAGTGAGTCATGATAACTTGGCATCGCTGAGCATAGCCATTCCAGTGCAAAGCCAATGCACTAGAGCATATACAAAACAAATTCCAACGAAAAAACATGATTGAAAATAATTCCTTACAGCAAAGAGTTAAACGTCAGTGTGAAATATGAAGGAACTTCTGCCAAAATTGCAAATGCCTCTCAAGCATAAAAGCCCAAAGACTGTACCTAAGAAATATCCTGGACCACTCTTGTTGTTATCTAGAAACCCAGTGTAATAGAAAGATAAATGACACATTGCGTCAGGTAACGTTGTTGTGCTTAAAAACCTGTAAAGGAACTTTAGGATCCATTGGTTTGCTACTATCTACAGTAACTGTTAGTGTTATTTTTTGCTCCTGCTACTCGTGAAAAGGGGAAAATATCCGCAGGATCACCATACTATTTTCTCCACCTACTAAACATCTGCAGCACTTGTTCCCTTATTCTTGGCTAATCTTTCCCAGTTCTCTTAGTGTGCTTGCTATAAGAAAGAAAGCTATAAAATGCATTTATAAAACCCCCACTTCACTATAAACTGTTTCTTATAGTTATGCAAGAGAAACTTACATCATTCTCTGGCACATCAGTCACTGTATGATGAGGATCAGGATAATACTTCAAAAACTGGGCTACATAGGTCATGACAGATTTTTCATCTGGCTTTTCAACATCCACATCTAGGCAAGTATAAAACATGGAAAATTAAATTTTTAGCTGAATGGCATAACATGCTGCTTAAATGCCTAAACACTATGAATCAGCACATCTGGCTTAAGACAAGTCAAGCAGTTCAAACTTTTTTCAGCTACGCATTAGGTACCTTCTGGGTCAAGGAGCCTTGGGATTCCTAGTTCTGCTTCTGCAATTGTGAAGGCTTCTTCCAGGTTTTCTCTGTTTGACCTTCCCCTTACTTTCTCCATGTCCACTAAATCTGGGCGGATAGCATGAATAACAGAATGAAATGCAACACCACTCCTCCAGCTTTGTCCAAAATCTTTGATTTCAATTCCAACTTGCCTAAAAAATATGAAAGGGAAAGAAGTTACTAATAACATTAGGACTATGTGAAACAGAGGGGGAGAGACATGAATGCTCCACCCAGTGGTTTCCCATCATTAAACCCAAACCACTTGTTCCCATAATGCCAGTCAGGTCAACTACATCTCCATCTATCCACTCCATAAATTCATTTCTGCCTACGGAGGTACAAGTGGTTTTTTATCATATACATGATGTATTTCTCTCCGGTGCCAATAAGCCATGAAGCAACAAGTAATGGGGTACCCAAAATTCTCCAAGTTGTTATATGATGCACGGAGTCTGTGTATGTACACACTTCCACTCACTATTATCTCCCTCCCTATAAATCTCACTCCATTAAAACTGCTGCACTTCAATTAGGTACATCAGTATCATACAAATAAAATTCCAAAAGAACTGCGCTAACCTGTTATTTTTTAAAATTACATCATGAACAGTGACATCACTGCTGTTTAGGGGAAACTATAACACACAAACTTTCTCTATGTTTGTATCAAAAGCATAAATTTTACTATAATTTCATATGCCCAGAAGACCTAATATGCCCACTAAAAAATAAACACAAATGATCCAGAAATAGCAATATACAATAGGAATGTAATCAGAACTCAACCACACTTCCAAATCACCACTTCTTTTACCAGTAATTCTGAAAGGTATGGCAATCAACAGACAGCAAGACCTTTTTTAACTGTCTGAGCAAACAAGCATCCTTTCAGGACACTAAGACCCTAAGGTAGTCTTGCCATTGGGAGGTTCAAGCCACAGTAACAGAGTAAAGTTTCATTCAAATCTCACTGTGATCAGCGAAACACTTTCACTGACTCTAAGGAAGTAGCCCTTGCAAACTACAGTGTGAAGCAGGCCCAGGTGAAGTGTACCACTAGGTATCACTCAGCTTCTTTCAACATATTTTATCAACTCTTCCCAATAAAACTGACAGTTTAATTTATGAACCTATTTTCATTTTGTTTGTTTGCATGTCTGTAAATAGAAAATGATCACTTTCCATTGCCAGTGTCTTACCATCAATAGTACAAAGGAAGAAATTCAAATTGGACTGCACTGCACTATAAATTACTGTATTCTACCTCTGCATAAGTCTGAGTCTTTGCAATTACATTTCTTTTCTCTAAGGCACCATCCAATAACTCACCATTTCCCCTCTATATTTTGTACAATTGATGTTTTCAAATAGCAGTGATTCTTTAATATGGGCAAATAAATCCATGTTATTTTACATCTCTGATTTTCTTCTGATTTTATTGCGGAAGCTATCAAACTACCACAGTGTCTTTGATATAATTTATGAGGGGATTAATATCTTTTTGAAAGCTGAAACAGCATGCGATAATTTTACAGAACAGAGGAAAAAAATCTTAAGTTTACTAGACATAGCAAGAAGTATCTCCAAAATAACTTGGATTAAGAAGAATGAAGATTCGGGACAATTTGTGTAATAATGCTTCCACTGCATCAAAAAACTGCAGAAAAGTATACATAACTTTTCTTAACTTGCCTTTTAACAGCAAGTGCCAGAATATATTGTTCCTACAAGCTTTCACTGAGGAATGCTTAATCAGTGTGGTACTGGCAGTGTCACATCCAGTGTTTTGGCAGCAGGACCAACGCACTGTCATTCAGACATCTAATTCCCCTTTCAGCTCCTCATTGTGTCAGAGATAATCCCATTCATTAGTCAGAAACTATAAAAAATGCAAAACTAAAAATGCATGCAAAATTAATGTAAATCATTACCTAACACTTGATTTGTTGTATGATGGTAACATTTAGCAGCCTAAGCCGTCAAAAAGAATACGGTGATGGGCTCTATAATTACATATAGAGGAAGGTACTATATAAATACAGAGCAAAGGATGATCCCCGACTGAGAGAGCTTAGAATCTGAGCAAAGATCTTGCACTTAAAATACAAAATCAGTTCCTCTGTAGTTCACTTACTTTGCTGCAGTGTACTGTAACCATTTTAACAAAGCCTTCCTGGCACTTCCTTGGACCTTGGTTACCACCTTCCGTTTGCTTGGGGGACTTGCAGTTTCTGAACTGACAACACTTTCCACAGAGGAAGCGCTGCTAGACAAGGGCTGCAGCTGTGGGAGGTTGCTTGTAAGCTCTTCAATCTGCATGGAAAAAAAAAATGTTAATGAACTCTTTGTAGATAATCTTCTTGATTCACACCAATTTCTTTAATAATTTCCTAATACAACTGTCAAAACAATGTTGGGCAGAAGCTATAATTAACTGTGTTTTATTTAAACATACATTACAGGAGCTTTAGAAACACTAATGGATGTGCCCAGGTGATGGTCCTAAATTCAGAAGCACTAGGCATATAACAATTACTGACTTCACATCCTACAGCTAGAACAATATGCAAGCGTGTCATGCTATCTATTAAAGGAAATTATCACCAAAATAGGAGACAATATCTTACATGTAGTTTGAGTTAAGATTATAAAACAATCCACTCATTTCAGAGGCGTTTCATTCAATTAAAGAATGGCAGTGGCCTCAATGATCTCATCTTTGATACTTTTTTACTTCCTGTTGTACTGTTCTGGCACAAATTCAATTGTGTTTTTACTTAGAGGTACCTTGTGAAGAAAAAGTAAATGTACTGCAGGCAAAGTGCATTAAAAGTGCTTGTTGGGGGTGTAGGATGGTAATTATATCTTTCATCAAGAGAAAATCATTAACTTGATTCTTTCAAGAACATTAATTTGACTAACAATTAGGTTCTTTAGATGACAAAGGTATAGCCAGAGGATGTTGCAGGATTTTTTTATGCCGTCCTCTTAAAATCCAAAGTTGTCACATCACAGAATGAGTCTGCCAGAATGAGTACCACAGCTTGTATGGATTCCTGCTTTCAACCATGTTAAAATTATGTATCTGTATGTGAAAATTACAGGAAAGGTCAAAAAATGACAAAAATGATGCAGAGAAGTAGAGTTTTAGTAAGACTGAGAAACATAATCTTCTCTGTTCATGTATGAGCTATAAATAAAAATGTTAACATCATTCTGACTAACTTTTGTTCTGATGCACTCTGAACTACTGAGGTATCACAGTGGCTGGTGCTGAGGAGAACAGCATCCCTGAGACATCATAAGGGAACCAAAGAACTCCATAAAAGAAGAGCAATAAAATTAGTTGTTATTTTAAGTGTGGAATAGTGACTCACTTTGTTAACCCATATGGACAGGATTTAAAAGCCAGTTTTACCTCCCACCTAACTTCACCAGAATGCAACTGATTTCTCCTCTACAAATTCAACCCTTTCTAAATAATTCACAGCTAAATTTCATCCTCGCAAATACCTCCATCTGCCAGTGAAATCACCATGTTTACATGAATGGTTTGAGAATAATTACTGCCTGACATCTAGTGCACCGGAATTAGACCTGGGGTTGCTTAAGATACTTGTAACAAGAATCCACAATTCTATTACTTTCCTCTTTTGCTGTTTTGTATTCTTTAGAGAAAGGCGAAGAATACGTTTTGGTGACAAAGAAACTCTCCTCTAGGCAAAGACCAATCTATTCCACAGACAAGTATCTAATTTTACTCAGTGCGAAGCACCCCCACCATCAGCTGTTGATTCAGCATCAGATCCTCAGCAAATTACAAAGTGACTTAGCTACGGTGAAAGACCGGAACTATACCAGTTAATGTAAAGTGATAATCTGAACTATTGTTCGAGCAAGCAACTCTGAAGTATAAAAAATGTAGTACCTGAAAATATAAAATTATGGTCCACACCAAGCCAAGCACAATAGAAGGCCTGCCATCGGCAATATCAGTTGAGTTTATGTTGACAAGCTTAATCTATATAGAAAAGAAAACATGTTAGTATCACACACAAAGAACAGCAATTATGAAATGTATTTGAAATAGGCTCTATATTTCAAATACATTTCTGCAATCAAACAAGATTCTCAGTTAAAAAACCCAAATACTGAATAGTGCAATTTCATATTCAGAGAAGTATAATTTCACATTTAGAAAAGTTTCGCAAGTAACGGAAAATTTTTAAGACCAATCCATTGTATTACTTGTAGAAAATATAATTTCAAGCAGAAAGAAAAATAAAAATTAGATAGAAACACTGTACAAACCGGAGATCCTCTGTATACGGACTAGCATGAAAAACAAAAGGAAAAAGATGAAACAAAAATAAATTTTAAATTATTAATTATTAGGCAAATGCATTAATCTATTTTTTAATGCAATGAAAACACATTTTTGGCATATCTTTCAATACAAATTAATCAAGAGGGCAAATTAAATACTATGCAGCAGATTTTAAATTATGCAGGAGTTTCTTGATATAGTTCTAACCCGTGTGTAATGAAAAGAGAAAAGTGAGTTCAAAAATAAAAATATAAAAAGGAAATAGGTGGAAAAACCATAAAAGAAAGGAAATGGATAAAAAAAATGCCAGGGTTCTCCTGCAAAGAGCATTTTATTGTAAAGGATATCACAACGACTGATTAAGGCCCCTTTGCAAGACAAGCCTAACAATAGCTCTTTTAAAAACAGAGTGGGAAAAAATTAGTTGTCCAAGGTCAAATTAAGTTTTTCAACAGAAATGGGAACAGATTTCATGACTATTAACTCTCAACTGGTAACCTACAGTCTGAATAAAATATCACCCTAAAGTAAGTTTGTAAGATAGAAGGAAATAAAGAAAGGAATATATGACAACGAAACTAACGTGTAGATAATGCTCAAGGAAATGAAATAAAACAATTAGTATTGGAAAGTTAGCAACAACATTAGTACCCATTTCCTCAGCAAAACTAAGAATCAGACAGCAATAATGATAAAAATATGCATGACTGCCAAAGTGCCCATCTACTAAAAGCTTGTTCAGGGACAAAGGTTGTGGAAAAATCTTGGTGAACAGTCTAAAGAGAAGATGGAGAATGACTTCAAGTGACCTCATTTGTCTCTCCAAAGCAGAGAAAAGACTGCATTTCTCTGAATCAGCAGCTGGAAATCCACTAGATTATGTCAAGTGCAAACAAAATGTTGTCCAGACCTCTTAAGTTTTTTCCACATTAAACCTGCACAGGCTGCTTTGGAAGAGGCAGAGCAGAAGTCTCCATAGTTTACATTTTCATTCCTCTCCACCAAGAAATTGACAAAACTCTAGGAAAATTGATATTACTAGTTTCTCCACCAGTCAATACGGGAAAATTTTGTATTCCCTATCTTAAAAAAAATATACCTCATTCTCTCAGCTGGACCAATGCCAAGAAAAGCTTTTCTTTTAGTATCTATTACAAAGCAAAAGATTCACAGGGACTCAGCTAAAGCTTCTGATTAGGCTACTGCTCACAGAAGCACAGCCTATGTAGTTTAGTTACTGAGTTACCTCTATCTTATACACTATCAAGATGGATCTAGAACTAAAAATAAACTTTTCAGAATCAGGATAAAACCAATTTTGTCCAGAGTAGTATCTGTTAATTGCGAACTGCAGTTTGTAGTGTAACAGGAGTATCAACAGAAGCCTCTTTGGACAGCGAAAGCAGGAAGTTGGTAAAATGTGTAATAAGGTTTATTCATGGGAGAGCCCAGAGAGGAAGGATTCATGGACTCCTGACCATGTTTGTTGCCCTCTGAGTACCGCCCAGGGCTGGCATTCAGCTGATGAAGGGGCACTTGCCATCTGAACAGTATCCCCACCTCCTCTGGGAGAAGAAGGGTGACAGGCTGGATAGATGCATCCTTTAGGCTGGATTCAGCTTATGGAACACTGCTATTGACCACCCTGATACACCTGACAGCCTGCATATTTCCAACTCCCTTTAGAAGAAAATTTGGGACATTAATACAACTACTGAGACAAGTCTGGACAAAAATACTGAGATATTGGAAGGAAAAACACAGTGCTCTGGCAATCTCTCTTGATCCTTGGCAGGGCCAGTTTCCCAGCTGCACTGCTATGGAATTTCTGGGATCCAAGCTGGGTCACATACCATGCTGTGACATGGAAACTGAGGAAGTGTGGGTGTTGTCTTCACCCCAGCTTTCTCTAATGCTTTGCACTAACAAACTATACTTCCTCAAACAGGTAGACTAGGAGCTGAAGTGGACTTCCGCTGCAGAAATGCATTTGTCTCTGCTTTGGTTATACATTTTCAATTTTAAAAAGTTCTCTTTTAGATTAATTTTTACAGGCATCTGCTAAGATTGTTTCCCATATAAAATAACTGTAATTAGGTCTAGATGTCAGGGAGTCAAACAGAGGGAAAGACTGCCAAAATACAACTCCCAGTGAACAGCATTGTGGAGATAAACATTCATCAGGTGCAATATCTGTATTGACAAAAAATTGAAGTGAAATGCAAAAATTAGGGGACAAGATACCTATAATCTAATGAAAAAACCCAGATCTGAGTCATTACAGTACAGAGTGAAGTCAGGAAAAAGGGTAGAAATACATTGCTTTTATATGATATTCATAACTAGACCAAGATGAGTTTTTAATTTTTCTTTTTTTTGTAACATTGATTTTTTTTTTTCTTTTCTAAAACAGCCACAGCACTGACTGTACCCAAATAAATCCATGAATTAGTCTGAAGTCCTGGCAAGCTAATAAGGGTTCATATTGCCCTTAATTTTCGTATCTGTAACTTCAGGGAGTGGATTTTTGCATGTAAAAGCTAGTGAAAATCAGAAATCTATTTTTTTAAAATTATAAATGAGTGTCTCACCTGAACTAAAGATCATTCTTTGCTGAGAATAGCACCGGGGAAGTAGAGATCATGAAGAGCCAATAAGGGCATTAAAAAAAAAAAAAAAAAAAAAAAAAAAAAAAAAAAAAAAAAAAGGAAATGCTCCAAGGTGATTCATTATTAATTTTAAAAAAAAAAAAAAAAGAGACACAAGTTTTACCCTATGCGTTGCCATATATTAGTGCTGGACCTTAAAATTTTACTTTACAGCAGCTTTTAGGCACTGTGTAGAAACTGAAGACTGCATACATAGCTCAAACTTTGGAGAATAAAAACAGATGGGTGGACACAAATCACATCCTTATGGAGACAAAGAAAAAAAAAGTAAAACCAGGGCTAAGTGCTACCATACCTACCCGTCTACCTTCTAGAAACTTAAGCGCTGTGCCAATGTTGGCAACCCAGTGAATTCTCTTCAGCTGACGTCCCTGCTCACAAGGCTTCAAGAGAAAGGACAGATTAAACTTCAATTAGATTTATGCCACTTTGTTTCAAAAACTGCACTTCCAGATTTATTGTCAGTGCCTATGTAGAAATGCTCATTGGAACAGTGAAACTGTTGAATTGTCACTTTGCATATATGTCAGCGGGAGGACTGACAGGTACAGGGCACACAAGTATGATAATTCCACTGTAAAAAAGTTACATATGTCTTAATCTCAGGATGCAAACTCTTGGCTTCAGGCCATAAACATCATTAAATCAGAGAACTGTTCCTCTAATGTAAAATAACTACTATTATTTCTGCATGCATGCAAACACACACACACATATATATGTGTGTATATACATATATGCATTTGAGAGAAGATAACATTCTCTCAGTGAAATATTTTTCCCTGCAATGTATAAGTCAAAGTGGTTGTTATTTTTAAAAATCAGTCTTCATTGAAGACATTTTACCTAAGAATTTTCATCCCACATCTCTAATACTTTATCGGCAATTAAAACCTCAGCTAAAATCCCATTGAACAATGAATTTTGCTGAACTTAGGACCTAAAGGCTAAAAAAAGACAGAATTTTTAAAGTTTAATCAAGAACATATGCTAGTTTTCTAATAATTGAACAGTGGAATTAAATTCCCCACGGAATCTTATATTGTAATGCAAATGTGCTACTACTGTAATTTAAATTCCTGTTCAGGATGTTACAAATGGCTTTAACAAAGGCCTACGATAAATTCTGAATCCCTCTTGCAGTTACTACAGGATATCATATGCTGGTATACATAACCTTTAAGTTCACCAGACACGATTTTAGTTTTGGAATACATCTAGTCATTCCCTAATTAATATAGGCAGGATACAACCCAGTGAATTTCGCTGTAACAGGTGCCATCATTAAAATTCTTTTTCTGTTCTACTACTTCTGGCTTGCCACAAGAGGGAGGCTTTCTGTCTCAGACTAACAGAAACTGAAAGGGATCTATTCCAGTGGAGCAGAAACACACTGGGAAGTACAGCTTTATCCCATTTCACAGTAAAATCACTTTAGCAGTTTGATTTACTGCCTAATTTTGGTGTTGACCTGCAATCAAAACAGAGGTGAAATACGAAAAGGAGAGCAAACTGCGTGCGTGTGGGAGCCTGTGACACCTGAGCCCTGAGCCGGCTGAACAGACCGCACTGCTCCTTCAGATGCTGCCACCTGATCTGTGAGTGGTTTGGGGAAAGTCAGAGCCCTTGGCCTAAAAATCCTTTCATTTTTCTTCTCCACTCACAAAACTAGCCTGCCTCCCAAGAGACAGCCTATTTGCTGCGTGCACACTGTTCTCTCTCTACATAACTTGGCTGTGAAAAAGCCATTTGGCATCATTTAAGGTTCTTTACAGCAGCAGAGCAAGGGGCAAGGTAAATCAGTACAAGGCCCCAAGAAATCTGAGGTGCTTGTATGAGGTTTTTTGAGATAAAACCATAAATTTAAAAAGAGAAGTCTCATTTTTCTTTCAAGATGCACAGAAATAACTTGCAATTTAGACCTTGATTTTGTCATAGCAGCAAAACCCAGAGGAACTGCAAAGACTAATACAAATAACAAAATTTTATGAGCTACATGCCAAAATTAATAAAAAATGCATACAATCAAGCATGCCTGTAATAAACTATAATAATGTTTTGTAATCAGATAATCCACTCGGTGGAAAACTTATTTTTCCATAAAGGAGCAAGTTTTTTTACAGTATAGAAATATAGAAACTTATTAGAAAATTGTATCCCACAGAAGTTAGGCAACTATCTTATATACTTAAAAGGAAGAAAGTTCTTACCAGCTTCTGCCCTGAAAGAACCTCCAAAAGGGCAATTAGCATTACCCCATCTTTGATATCTTCAAACAGGTCATTCACCAGCATGGGAGGATTGCGCTGGAAAAGGGAGAAGGCTTCAGATATTATAAAGGCTCACCAATATTACATCCTAACTCCATTCCTCTTGAACAGAGACCCCAAGAGAGTGGCTGGTCCCCTTCTTTGTGTTTTATAATGTTTAACGTCAACATATCCTTTAACCACTGCTTTGCCACCACATTGTTTACTTAACATTTCTGGCACAGGAACATTTTGTGGATTTCTGCAGGTGATGATACAAAGGAAAAACCTCCTGGCCTCTGCAACAAGCAGAGAAACACACCAACAGCTACCTCTGGTTCTACAAAATATGCACAACTTATGGATGTACTATTATAGTCACATTTCAATCCAGATTACTTTCCCTTGTGTTAAGTATTCCACAGAAATTTCACTCAGCCCAAGCAATAGGAGGAGCTGTATGAAGGGAAGATCCCTAGAGTGTAGCAGGTTGAGTGATGCTGCCATTTTCTCACAGCTGACAGTTGTTACACTGACTTGCTGTATTTTCTCTCCTCTCCTTCAGCCTTGCAGGCTTTGGGTGCTGTCAGAACTCCCTCAGCTCCTGCTTAAGAAAAATTGCTTACCAAATGTCTTTACGTTCACAAGAACAACAATGACAACACTCAAAAATATGTAAACAGATGATCTTTCAGAAATTTTAAATATCAAGGCCACATAATAAAACTCTGTATTCTTAAATGTACCTCAGTTTGAAGAATTACAGCTCTCAGGTGGTCAGTAGTTTAATAATCACAAAATGTCTCTCAGAAACAAAAAGTTTAAACTTGGTCCACCTGACAAATAGAATAGGCATCCTCCAGCTTCCAACAGCTTGTGAGAATTCATACACCTTATGATGATGATCATGATGATAATAATGATGATAATAATAAAAATAATTATAATAATACTAATGCCTGCTCGTTCACTAAAATTACAATGAAACCACAAAATTCTTGAAACTACTTAGGTTTAATAATTTACTTTTGGGGTACTTATTGAGAGAAGTGCTTGTACAACAAATTTTCTACTCTTTTTGTGTAGAAATAGAGATTTGCATAGATGAATCCAACAAATGAAACACTGCTCTTGAAAAGGTAAAAATGCAGTAACAAATCAGGAGGAAAAAAAAAGGATTCTGTCTCCCCAAATAAAATAAAAAAAAAAACCCACCTGTTCAGCTTGGATAAAGTAGTACTTCAATGAAATATAATTTTGGCATAAAGTGAAAAAATAACTCCTCTGCTGGAAGCAGACTTCATCTGTGATTTGACATGCTCCAATAGTCACACTAATAGAAGAGCCTATTTTCTCATGTATATGAAACAACGCAGCACTACAACTCATTATGAGGGTATATTTAGTCATAGTTTTTTTTAATTTCCTAGCAATGCAATAGATAATGTTCTTCCTTGGATCATGCTCTTCCTTAATATAACACCAAAGAAATCAATGGAGCAAGCAGATCACTGATTAATTTGTCCCAATCTTGCATCACAGGCAGTTGACACAAATGCAATTAATTTTCCTCACCTTCTATGTTATCATCTCTCCCGTTTGAAGCTTGGAGCAGCTTTGGTTTTATCAGTATTACCACACGACAAAACACTGAAAAATTATGTGCTAAAATAATTCAGCCATAAAGACAAGAGCATGTTATAGATGAGCAGCTGCCATCCTAATCCAATAGAGGTGGAGGCCTGAAAATGCCCCTACCCAAATGCCCCAGTAGTGAGGTTTGTCTCTTGAAATTGACTCTACAGCAATGAAGAGAGATGGGTTTCTTACAGTGGGCAATTTAGGATACATTTAGTTTGAAGGGTGAGATTTACAGTACCTTGTGATTCTGTTGCCCATAATGTGCTTGCCCGACAACCTTTTTGAGCGTAACAGCTCCCTTCTAAGTTGTGTGCTTTAGTATCCTTACTCACAAACCGAGGTGGAGATCAGAATTTGTCGCAACCCAACATGAAGCCAAAAGTCATCTGGAGCTCATCTGCAAAGCAACTCCAGGAAGCACTTCTGGTTTCCCCAGTTTATACCTTCACTCTGCGGTTAAAGCCCCTGATCATCAAAGCCAAAGTCTTGCTCTGAACCACGCTTCAGTGGTATCGACAGAAGCTACAAAAACTAGATTCACACCCCAACTGAGGCTTGGTACTATGATAAGGCAGTGAAAGCATCCCAAGCAAATGAACACCTACAACACTTTCCTACTTGAATCAAACATTGGTTTAGGGAAAAACAGCTGTAGAGAAAGCACTGAATAAGATGAAAAGCAGAAAAGAAACCATCAAGCACCAAAGCTGGTAAGAGGTGCTGTCTGAAGTGTGAGAATCACAATCGTCCTTAACTCAGCAAGCTGAAATGTACTTTTGATTGCTGGAAGGTGGCTTAATTACAAACACTACCAGTGTTTAGCAGCACACACCATGGATCTTACCCCATTAAAACTGAAACAGAAGGCAGATGCAATACCTGTGTCACAAGATCTCCCATATAAGACCCTTTAATATAGAAATTTAGTTAATTATACAGACTGCCAGAAAGGTTCTCAGTAATATACTATACACTATAATGTTTTACACTACCTTGAAGATGTTAACACCTATTTACAAGGAAGTTATACTCTCACCATGTTTCTTAAATCACCTTTTATTATTTTTTTAAACTACTTTGGGCACATAAGCACAGCTTTTAGATTATGGTGATAATGATGATTATTTCAGTCTCTATCAGAAATATGGAATGAGTTATATTTCTAGTGGCTTATATAGAAAAATAGACTCCTCTTTTACACAAGCATAGATATCAATCTTACTCCCCCTGCTGATAAACACGCTAGCTGATACTGAGAAGTTCACATGTGCTTATTTATTATATAATGGACCATTGCACAGGATTGCTTAAGCCACTTGAGCGTTTTCTAGCAGATCCTACACTGATATTAACACATCTTCTGTTGGAATGGGTAAACACCTACTCCTTAGCTGCATATATAATGTCAAATTAAGTGAAAGATGAAGGTGAACACTGATTGCTTATTATGCCAGAGAAGAAAGGTTTGGGGGTTTTTTAAGCTATATTGACTTACAATATACTGAAAACTTCAATGATTCAGACTTAACAACTTTTCACTTAGTTCCTTAATGCACTGCCAATATACTAATTGTAAATCAGTAAAAGCAAGGAAAGAAAATGAACTTAAATTTTTGCAATTTTAAAACATTGAATGTACTTTAGATTGCAGCGTTTTGCACGTAGCTGTATAGCCCTCGCAATGCAATCACCTGCAATGATCTTAATACAGTCTATTTTGAATGTTGGAAAGCCTTCGCAAAGAATTATCCTGCAATACTGAAGAAAAGCCTTCCATTATAAACTTTCTGAACAAAATTTCTTGAACTCTGAATATACTTCAATGAATAATGAGACAGTAAATCTACAACCTGTCTGGTGGTCCACACTCTGATTTCAGGTGCCTCAGTATTTGACCAAGTTTTTTTGCAAGCTTGTTCAAAAAAGAAAAACAGCAAATTAAGACTAATGATCTGCTACATACTGCACTGCATGAATTCTATTAAAGACTCCTTTTTTTGCAGTTTATCCACTCACAGTAGTGTAGTTTATAGTGATAATGATACTTAGGAACAGTCGTGTTCCAAGGAAGGAGTCATACTCAGAACAGGGAAATTCATGTGATCTGCAGGAGGAACACAAATTAAATGAGAACAAATCTTAAAGGTTAATAAACTAGATTTTGGTCACAGTAAATATTTATTTAAGTAATTGTATTTAGAACTGATCATAGGTGGGAACTGTGGAAGAAATGCTTTGAATAAACTTGTTGCTCTTAAAACTTGTCTAATTTGCTGTAGTCTCCAGGAAATACCCTCAATGACCTAAAGAACAGAACACTGGTACATATAAAAAATATTTAACTGATAAGCCTCAAAAAAAGAATTTTTAGTAGACCTGCAATCTCTAGAAATTCCTCCTTGTACATATAGTAAAGTAAGTTCTGTAAAATCCAAACTTCAAATATGGAACAAACTTATATTTGCTAAGCTTTACTCTTTTATTCTAAGACTTTTTCTTGCTTTTAATTTCTCATTTGTATCTTTTCTATGGGAATCTTTTCCTCACACCCTGTACTTAACTTCTCTAATGAATAAATCATACTATACAAATAAGAGCATCTGCATCACAATGAAAGCCAATGCAGACACTGAAAATTATTTTTGCTATATTAATTTTCAAATAATCTTTCAAAAATTGCTGAAAAAATGTATGAAAATCTATGCACATGCACAAACAGGCACAAATCTCTACAACTACTGAATTTGTCTCTGCAGGGAAACATACGTGAGAACAGCAAGGACAATTTCCATTACTCTGTAATAGCTGGATCCCTCCTCTAGCACAATTTAATTCCTAAACCCATATGAATGTTTTCGTATTCCTTGCTGTTACTGACTTGTTTAATTAAGAAACCTGAGTGACTCAGTCCTAAGTTTTGCATGATTAATCTCATCACACAAATTTATTTAGTATTCACAGTTCAACATTTGAGGTTATATGCCATACTAGCTGAAAACATATAGAAACTGTTGAAGCAGAAACCCACCAGTCAGATTTTCCTCATTATGCAGTCAAGGTGGTCAGTAGCTTATTTTTTTTCCGTGTCAGTGTCTAAGACACTGGGAGCTTCTGTTTTCCCACTTGAAAAAGACCTAAAGGATCAGACTCAAATGATGAAAACTGATGAGGTTTGTGAAGTTACATTTATATTTTAAGGAAAAGCTAACATCATGGACAGCTCTTTGTCTTGATATTCCTGTTTATTTTTCTTCCTTTCTTTGCTACGAAAGATATAATTTTGCAGTTTCAAAAGTTTAATATGAGGTTTAATGCTCAGGTTTAATTCAGCATTATATAAATATTGCATAAATAAAATTAAAAATCTTCATCCATTCTTAGTTTCATTTTTTAGTTGATAACCACCTTTTGTTTTCTAATGTGTGCATCCTCTTAATGGAAACACAAAATTAATAGTAATTTCTTTCCGTATTTGTTTTTCACTCTATCATTTACAGGAATACTTTGTTGAGTACAAATACTAAAATTATCCATACATCTGGGAACAAAAATGTTATTTGATTTGGTTAAACTAATTTACAGTCTGTTTCAAACTTTGAAACTACTATTCCCCCAAACTTTTATGAAAGGTGAAAAAGGTAATAAAAAGCACATGCCTCAACTGTTAAAGGAAGTGATATATTTTTCATCTTCTTTATTCATCTAATCCCCTATCTCAAAAATTGGCATAGGTAATGAACAAAAAATAGTTACGTAGCTGCTGTTCTGAATGCAAGTTCTGTCTACTTTTTGAAATATTTGGTTTAAATTTGATCTGTATTTTAAATTTAGATTTTGAAAAGATGCTTCAAATATTATTAGAAGCATACTGAAATTATGTCTATACTTTGAAGCTGAGACTGAGATGAGGAAGGACAGTTCTACAACCATATAAAAATATGAATAAATTCCATGGAATCAGAAAACATCTTGTCCTGTTAGACAAGCATATCTCATTTATCATTAGCAAACAGATGCACAGATGCACAAAATGTTAAAAGGATGGCCAGAAAATAGACTACATTTATTTTATAGATTATGACCAATTACTGCAAGTGGCTGGCAGAGAAAACATGATTTTCCAGTGACTAGTCTCACCAGATTACTGCTCAGAATCACAGAACAGAGACAGTCGGGGTTAGGGAGACAGCAGAGGGACAGATGCAGCTTTGTGCTAACAGCTTGCCCAAAATGAAGCTGCATTAAACTACCTGCTAGTTAGTGTACCTGCAGGTCTTTCCTCTCTGTTCATCCCCTCTGGGTGAGGGCACAGCTTGCACCAAGGATGTTTTACCTCCATCTTTTGAGTCGTCCCATAACCAGCTGATGCCAAGTCTTTTAGTTGTCCTCTGCTTGTGAAAGAACATCTTTGAAATGCTGAAGGTTAATTTTAAAAAGGTAGCATTCTATCATAAGTGTGAGAGAGAATAAAAAATTCACACCTTTCTCCTATTGCCTTTCATAAAATTCAATGCATAGAAACATAAAACCATTGAGGTTGGAAAATTGCTTTAAAATCGAGTCCAACCATCATTAACCTAACAGTGACAAGTCCACCACCAAGCCATGGCCCTAAGTGCCACACCTGTACCTCTTTTAAATACCTCCAGGGATGATGACTCAACCACTTCCATAGGCAGCCAGTTCCAGTGTCTGACAACCCTTTTGGTGAAGAAAAGTCAGCAACAGTCTTGTTTCATTTATCTGTTTTTCTCATTTGTATTTATTTGTACCTATATTTTCAAACCCATTCCTAACATTAAATAGCCAAAAATAATTGGTTCAATGCACGTGATATCCTTAGTTATTTTAATAGCTTCTTTTTCAATTAGAGCATGCCTTTTTAGATTAAAAACATACAGTAAGTTCTTACAGATTAGCAAGAATCTTTATTCCTAGCATACCCTGACAAACAATCACACCCTGCTTTATGTTCCCAAGCTATGAATTGGTCTTGGTTCTACCTAAAATAATCAAATGTCTTCTGTATTTCCATTTATTTCAAAACACTACTCCTCACAATGTGAGAAATGGCTCCTTTTTAGATCCTCCTTTGCTCTACTCAACCAATACAGTATGAAAACTCTACCTGAGTAGTTTCCTTTCCTTTGCTACCCCTAAACCCATCTTTCAAATTGCTATAAAATCCCATCAATCATTGCATATAAACCATTAATTTCTCCCGCTTTTGAGGTTTCATGCAGTACTTATTTTCAAAACCCCTCAGACTCATTCATGATGAAACATTTCTTTAGATAGCCGTGGTGTTAAGAGTTACAGATACCCTAATTATAGTTTTCAGTTTTCTCTTATTTCCTCCTATTACTTTGTCTATTAATAATTTTATGAGATTATCAAAAATGCAATGAAAGGAAAGAAACACAGAGTTTTCCAAGAGTAGCCAACAGACAGAGAAACAATTTGGCATGAAGTTACTGTTAATTTTGAATGCATATACTGAGTCAAATTTGGCACAATGTTTCTGGATTGATGGTGAGACACAAAGGCAAAATTCAAATCACCTTCCCCTGTTTACCCCTTTTCCCCCTGGCTCAGCTTCACTCCTTCACTCCCAGATCCTTTACCCTGCAGTGGTGCGGCACGTATTGCTGTTTCTCTGCTCTAAGTTTGGGGCCAGCACTTCACAGTGTTCCTTGCTAGGTACCAGACTAGTAGATGCTCCACTTCTCATTGGCTCAAAGATGAGAGCAGAATGCAGACAATGCTAAAAGTGACTCCCCTAAAAGTGGGTCTCCTTCCAGGATTTTTGCATATCACATTTCACGGGTTTCCAGACAGTGGAGATCTTACAGATCTCCAGTTTCTTTTGAAACAATCAAAACCACAACAACAATCAAAACCACAACAACAAAACTCAAATAGCCTAAATATTGAAATTTTGAGTTAAAAGTCAGAACACGAGTGCAAGGGGAGTCCTGAGAATTTCAGAAACCCACCTGTATTTCCTACAGCTGTGATTAACTCCGAAAACATATTTCCACTTACATATTTCCAAAACTTAGCAAAGTTTTAAAAGCTTAAGCTTTAAACACTTAAGAATATGAATGGCATGGCTCACTTACTATTGAGTCTAATTTCTATGAACAGTGTTTCTCCTTTGGCAGCATAACAGCGGAAATGGGAAACAGAGATGGATGATGTGATTTAGGCAGCGAGGCAAAAGCGCTGACAGCCATCAATAAAAGTAGCACAGACACAGCTTTCCTACTGAAGTGTGAATTAACACAAATCAGTCACTACAAGTAAGTAAAAGGTAACTCAGGTAGCTGAAAGTCAGGGCTGTGGCTGTGTAACTGCCTGGTTTGAACATGTTGGATCAGTTTTTACAGTATCAGACCCATTAAGGAACTGCACACCTAGATTATGCAGAAAGGTTCATCTGAGCCCTCATGGCCCAAAGGGTCTAGCACATCAGGAAACATTCACAAATCCCAATCCAGGACAAGATCTCTTAATGGAGCTGCCCCCATGACTTTGTCTCTTCCAAAGGATTAGTCTGTAGACTAGGAAATCCTCCTGACATGCACGTACACACTCATAATACCTAACAATATGATATAGATAACCTACCTAATAGTTCTACTTCTCCATAATTATCAGGTTATTATTAATGACAAAACACAATTAAGGAATAGATGAACATGAGAGCTATTTTTCTCCTCTGACACTCGTTCACAGCCCCCTTAGCTGATGCTTTAGCAAACCCTGAATGCCTTTCAATTTCAGTTGAAGCAAACAGAACACAGAGTGCTTAAGTTCTCTCCTACGAGGGGACTTTTCCAAGTTATTTTAAAGAAAATATAGGGATAGACCTCATTTCCAGTGAGAATCCACTGTCAAGGAGTCCTGAAGATAACTTTGCTCTTGCAGTTGAATTTTACAATGCTAGTGTAGTTAATTTCACAGTAAGTTCTTCCATTACATTCCTCAGCAATGTAAGTAAGTGTTGCTGCTCTACCATACTGTCTCGTTAGATCAAACCACACAATACAGCTTTATATGGGCTTCCTGCTTTGCTCGGCTCACTTTTGAGGTTATTATTTGCCAGTTCCTTACAGAAAAGTTAAAACAATGTCGTTACGGCTATTCTTTACTCAATTTTAATGATCACTAATCTTCAGGCTTAAAAATACACATTTCAAAAAGCTGCTCTTGGGAGTTTAAAATTTTAATTTATTGGTCTAATTGATAACTATGGTTAGAGCTGTGTTGTGTGAAAACTCCAGGAATGCCAAACTGAATCTCACTACTTATGTTTTCAGATAAGGTTGGTACCAATTGTAGCTTAATACTTTTAAACTGTGTGTAAATTGCAGTCTTTAGTCTTCTAAAGGCAAAACCAGGAGTTTTAAGTGTTTAGAAGAAGCAACAATAGTTGGGATAAATCCCAGTGGGATAAATCCCAGAATGCATCAGATAATTAATTCAGCACTGGATCCGTGAAACACTACTTAAGTCTGTAACCAGATCAAACTTCACAAGACATGATTTAAGTTTATTTGACTATATTGTGTGCAATAAGTCTAATATTTCCATTTCATAGAAAACAGCTTCAGATGTTTCCTCTGGCTGAAATAGCAGGTACTGTGCTACCTCTCAGTTCTGGCCAAAGAAGCTGGATGGTTGCCTCTGGCCACCACTCACACTTCTGCATGCTGAAATTCATCCTCAATGGTGTGCAGATGAGGAGGAACCTTTTCGAACTCTAGGAAATACTGCTCAGAGAAATCTGATGTATTCTATACTCCTGGGCTGTATAGGCATAGATTGAAAAGCTTGATTAAAAAAAAAAAAAAAAAAAAAAAAAGGAAAAGAAGTTTCAAAGCTATGTATTACCTTAGCCAGATGAGTATTGATCCACTTTGTGAAAGTCCGTTTCTGCACTGACTCTTGCTCATCTGAGAAAAAAAGGAAATCAGTTTGATTAGACACCACTGGGTACTTTCAGATTTACATGGTGAAAAGTAAAATTTCCTACTGACAAAAAATGCATTCTGCACTTGCCAGAAATAACTCTGTATTTTATTGATACAATCAATTTTACCTCTAATTGCTCGTAACAATTACTTCATATCACTACAATAATACTCTGATACCTGACTATTTGAAGAGTTTCACAGCAAAGATCAAGCCTTAACAAGCTAATGACAGAAGGACACCATTTAAAATGTAAACATCAAGATAAATTTGAGATCTAAATCCATACTATACTTACCCAAGGTCTGAGCACCTAGAACTTTACTTTTTGACTAGAATCCACATCTCCCACAGCCAAGCTGCTTTCACGTAAAAAGTCAGCTAGGGACTTAGAAAAAAATAATTCTTAGCATATGTATTTGAAAATATTTAGAATGTTGAATTAAAGATTTGAAATTGCATTATCAAACTTATTGGTCCCCTGGGAGATCCTGCCAGGAAGGACCCATTCAGTAGTTCAGGTATTTCTACATCACTTCTTACTGCGTCCCTTAGTCTTGTCTCGAAGCACTTCTCTGGTTGTCCCTGTGGGACAGCTGCCAGATACACAGATAAAAATAGCTCCTGAATCAGCTCCTCCAGCTTCAGCAGCAAGGGTCACAGCAGTGGAGGAAAGAGCATCACAGCATTATAACCAATCCACAAAGTCCTGCCCCTTCCTTGTGGGTAATCAGTTTTGACACATGGAATAATTTCAGAGCAGAGGTATTCAAGTATTTATGACAGATTTTTCTTTCAAAAATAGGAGAAAATATCTATTTCATGGAAAAATAAATCATGTTATTACCATAATCATTTCTGAATGAACACCTTCATTTACCAACAGAAAATCTAAATAAATACAATTACTGTTTGATGATATTTACTTTTCATAAGAATATGTGCATACCCCAAAATCTACAGATGGAATATCTAATTTTAGCTCCTGCATTTGTTAGTGACTTGTGCAGCCCTGAACAGCATTTTTCCTCTTCCACATCTGTAAGATTAAAATGGAATATTCCTTAATACCCATTAAAGTTCTGGAATAGATAACTACTAAGCTTGTTGCATCCCTACCAATAAACTCCCTAATTTACACTCATGCAATGCTGCTTCACATTTAGGGTACATGAAGACAGAAATCACCACAAAAAATTCATAGGTCAAAATGTTATCTTCAGTTGGTCAGTGGACATATACAAGCTCCCAAAAATGTCTGTGCATTATAACTCAGGAATATGTTCTTTATATATAAATATCATCTCACATGTAAGAAATAACAGGGGAGATAAAAAATACCTACACACACTAACATCCATTGCTAGATTATCACACTTAATGCCTAAGAAAATAATTTTGCATTCTTTAGTTTCCTTTGATGTCATTGGGCAGGCAGGATTACATAAGTATTTAAAATTTATTACATTCTCAGAGTCTACTTGTTGCAGTCATGGGCAAGTTATGAAAAAATATCACTAAGATACTGCATCATGCTTCATTCCACACTGACTATTTTTGGCAGGGAGGTGTCTTGACTTTGTATGTGACAATTGTTTTTACATTCTGAAAAACAGACTTATCACTGCATGGTTCCTAACCATGAGTGAAAATGATTCCATAATTTGTAGTTCCAGTGCATCTTGGTGATTCAAGAAACAGCCTTCTGACAAAAACTGGAAAACAGAGAACCAGCTTCCAGCTTCTAAAGAGACACTTTATGAGCAGAAGACACACAGAGCTTCAGTCACACCAACAAACAGTGGAAACAGCCCTTCTAAATACCCTGTTTCAAGGGAATTTATGTGAGCAATATATTCTTTATGAGCCTACCGTAACTACTAACAATAAAGTTTCCTTGGTTCTAGCATTTTTTTTTGTGTAGGCTTAAAAGGAACAGATTTTGCCGCCGTAAAATCTATGTCTGAACATAACACAAGCAGTGCATTAATTTTTTAAAGTCCATTGTAAATATGCTTTTTACAAATTTACCTGGAAGCAACTGTGTTATTTTCATTGATTAAATTCTCCGCATAAGTACTGTTTATCTACACCCACAAAACCTGTGTGTCACGCAGCTCCTTACGCTCTCCCCACTCGCAAGGACTGTCAGCTCCGTATTCGCACCACTTACCCCGCTGGCACTGGAAGAATTCAGGAAGCACATTCAATGAGAGGAGATTTCTGCCACCAGCACCTTTATAGTGAGCCATAGGCCCTGCTGCTGCTGCTGTGGGTGCTGCTGCGGCTTCTACCGCTCTCTCATCTGCAGCGTTTCTTTAGAATACAGCCAGAAGCAATTTTTCAACAATGATCTGATTTCTTTCCCTCACTGGAAAAGCAGACCTCTTATAAAAATCCCTCCACCATCTCTTATCAGGGAATTCACATGAAGAAAAACCTTAAAAACATCCTTATATGTTCTTGCAGAAATGCAACAGCCAGACAAAGCCAGCTGTGTTGGAAGCAGCAGATCTGCTGGTCTCACTGCCATCATCCTTCCCCACTGTTTTTCTGTGGAAAGATTTTATTATACCAGCATCAGCCAATCCGCTAGCAGAAATCTCTGATGTCAAGAGCTTGAATAATTCATCCAGGGAGCGTGACAACCCAACTACACTGCTGATATCCTAAAGCAAAAAGATGTGTGCAAAAATTGATGCAGCTTTCTCACCAGTGCTTTTTTAACAACATAGTGCTCAGTAAACGGTTGAATGGCACAGACCCTTTGCTCTAGGTTGTCTCACATAAAAAGGAAAACAGCTTTTGAAAACAACCACTTGGGTTCACTGCATACTCCTGTGAGACAGGGATGTCCTTCAGCTTTGCAACTGAAAGCGGAAGAAATAGCAAGCAATGAATCTGAACAGATATGTAGGACAATTAGCTTTGAATAATGTATTCGATCTGTTGTACATGAACATAGGGGCATGAAACATATGTAAGGATGCTGAGAATTTTTGGAGTGTGCCTAGATCAGCCTGAAACATATTCAAAATTCTGATAATATGCAGCACTTTCAACTTCATTAAATCAGAGCACCAGAGCACTTGAACAGGTATTTTTTTCTCTGGTAAAATTAAGGCAGATATTAAAAAATCCTTTGTGGAGATTCATATGTTATTCCCCTACAGGGGCCAACAGAGTAATACAAACTATTGAAATGAGAATAAAAAGGCTCACTTTTATTATGACAATATTGTAAATGCATCATTATAGAGGTCAAAATTTCTGTTTCTGTAAAACACAAGGACAACATGATACTGCATCTGATAAAAATGTTGCAAGAAATATACCCTTAATCAAATATCTTCTTTTAATTGGCTGGAAATATCTTTACATTTTTACAAACCCTTTCTCTAAAGGATTACCAACAGACTGCTTTTCTACAAGAATTTTTTGATTTGGAAAAAAGAGACAAACATAATTGGATAGATTTACTTTAAAACATTTAGAACAAATTATTTGGATCAATGAAGACAACCAACTATGCACCCTCAGACAGCTATGAAGATGCTGAGGGAATGGTCAATGTGCATACTTTTTCTAATGTTTGCTATCATGCTGACAGGTGTGTACTGTGCAGCAGCAGATGGCACATCAAGCACCTGGTGCTTGGGGATGGGACAGTGCAGGGTGGCAAAAACTTGGTTCTGCTTCAAGGTAACACAAGAAGGAAGCTCATGCAGAGAGTCGTAACCGAGTCAAGTTGACACAAGTCTAATAAAAGCATCTTGAGTCTTGATTGACTCTCACAGACAAAAAATGTGAAGATTTGTTTTATTTCTTGCTTTAGTAAATCAAGCTCATCACAGCTCCTCATTTTCAGTATCCTTTTTTTGTTGTTCTCTTTGGTTTTGATAGTTCTGCACAAAAAAGAGCTTTTTGTCTCATTTTGTTCTCCAGGTTTATGTCATACTGTTAAATCAACCTGGAAGTACAGAAAGTATCCCAAGACAGCTGCAATGCTTCCATGCCGTGTGAAAACACAGCACAGAAAGTAGTGGACAGCACCTCAGTGGAAAATTTTGTTTGATGAGCAGTATGACATACATTTTCTAAAGCTTTCATTAAGTTATGCTATATAACAATTCCTATCCTCATTAAGGACAGTTTTAACTTAAAGCAGCTGTAGAAAAGCTTGCAGAGTGAAAGCTATAATGTAGGGACACTGCTTATGAAAAGGGGCAATATTTTAAGCTACATCATTTAATCAACACTTCCATGATAGGTGGGTTACCCCAACTAAAGGTACTGCACAGGGGCAATGCAAATTCATTTCTTGTCCTTTAAACCACCAGTTGATGTTTTTTATGGAACAATGCCAGGAACGTTTTGGTTTTTAACAAAACCCCAACAAACAAATTAAATTTGCTGGTAGCTCTAAAGTATACATTTTTTCTAAGTTTCTAGGTTTAATAGTAACTCTATAGACTTTAATATAAAAGAAAGGATGAAACCAAAGAGGGAAAAATTGTTTCCAGCAGCCATTGCTATTCTGTTGACAACAAGAGTGGTTTGGATACAAATAACGGGAATATATTTTTAAATTCCTCATGCATTTATCAATTTTTTATATTTTAAGGTGAAAGACAGCATTTGTCAAAGTGCAGCTTTCAGATACATGCTTCTACTGTGCTTTACCAGAGATAGTGAGACGGTCACAGTAACAAACCATTTATCTAAATTTCCAAGATTTGGGATCTAGGCCTACATATCACTCATATCCTGCTCCACCACTGAGCACCAGTGTGCTCCCCATCAGTTTCTTCAGAAAGAAAATCCATGCACAAGGATAGAAGGGAACCAGTCATCCTTGGACAAACCCCTGCTAGAGAAAATGATGGGGATCAGCTCTCTGGGGTTTGCACAATGTAGAGGTAACCTCAGTAAAGTCCTTTGTGAGCCAAAGGTTTTATGACATTTGGAAGAGTGGAAATAGAGAAAACCCGTACACATACTGGTGGAGTAATTACAGGAAATTGAAGTATGGAGAAGCAGTCTCACATCTGCAGCAGCACTGCCTGCTGTGTCACATGCTGCTGCACAGCAACTGGCACACAGCTGAGGACTTTCTGCTCTTACCGTCTGACATGTATTTACAAAATAAGTATTTTAAATTTAAGGGATTCTTATTAATTTCCTGCACTTCTGAGAGAGAGAGAGAGTCTATCTAGCCACTATTTAGAAAGATACAAAGAATGATTCCATTTATCATCCAAAGAAGGTCACATTTTTAAAAAAGGTTGGACTAGAATAAAGTAGAAACTGAGAAAATCAAAGTGTCTTCTTCTGTTCTCAGTCAATTTACTGCAAGCACAATCAGCAAACAGGTTCTCTGGAAGCACAAGTTGTGGACTGTACAAGCAGACTAAATTTTTGAAATCTGGGAAACAAAAATTTTAGCCAGCTCCAGAGAGTGTGTGCTTTAACTCAGGCTGTTGGCTGCACCTCACAGCAGCACTTAGACTGTCACAGCATATGTTTATACTGTGGGACTTGAGAGACTTCCAGTCCTTAAATCCAAGGGAAGGCCACGCTGTAGCCATAGTCTCAAGAGCACATCAGATGTTCCTGAGCCATCCAGACTCACATTATCCCCCACTTTCTTGTGCTCTGGTTTTCACAGGAAGTAACAGAGCATGAATAGAGTACAGTGCAGTGATTTAATCTTGATTCTTAGAAGTTAGGACATGGTCTGGGCATTACTACACTGCCCCTAACTGCTCCTCGCTTTGATTAGAAAAGCTTCCCTTGGTGTTTGGAGAAATGAATGAGAACAACATGGTTTCTGCAGTGGATTGGAAGATATGTCCAAAATATCTTTTTGACTGTGTGCACCTTTCCCATTTCCAGTCCTCGCAGCAGACTTGCTCCTATTTTGTGTTTTGAGTGACTAAAAATAAAACAAACTGAAATTAAATTCTATGCACTGTATTTTGCCTGGATGGGCTGCATTTTTTTCTTCTGCACGTGTAGAAGCAGAATGTATTCATAACTAATCAATGAATGCATTTGCATTTCATGTTTACTGTGTATTTGCCTGTGCTGCTGCACTACTATTTTCATCTCACTGCTGTATTAATATCCATGTGATGTAAACATATTACTCATATATGACTCGCTTTCAGAGTACTTGAATGAATACAGCCAGAAATTAAAACGCCACCATTTAGAAAACCATTATAGGCACACTTAATTCATTTTTAAAAAGCAGCATCCTGAAGAAGATATTAGCTAAAATCAGGATACCCAACTTTTGAGTTAATAATGTGTAATGATTTCAGCTCCGTCTGAAAGATTCACGATTTGGTGCTCTGCAGGTGTCTGTTCATTCACCCATTTGGCACAGGGGACAGTGAAATTAAGTGTTCAACACACACATATCTTTTCCTGCACCAATAGGTAAGGTGAAAACAGCCTGATATAACTGATCACATGCAACTTGTGATTTTTCTTCTTATAATTACTTATTTTCCTTAAGTACTTAATATACTTAAAGGGATGGTTTGGAGGGTGACAAATCAGATAGGAATCTAGAAAATCCAGTGAATTTAATAAATAATAATAACTATCATGCACAGCATTCCTATTTCAATCTATTCAGGCTAATAAGTAGGCACACCAGTTTAAAAATTCATTTTTCCTAAAGACTTCAGTATTTAAAGACACTGATGAGAAATCATCCTCTTGTCTATAAACTACCTACTACAGCAGCATCTGCAGTGACCATAACTTTAAAAAAGGTCCCAAACAAATATTTTGGGAGTTTTGTTACAGCATTGCAGTTCTGCAACTGGCATCATGTTGCCATTTACATGTTCTACAGACATTCTGTCTATTGACATGAAAACCTTTGTGTGCTGTTTGTCCACTCCCTTAGAGCTTTCAACAAAGTCAAATTAAAAAAAAAAAAAAATAACATGCCACATTGAAAAGAAGTCTAATCTTTAACATAAGTCTGAAAGACAAGCAGTACTTACATCAAATCAAGAAAATAATTTAAAGAATATATTTTAAAATGTTGATTATAGATCTGCAGGTAATCTAGCTCAGTACCAGTATGTCTACAAGTATCTTTATTAGTTACGGCTTTAAGCAGTCATTCTGCAGGCAAAAAAGGTACTTATTTATACAAAAATAACTATGAGATCAGATTGACGGAGCAGATCTCTGAAAATGGAAAGCACGGGCTCTAATCCCATCTTTTACACACTCTATGGCACTTACATGAACTCCTAGAACAATGGACAGTCTTGCTTTCCTGAAGCCAACCTTGTCACGTGGGCAAATTACTGTAATAGTCATCACTGATTTGCAGTAGATTTGCTAATATTGTTTGACATTAATAGGACTGCTCATAAAATTATGCACTACCTTTGAGAGGCTGTGCAAAAATGTCAGAACTGAACTGGAATTTGAATGTTTAATGTTTCTCTGTCATAAGACACAGACACAAAAAAGTACTGCAGCAAATGTGCTGCTTGGAGCAAATTTCTACTACCGGTAGTAAAATTATAATTTTTCTAAGTGAATTCATTAGCCTAAAAACAGTGGGAAAACAACTTGATTTGGACACGGAAAAGCTCAGAATCTACTGAAATAAATCAAAACTAATGGAGATATACTGTCCAATGGATTAAATCAGGATATAAAGGTCTTTTACTATAGTGATATTTTTAGAATGTTGCTCATGAATTCAGAATACTCACCAATAATTATATTAAAATTTTCTATTTGTTTATAGTAACAAATCTTGTAATAACTCTAACACAAATAGAAGAGATCAGAGCAAAATAGCAGACCAGCTCAAAATCAGTAAAAACATACACATGCTAGTAAGGATTAAAGCAATACTAAATTTTGTGGTACCAAATGATATATCCTGCTATGTTGTAAGATGAGGAACGGCACACCACACAGAAAGGAAAAAATCCGTCCAACAAACATCAGGCAGCACTTTGAGATGCTAACTTGCCAAAAGTGAGGGATTTTCAAGGAAATCAAATTGGGCAATATCTTGAACAGAAATAGATTTCCCAGAAAATGATAGTTACTTTTGAGATCCACATTCTTGCAGTCTCTGTGCTGTCTGTCCTACATGGCACATGAACATCTTGGAAAAATGCACGACTTTGACCACCATTTCTTTTAGGGTCCATTCACAACCAGTGAATTCTTTTAATGAAAGCTGCATAGGATCAACCATTTTGAAGTTCAACCACTTTTATTCTCAAGTTAAATAACCAAATAGCCCACTGAGAACATCAAATGGCCTAAACAGTCAAAGTGATAAGAAGCATAGATCTGTCTATGGTGTTCAGTTCAGCCAGCCAAAGGTAAAAGAGGCTGCTAAAACTTCAAGGCAGACTGGTGAGCTACAAAGTGTAATTCTATTAGATTTGGTTCAGTAAAATCTTCATTCCTACAGACAACTCTATTATGGTAACTAAGTGCTATCTAGGCCTGGAAGACTGTAATTGCTCAAGCACGGAAAGATAAACAAAGCTAGCAAAGAAATTACCTGATAAAGTGCTACAAACGGGGAAGAGCTACAAACAAGTTTACAACATAGGGCAAACAATGCTTTAAAAAGTCAGTGGAAATAAAACTACGTTTTGTCAATCCATCTACAAGCTATTTGTGATGCAAAGAGTCTCAATTTTAGATTGACTGCTCCTATGCTTTTTCTTAATACATGAATGAATAAGCAGGACCTTCAGAGTTATGCATTTGGCAAGAAGCAAAACTCTGAATATCCCTGAAGAAGTCTATCCTAATTTGTCCAAATTACAAGCCTTTTCAAATTCTCATATGTACTTGAATTTTAGCACTTAGACTCTCCAACAACCCACCTTCATAGCCTTGCTGAAATGCTAAGCAGGCTGCATACAAACTTCCCACAAAGAGTGGATGAACACACTTTAGCTTGGGGAATACAGGGGAAAAACCCCAAATTTTTCCTGCACATAACTGCTTCAGCTTCAAATAATCCTACAGAGAAGCTGCAAGCTCAACATCTATCCTCACTCTCCCTCTCATCCCCATGATGGCAGCTGGATGTAGCTCCCTGTTTCAGGCACAGAAGGGACAAAAGCTGGGTTAAAGGCAGGAATCTAAGGAGGAAAGAAGGAACACGTGAATTATCCAGGCGGCATGTACCCAGAAGGTGGGAAAAACCTCCGACTATCGGGAAAAGTGAAAGAAACAGGCAGAATCTGCTTGTGCTGTCCTGGAGTGCATGGCACTATTGTCATTGCCAAGGCAACTCGGAAGCTACATATTCCAATTGTAACCATGTCCATACAAACTATTTTCTCCTCTTCTACACATATGATATGACCAGTCTTTAATTACATAACCAAACAGGTTTTAACCGCATGTTCCCTACCACTTTTTGTGCATGAAGGGAAAATTGTCAATTAATAAATTGTGGAGTTTTATTTTTTATTGTTTACAATAATGTTGCTCCCCACTCAGACCTAATGATTAAGCATGTGACTTTGCAACTCTTGCACTATTTCTGTAACTATTTCTTCTCTTTGTTAAGAAAATACTATGAAAAATAATGGGGGAGGCATAATGAAGTTCACAAAAAACACCCCCAAAAACAACAAAACCAAACCAAACCAACCAACCAATCAAAAAAAAACCCTTTAAAAAAATCCTTGAAGCCAAATGTTTTGAGGAGAAAAATGTGAGGGGGAAAAAAAAAAAGTCTACAATGTGAATGAAGAAAATTCAATCTCCAATATCAAGTCTTAGGAATGATGGACTTCATCAAACATCTAAATCAGTCTGTTCTCTGAACATCATTCCACCCCAAAGTGCTAGGATGTGGCTCATAATCAACAAGCATGTGCGTTCAAGTTTCAGCCATTCATACAGTATGCCAGTTTGCTCAGTGGAATTGCATTGATCTGAACAGAATGACTCTGGCAAAACCCACGGATATTATTCAAACTAAAATGTTCATGTCTAGGCATTGATTAAGTATTTTTAAGGTGATTTGACATTCTTCTGTGAAACACCACAATAAGCAAGTAAGAGTGGGACAAAACAGTATTGTCGCAACTGTGTTTGCCTTCAACCATCCCTTCCATAGTAGCTAATCAAAGACACCCCCGTGCAAGTAACATAATTTTTGTAGTGATTATATTACTTAAAAGGACAAAAAGCAAATCTGGGCCATTGTGTTAGAATAATAGGGTCCCTGAACTTGTTGAGGGGCAGCTGAAGTAGAGTCCATACCCTGGCAGAGGAAAAGCAGCCTTCTGCCAACCTATGCTCTTGCTCACTCAACAGATACTGAGATTCAAAGTCCAGTGCAAGAGCTGGAAAGGAGGGGGCTGCCATGAAGGGAAAGGCAGTAGTGGTCTGCAAGCAAATAATTGTTCTCATTCCTAATAGCCAGGGGCAAAACAGACTTAACTAACGCTTGAGCATTTATGATATGTTGTGCCTGGCCTTTAGACAGAAGTGAGATGCTAACTTTGTTTTTGGAGAATTACTTTTTGAAAGGTCTACTAGGCTCGTACACTCATATCAGTTTCTTTTTATTTTTTTCTTGGTAGCAAAATTTAATTTCTTTATAATTTATTTAAACGTAACCATGATCTTTTCATTCCTGCCCCAATACTGCAACATGGAAACTAATGAGAATGTCACCAGTGAAAGAAACAAGCATTTGTCACTGAGATTATACTTCAGATGGCCATTATTTCTCATCTGAAATACAGAGGTACATTTTATTTCATTTGTTTTATAGCATATATATTTGTAAGGAGGAAATATTTTTTGGCAAACAAAATGTTTTGCCCTTACTGGGTCCTGCTGAATAAACTGCACTTAGCATCTCCTAGCAATATTTTTTTTTTTTTTTCCAGAAGGAATGTTTTTACTAGAAGCCTGAAAATCATGAGATGTACTGGGTTCATCAAGGCTACAACTGATCATAGGAAGAATTTGTTTACGTTCCCCTGTGGGAACACCATTCTAATTAAACTGACTGGATCTTGATTTTGACAGATATATTCTTCTGTATAAGAAAAAGCAGAAAACAGTATTTCCTCAAAGGAAATTTTACATGTACTGGACATCCAAAAATACACTGAAATGGTGTGAGAAAGATATTCAGAGCAGGCTGTTCAATAAACAAAACAGAACCAAAACAACCATCAAAACAATAAGAAACATTTGACAAAATTAATAAAGACAGAGATATCTCAAATTTGCCCAGGAACCATGCTGTGACTAAACACTGCTGGCATTTAATATATTCCTTGTCAAACTCAACAGTTCTTATTTATATTTTTAATCAAAAAAGTCTTCAAGGCTTCATCACAGTTTTTATATAAGTGGATGACTGCAGACTATCTCCAGGGGCATCTGCAACACAGTGAAGGGAAACCCCACTCCAATGAAAGAACAGGCTAATGATAGTGCCAGAACTCACTCTGGAGTTTTTATTAAAAATTCCAATACTACGTCACTAGCACACAGGCAGGCAGCAATGAGCAACATGAATATTTCACACAGAGAACTGTATGTGAACAGAATCCATGCCATGCATCACTTGCCCTGTAAGGAGAAGCAAAAGCATGGGGTCTGGTTCAGCCTGGGGCAGAAATGGCTTCAGGGGGACCTATCTGCAGCCTAGTCTATAGGGAGCTATAGGGAGACCAGTAAGAAGATGGAGCTGGGTTCTTCAGCAGCATGGTTGGAGAATGAGAGGAGATAGACAGAAGGCAAAACAAGAAATATCTCAGGAATGGGAATGCCTTCTTGCTCAGAGGATGTAGGGCAATGGATCAGGTCACCTGTAATCTCTGAATATGGAGATAAAGATCCTGAAAACCTGGTCTCAGCTGGTTCCAGCTGGACAATCTGGAAGTTAAAAAACAGACCTCTTTCCCACCTGAATTTTCCTGTCAGCCTATGAAACGTATCCTCTGACAAAGAGGTAATGAAAATCACACTTTGTGAATAATTAGAGTGAAACCCAGAGAAGTTCATTCAGTAGATCAGATAGCTACACAATAACTAGAAAAACACATATAAGTATGCTGCTTTTCAGAAGACTTACTTGTCCCATACTCGCATAAGCAGTTAGGAGATTGTTCCACACATACTCATCCATACTGAAAAGCAGAGTACTCACAACTGCACATATTTAGAAAGTTTCTCTTGAGAGTAATATTTATTGAATATCAGAAGTTTGAAATTTCTCAGGTCCATCTAATTTTCTCATAGCATAAAGCTCCAAAATAATCCTAATTAATACTTCCCACTGCCAAGAATTTCAGTGCTTGATCTCCAGCCCTTGAACAGATAAACATGACAGGTATATTCCAGAGTCCACAATATTTCACTGTCAGCAGTTAAGGAAGTAACAAGAATATTGGTCTCAAACAGCACCTGTAACATGAATGCATTTTGATTTGCCACAAACTGTTAGGAAAGAACCCTTTGTCTTAATCCAACTCATAATCAATGATAAAAATACAATATGAATACATTTTCAAATACCAAAAACCTCACTTCCTTCAGCTCATTCACATCTTACACCAGAGAGTAAACTTCAGGAGAAGCTCTGCAAGCTGAACATGCATTTTTTAAAATTTTGTCTATATTTATTCCAGTTGCCCTGACACAACTCCTCTACAGAATGGGAAGGCATGAAACATAGGGTACTAAATAGAAACAAACTCCCCAACAAAACTTCTAGACTATAAATTCATTTTATTCTTCTAGAACAGTATGAAAGTAGTTCCCTCAAACCAACGGTCTAATCCAAAGATGAAATCAAATCCGTGCTGACATAGTTTCTGCTTGTTTGGTTTTTTCCAAACATCTTTCTAATATTCATGCTGGGCAAGTATGTGTTGATGGCTGTCAGTGGCACCGACGAGGCAGCTAATTACAAGTGCGGCAGACACTAGCAATCGGTAAGGTAACATATTGCAATAGACACAACTTTCTGTTTGTATCCCCAAACACAGAAACAGTAACCTCACAAACTCAGAGAACATTGCAGACAGGAAGAATTCATGTTGTAGGATTTCCATGTATATGTGGGGCAAGAAGACAGTGGAGCACCATGAATGTTCATTGTGGAGGTAAAACTTCCCTAATTCCCTGTTGGCCTCTTAAATGTGAGATGAATTACAAACTCTCGAGTTTTTTACTTTTATCTAAATAGCTCTCCTTCACAGGAAAACTGTTACAGAATTGTATTTGTTTAATCTAGCAGACCTGGCAACCCTCAAATACAACAGATGTGAGAACATATCCCAACTCATAAAGATATGACAACTCAGCTGCAATAACTCTCTACTTTATCAAGCCTGGATTCATTAGGAAAGGACAAGGATCAGAGAAGATACAAGATATCACTCACTTGACTTCTTGTCTAGGTGGTAAGTCCCCAGGAGACTGGGACACAAATTGCAGACTTAAGAACCAAAGAATGGTTTGGGTTGGAAGGGACATTAAAGACCACTTTGTTCCAACTGCCCTGGCATGGGCAGGGACACATACCACTAGACCAGATTTCTCAGAGCTCCATCCCACCTAGCCTTGAACACTTCCAGGGATGGGGCATCCACAACTTCTCTGGGCAACCTGTTCCAGCACCTCACCACCCTCACAGTAAACAATTTCTTCTTAATATCTATTCTAAATCTATTCTCTTTTAGTTTAAAGCCATTCCCTTTTGTCCTGTGATAAATGTGCTAAAGTTAATTCGTGTTATCAAATTATACAAGGTAAATGTTGAACTGTATAAAATATGAATGTTAGAAATGTGTTCAAATGTACATAAAGAAAAGGTAAAATGTAGAAACTAAAAATTAGAAATTTCCTGGCTTGGGAAGCACAAGAGGGACACGAGGAAAGTATGATTAGAATTACCAGAGAGGGGGCCTTGAAACTATTGCTGCCGGGAATCCCTGAAAGGAAACAAAGAACCACGGAAGAAGAAGATACAAGTCCGGAGACCAAGATAATCACTTCAGATGGATATCTCTACTCGTCTCCGCTGAAATTAACATATACACGACACACCCGGGCCCGATCATCAACAGCATTGTTCCACCCTACCGGTCTATTCAGACCCCCGATACCAGGACTTGAATAATTAATGAAGACGCCTCGGAGAAGATAACGTCAGAATTTCGGACTTCACTCCGCGATCTTGTGTATAAAAAGGGACAGCCGGAGACCAGAAATTGTGAACTTGGGGGGGATACCAGGCTGACAGAGCTTGTTATCCGTGTTCACCCGGCACCGATCCCGGGCTCGGCGTTGTCCTTTTAAATTGTGGCTTTCCGAGACTGATATTTTGTCTCAAAATAAAATTCTAAATTTTGATACTTTGAATTTGGTCCATCTTATTTATAACAATTCTGGTGACCCCGACGTGATTGGAGTGATACCGGGACCCCCGAGGGACCCCCGTCTCTGACCAGGAGGCGCACTGCTGAATTCAGCGGCCTGGCAGAACTGGGGTATCCGGGAGGAACCGATCAACCACACGACGAACAAAACAGCGAAAGCCACATTTAAAAGGGAGATAGGCGAGGTCAGAGCTCTCGGGGAACTCGGGGAGGTTTTTCTTTGGAAGCAGAACCTCCGGAGCCGCGGTGAAGAAATCTACTCATAAAAATCTACGTGCACGAAGAATCCACGCAGGAAAAGGATCGTAAGTATTGCGTGGTTGAGTGGGGAGTGACCGAGCGTGTGAGTGAGACGTGATTTTATCACGAAGCGAGTGGGACCCCAAAATCGCAGTTCCATAGTCCCGCGAGGGGCGTGGTCGGTTGCGGGGGAAGCGAAAGTTTCGGGGGTAAAACGCACCTCACACGTTAAGCCCTGAAAACTCGGAAAGTTTTCGGAAAAGGGGGGTCGGTCACAGGAAGGCTGGGAGGGAAGGTTACGTCCTTACAAGAGTTCCGGGGACTGGTAAACCTTCCAGCCTTGGACCAGGGACGGTCCGGGAAGGAAGTAAGGAGAAGAGAGCTCGCATACACCAGAGGAAACCCGGGGGGGGAGCGATCACCCACAAAGGGCTAGTATCTGGTAAACTCACACCATGGGACAGACAAAAAGCAAAGCTAGCAAAAGGAATCTTAGGAAACCAAAGCGGGGAACCGGTAAAGGAATCCCTGAAATCCCAGTTGAGAGCCCGCTGGGATAGATGTTAGAACATTGGGAAGAATGCCCCATAAGGGAGAGAAAATCCAAGAAACGGATGGTGCATTTTTGCATAGAAGTATGGGGTGGGGTAGAAATACGGGATCACGTAATTTGGCCCGTGTTTGGAACATTTGAAGAATGGATATGTAAGGCACTAGTACGTTATGTCGGAGAAAAGGGAACTGTGGAAGAACGGGAATATGCGGGGGTCTAGGGTAGAATTGATGCAAAATTACTACCCATAAGGATAAAGGACCCTGCCGATGTTTCCGGGGATAAGTGGGAGCCTTTAGACAACTTGCCTCCACCTTACATAGTACCCTCACCCCCTCCCCTCCCTGAGCAGAACAACCCACAGAACCCAGGGAGATTGGGACCCCCTCTGGGACGGAGGATCCCTATATCCCCGTCTCTCCCCTCTGCCCCTCCGTTAGAGTCACAGACAGTGGCCCCGGTCCCACCGGTCGGGCTCCCTCCCCCGCTAGAACCTGTACAAGCCACTCAGTCACTGGGAAGAGGTACACAAAGTACAGACACCCCTGCACCAGCCCGAGATGACCTGTTGCCTGATCTAGATCTGGCAGCTTTCTTTAATTCTCCTGAAAACACACAGCAGGGTTGGGCAGAAGCAAAACACTCACCTCCCGCTAGGAGGACTAGGAGACAACTAAAGAGGATGAATGAGACGGAGAGTGAAGGGGAGGGTGAAAGAGCAAATCTTTTCCCCTTAAGGGAAATTCCCACTGCTCCAGGAATTATCGGGTACGTAAACGTCCCGATTAATACCAGTGATGTGAGAGCCTTTAAGAAGGAGATGGGAAAACTTATGGATGACCCTTTAGGGGTCTCCGAAAGACTAGATGAATTCTTAGGAACTAGCATCTATTCGTATGAAGATCTCACAGCTATTCTCAGATCTTTGTTCAATACGGAGGAAAGGGAAATGATCAGACAAGCGGGGATACGGGAATGGGAACGGAGGAACCCTCAGAGCACTCCTAGAGATCAGAAATGGCCAAGCCAAGATCCCCGATGGAATGCTCAAACTGAGGAGGGTAGGAGAAGCATGATTGATATGAGGAACATCATCATACAGGGAATTAGAGAGGCCGTGCCCCGGGGACAAAATCTGAGCAAGGTCTTTGGGGAATGTCAAGGGAAAGATGAGACTCCCACAGAATGGTTGGAAAGGTTGAGAAAAAGCCTCCAGATATACTCTGGGACAGACCCTGATTCTCCCGTGGGGGAGGTACTTTTAAAAACCCAGTTTGTAGCAAAATCATGGGAGGACATCAGGAAAAAGCTGGAAAAGATTGAGGGGTGGCAGGAGAAGGGATTGCAAGAATTACTGCGGGAAGCCCAGAAAGTCTACATGAGAAGGGACGAGGAAAAACAGAAAATACAGGCTAGGGTGTTAGTAGCTGCAGTAAGGGAAGCCCAGAAACAGGAACGCCCACAAGCTTCGGAGAAACCCTTAAGGAAAGCACCTCCGAGGGGAGCCACACGCCCGCAAAAGGGGACTTCAGGAAAATGGATGGAAGGAATGGAATGTTTCTATTGTAAAAAGAAGGGACATATGAAAAAAGATTGTCCAAAGAAGATGAGAGATGAGAAGATGTTCCGGGAGGACTAAGGAAGTCAGGGGCTCTATCTTTTGGGGTCCATAACATCAGGAGAGCCCTTGATAACATTGAAAATAGGACCCCAGGGAACAAAAATGGATTTTTTGGTAGATTCAGGGGCTGAGAAAAGTACATTCAAACAGCTGCCCCCGGGATGCCGAGTAAGTAAAGATTCTATGGTAGTTATAGGAGCTAAAGGGGAGCCATTCAAGGTACCTATAGTTAAGAATGTGGAAATAGAATCAGAGAATAAAATTTGTTTGGGAGATATGTTGCTAGTAGAAGAGGCTGATTACAACCTGCTGGGTAGGGATTTAATGGTTGCACTGGGGATCAACCTCATCATAAGGAATTCACAGATTACGGTTAGTATATATAAACTAACCTGTGAAGATGAAGACAAAATTAATCCCAAAGTATGGCACACAGGGAAGGAAGCGGGGAAATTGGCTATGGAACCTATATCAATTGAGATTGAAAAGCCTGAAGATCCCATAAGGATCAGGCAGTACCCAATCCCTCTAGAAGGGAGGCGGGGGCTGAAACCTATAATAGAGGATTTGATCAAAAAGGGCATATTAGAGCCGTGTATGTCCAGACACAATACCCCAATACTGGCTGTTAAAAAGGGAGATGGGAATTATAGGTTAGTGCAAGATTTAAGAGCCATAAATGAAAGAACAAGAACTCAGTTCCCTGTAGTGGCTAACCCCTACACCCTTCTGAATAGGATCTCCCCGAGAGATACTTAGTACAGTGTGATAGACCTAAAGGATGCATTTTGGACCTGCCCTTTAGCTGAAGGCAGCAGGGATTTTTTTGCATTCCAATGGGAGGATCCAGACACTAACCGAAAACAACAGTTAAGGTGGGCCTCACTTCCCCAAGGATTTGTGGACTCCCCAAATTTATTTAGACAAGCATTGGAAAAGTTACTAAGTCAGTTCTCCCCTAGGAAAGGGACCAAGATCTTACAATATGTAGATGATCTATTGGTGGCTGGTGAAACAGAGGAAGGTGTAAGAGAATGCACTATTGATTTGTTAAACTTTTTAGGGGAAAAGGGATTAAAGGTAGCAAAACAAAAGTTACAGTTCACAGAATCTGGTGTGAAATACTTAGGGCATTAGTTAGTAAAAGGGAAAAAGAAATTAGACCCTGCAAGGGTAGCTGGAATCATAGAACTGCCCCCCCCTAAAACCAAAAGACAAGTACGTCAGCTATTGGGGCTGTTAGGTTATTGTAGGCAGTGGATAGAAGGATATAGTAGAAAAGCAAAATTTTTGTATGAAAAATTAACTGCAGAAAGGATAAAATGGACAGAACAGGATGATAAGGAATTAGAGCAATTAAAGGGTGCTTTGGTGACTGCCCCAGTATTGAACCTCCCCGATATCAATAAGAAATTCCAATTATTTGTGAATGTAGAAAACCACACAGCACATGGGGTATTGACACAAGAATGGGCTGGGGATAGGAAGCCTGTAGGTTACCTTTCAAAATTGTAGGACCCTGTAAGCAGGGGGTGGCCTACATGTTTACAGGCGATAGTAGCAGTTGCCTTATTGATAGAAGAAGCCAAAAAGATTACTTTTGGGGCTCCCATCACAGTTTATACTCCACATAATGTAAGAACAATTTTACAACAAAAAGCTGAAAAATGGCTCACAGATGCCAGATTGTTGAAGTATGAGGCCATTCTCCTTCATGCTCCAGAATTAGAATTAAGGACAACACAAGCAAGTAATCCTGCTAGGTTCCTGTTTAGGGAAGCTTCATCAGAGCCTATACACAACTGTATAGACCTAGTAGAATTACAAACAAAAATTAGGGAAGATCTGGAGGACGAGGAGCTCGAAGAAGGGGAAAAATGGTTTGTAGATGGGTCAGCCAGGGTTATAGAAGGGAAAAGAAAATCAGGATATGCAATTATAGATGGGAAAACCGGGGAAGTGATAAAGTCAGGCCCCTTAGGCACTTCATGGTCAGCTCAGGCATGTGAATTGTATGCTGTGTTGCAAGCACTCAAAGGACTTAAAGGAAAAATAGGGACTATTTTCACTGACTCAAAGTATGCATTTGGGGTAGTGCATACCTTTGAGAAAATCTGGGAGGAAAGAGGACTAGTGAACACTAGAGGAAAAGGGTTAATACATGAGGATCTAATAAAGCAAATTCTCAAAGCAGTAAGGGAACCAAAAGCTATTGCAGTGGTATATGTAAAGAGTCACCAGGCTGGACTACAGTTCAGAATACGTGGGAATAATTTGGCTGATCAAGAAGCCAGGAAAGCAGCTCTCCTAACCCTGGATACCCTGGAAAGCAGGACAGAAAATTTTGGAGAAGGTTCTCCTCATCCCACAGAAAAGGAGATTGAGGATTTCAAGAAAATGGGGGGAAATTTAATAAATGGGAAATGGAAATTGACTGACGGTCGAGAATTGATCCCAAAGGCTTATGCAAGGATCATATTAAAAAGATTGCATGCACAAACTCATTAGGGAACTCAAGCTTTAGCAGAACAATTTTTGAAATTTTTTGGATGTAAGGGTATCTTCGAGTTAGCCAAGCAGGAAGTTCAGAGTTGCTTGGTCTGCCAGAAAATTAATAAATCAAAGGTCAAACACAATGCATTAGGGGGACGTCCTTTAGCATATCGCCCCTTTGGGAGAATACAAGTGGATTTCACAGAGTTACCAAAAATAGGTAGATATAGATATCTGCTAGTGATAGTAGACCAATTAACACATTGGGTGGAGGCATTCCCTAGCCCTAGGGCTACAGCTCAAACAGTAGCACAGAGATTATTAGAGGAAGTAATTCCCAGATATGGAATCCCTGATTCCATTGATTCAGATCAGGGAACCCATTTTACATCTAAGGTCATAAAAAGCTTAGCAGAGGCTCTGGGAATCAGATGGGAATATCATACCCCATAGCATCCTCAGAGCTCAGGTCAAGTAGAGAGAATGAATCAAACTCTGAAGGCACAATTGTCAAAACTTATGCTAGAAACTAGGATGACTTGGATAAAATGCCTCCCTCTAGCCCTCCTAAACATCAGAACACAACCTCATTCCGGTTCGGGATTATCTCCATTCGAGATGTTGTACGGAATGCCTTATGAGCATGGAATGCCAGTTGGACATCCCCGAGTGGAGGATTGTCAGATCCAGTCTTATATCGTTGTGATTAACAAAAATTTGCAGGAACTCCGGAAGCGTGGGTTAATAGCACAAAGCACCCCGCTGGGGTTTGCTATCCACAAGATCCAGCCGGGTGATCGAGTATTGATCAGAGCGTGGAAAGAAGCACCGCTGTCATCGCATTGGGAGGGACCTTTCCTCGTCCTCCTCACAACAGATACTGCCGTGAGAACAGCAGAGAAAGGCTGGACCCATTGCTCCCGAGTGAAAAAGGTGGAACAACACAGCAGCTCTCCGCAGTGGAAAATCACCTCTGCACCTGGGGATTTAAAGCTGAGAATTCACCGAGACACCCAATGACCAGCGCTTATCGGATAAGTTGCACTCAGGCAGGATGTCCCTGCTATCCTTTTGTTCATTTTAAGTGCGGGTATTGTGAACAAGTTTGAGTAACTCATTGTGTCCGGGGAGCTAGACCTTGGAATTTGTGTGTACCTTGTTACGAGGAGGAGGTCAGGCTTACCAATCTATTCCTATACGTTGCCACAGAATCGGGATTGTTCGAATTGGATTCTCCTGAGTAGTTCCACTATTACACTAAAGGGTTAAGGGGAGGATTGAATAAAAGGGCGGATCCACTCGTAATTGAGTGCAGGAGAACGTTGAAAGTACCCTGTAGAGGAGATCAAATAAGGAGAACGAGGTGGGAGCAGTACAAGAGGCGATATGCTCAGAGAAGCACCGGCAGGGACCCGGAAGAATATCCCTGCTGCCAAGAAGATGGATTACCCCGCCGCTGGTGGCAACCCAACGGGCGAAGGGTGGAGCAGAGGGATAGGCCTATGGGTAACCCTAGTGATCCTGAGTCAAGCCATGTGCCCCACGAATGGCCTCCACAAACCCCAAGAGGGGATGGGGATGGAAACTAGTCTCCCCACGGTCCCTCCAAACCTTACCCGGAACAGAGTTTTGGAATCCAGGGTACGAGTAGACCGGTTTACACCAAAAAGGGGGGAGAATCGTCAGTGGAATGAAGGGGTTAAATTGAGCAAATCCAATCACCCGATAGCAACGGCTAGGAAAAGGAGGGAGGTAAGCAGTCTTCCTTTGATCACAACATGCAAAGAATGTAACAAAACTGTGTGGATTGGAGGGAAAAAGGAGAGTACCTTTGTGGGATATCTCCAAGTTAACCCTTTATATTATGATAAGAGGAAACTGAAGATGTGTGCCTTGAACGGGAAAACATATTGGGTGGGACAAAATGAGAAATTGCAAACAGCTGCTTTAGCTAATGGACCTATATTACTCGATATGTTGGGGGAGAACGATGAAAGGGTTTGTTTAAGAATGGATAAAGTTTTTTGCTTTTCCAAGGACGGGGAAGGGTTAGACCCTGAGAACAAGATACAAAAGGTAGCCCTAGAATTTAAACGACAAGAATTGGCAGCTAAGAAAAAGAGAATGGAGCAGGAAAGAATGAGGACATTAAGTGAACAATATGATCAATTGGAAAAACAGTCTAATGATTAGAGTCTGGCTACTTCCAGCAAAAATCTTTTCCTAGATTTGGTACAGGAGATTGCTACCGAGTTAGGGCTAACTAATTGTTAGATCTGCGGAGGATTAAAATCCGCCGAAAGATGGCCATAGAAAGGTGAGAGTTTAACTCCTGAGCAGTTGCTAAAATGGGATAATAAAATCTTAAACACTTTAACCCGGCCAGGAGGGTGGACACTAGATGAACGAGTAATAGGGACAATCTGTATTAGTAGGGAAGGGAATGTGTACAGTGATGTAGTAGGATACACCCCTTGTCTATCCACTCTAGCTGTAAATTCCAACAACAGATCCAAAATGTGGCAACCAGAACCCCCAAATGGGTACTGAGGAAAAGAGAAGCAAGGAAAGTGTAATTGGATAGAGGAAATTGAACTCTGTTAGCATGAACTCACTAACGCTAACCCATATTACTCCTTAACTGAACTAGTGGAATTTTGGGACAAACCGGAAAATATAGACATTAAATAGAAAGCTCCCAGCGGGATTTATTGGATCTGTGGGAAAAGAGCATACAGTGAAATTGCCCCGGAAATGGAAAGGGTCCTGTACCCTAGGTATGATTAGACCCTCTTTCTTTACACTCCCCAGAACTGGTAGCAATTTACTAGGGGCCCCTTTGTATGAAACCCTCAGCAGGAGAAAGCGAGAGGTAAAAAAAGGACTCCCACAAGTGGGAGGGAATCAGAAATGGGGAGAGGAAGAATGGCCTGCAGAGCGCATCATAGAATACTATGGTCCAGCCACCTGAGCACAGGATAGAAGTTGGGGTTACAGGACCCCAGTATACTTATTGAACCGGCTAATCAGGTTACAGGCTGTAGTAGAAATAGTGTCTAACCACACCTCAGACGCCCTGGAATTGTTAGCCAAACAACACTCACAGATGAGAGCTTTCGTATACCAAAATCGAATAGCTCTGGACTATTTACTAGCAGAAGAAGGGGGTGTGTGTGGGAAATTTAATGACTCAGAATGCTGTATCGAAATCAATAACTATGGAGAAACTATTAGAGATTTGGCTGCAGAAATTAAAAAAGTGGCGCACGTCCCAGTGCAGAAATGGAATTCGATCCTAAAAGCATCATGGTGAGATCAAATATTTGGAACAGGAGATTGGTAGAAGAAGGTGGGGTTCTTTATCCTGTGCTCAGTGGCTGGGTTAGTGTTCTTGCCTTGTTTAATACCTTGCTTAATAAGACTAATTCACACTGTAGTCCAGGGAATGCAAATAGCAGCCCTTCCTATGGATCCGGAATTAGCTTCAGGAAGATTAGCCAAAGGAAAAGCCACCTCAAAAATTATGAATTTAACCGAAGAAAGAAGTACTGCGGCTCAGGTGTTAGAGAAATTTAAAGCCCAGATACAGGAAGGAAACATAGAGAGAACATATTAGAACAAAACGACAGGGGAAAGGTTAACAGAATAATAGTTAAGAGGCTTTTTTATCTTGACAGAGAAAAAAGACTATAACCAGAACACGAATTAAATTGGTGAATTTGGAAGAGGGGGGATTGTGATAAATGTGCTAAAGTTAATTCGTGTTATCAAATTATACAAGGTAAATGTTGAACTGTATAAAATATGAATGTTAGAAATGTGTTCAAATGTACATAAAGAAAAGGTAAAATGTAGAAACTAAAAATTAGAAATTTCCTGGCTTGGGAAGCACAAGAGGGACACGAGGAAAGTATGATTAGAATTACCAGAGAGGGGGCCTTGAAACTATTGCTGCCGGGAATCCCTGAAAGGAAACAAAGAACCACGGAAGAAGAAGATACAAGTCCGGAGACCAAGATAATCACTTCAGATGGATATCTCTACTCGTCTCCGCTGAAATTAACATATACACGACACACCCGGGCCCGATCATCAACAGCATTGTTCCACCCTACCGGTCTATTCAGACCCCCGATACCAGGACTTGAATAATTAATGAAGACGCCTCGGAGAAGATAACGTCAGAATTTCGGACTTCACTCCGCGATCTTGTGTATAAAAAGGGACAGCCGGAGACCAGAAATTGTGAACTTGGGGGGGATACCAGGCTGACAGAGCTTGTTATCCGTGTTCACCCGGCACCGATCCCGGGCTCGGCGCTGTCCTTTTAAATTGTGGCTTTCCGAGACTGATATTTTGTCTCAAAATAAAATTCTAAATTTTGATACTTTGAATTTGGTCCATCTTATTTATAACAGTCCTGTCACTACCTACCCTTGTAAAAAGTCCCTCTCCAGCTCTTTTGTATCCCCTCTTCAGGTACTGGAAGGTGCTATAAAGTCTCCCTGGAAACTTCTCCTCTCCAAGCTGAACAGCTCTTTCTTAACCCATCTTCATAGCAGAGGTGCTCCAGTCCTTTGATCAACGTGGTGGCCTCCTCTGGAGTCTCCCCAACAGATCCAAATTTTTCTTGTGTTGGGGACTCTAGAGCTGGATGCAGCATTCCAGGCAGGATCTCACAAGGGCACATTTCTTTGGATGCAGCTCAGGGTACAGTTCCAGGATACCTTCAGCTTAGTTACAAATTTTTCTGCAGACTTCCAACTTTCTTGTTCTCTTTACTTCACTCTCAGTAGAAGCAACAGAAAGAATTTATTACTGTGTAATACAATTTAACTGCCCTCACTTAGCATGAACAATATTATTACTGAATCACAAAATATTCAGTGTTTTGTGAGAAGAATGTATCCTCTATGAAATAACCAGAAACATTCATTAAATTAAAAGTGATGATAAATGCACTGAAACTAACTTCCATATTTGCTTTATTTTAAAAGTCATAATTTACTTTTAAATGAAAGGATCAAATATTAGCCTTCAGTTAGTAGTATAAAATCCCCCCCCCCCTTAAATTTTATACATATTACATTAGGATAAAAACAATTAAGTAAAACTTTGTTAAAGCAATTATTGAGAAAAAATCTTTGTTTGTTGTTAGTAGGCTCTTTTTCATAGTGTCTAGGTATATGTTTCTTCCTTTTGTTTAGTAATTAATTACCATAGTATGAAAAAGAAAAAAGGAAAGAAAAATGTTGTAAATTTAACCCATATATTTGTTTGTTTGGTCCAACTATTGCTTTATTCAGTACATTTAGCATGTATGTCTCCTTTTCTGTGTCATTTTTTCATGACATACCTGAGGCTACCTTCTAGAAAGCTTAAAAGCTCATGGCCTGAATGTGATTTCACACTGAGTCATTCCACTGACATCATCAGGGTTGCACGAGAACAAATCAGAGCATGATGAGAACCACAGTGAGATGAGCATATTGGGGTCTACATTCAGCTGTAAAGTCAGTCTAAATGAAAGGAAAAGTAGATCACACGTATTTATACTTCACCATTCTTAATCAGGCTCTTTCAATTTCATCCTCTCTAGGATGCTTCTATTGCATTCTCCAAATAGAGGGAAAAAAAAAAAAAAATTGTGAGAACCCACACAGTATCTACATTTCAGAGTCAGTAAATAAAACCCCTGAGGACTCCTAAGAACACTTGTCAGTTTTCTCTAAAAGTAACTATATAGTAGAATTACCAAACAGCAGAATGTGAGAACTGTGCTGTAGATCAGATAATGACAATAATGATGATGAACCTAGTGAAAGGCTTAAAGTGCAGTTCATCAAAAATCATCACCCTAAAATGTTTCCTTATTATAAGTTTCAAATTCACTTTTCAAAACACACCAAGATCTGGGAGTTTAGACAAAGTATCTTAACAGTTAAGGTACATTACACTAAAGCTGCCTGCCCAACCTGAAGTACAGACCCTGCAGAACTCAGAGCAGCAACTGTGCCTTCCAAAGATTCCTGTCCCTTCTGCTCCTACAGCAGTAGCCATTATCCTGACTCCACATGGGAAGTAGCAGCTCCAGCTTGGGTTTTCAGGGCTCTGGCACCGGCAAAGGCAGCAGCACAGTGGTGACCTTGTTCCTGTACAGCAACATGCTGCCTTTATTTTATGTATGCCAACTGCACTCTTATTAAATGCACAACATTCTCAAGAGGTGTTAAAAAAGCGCTGTTTGTATCTGCTAGTGCAGAAGGATGCAATGGAAACAGAAAGGACAGTACAAGAGCTGAAATTCATATCCTGCTAGAAACAGAGCTGCATGACCATATGCTGCAACTGAGAAACAACTGTGATGTTGGCTCATGAACACAAGTGACCCTAATTACAACACCAATAGGTGCTTCCTACCAGGCTGCAGCAACTGATAAAACTCATTCTAAACTGAACCTTGAAATAAAGGAACAACATTTTCCTCTCATTCTGTTTGTGAAAAGAAGGGGAGAAATAACTGGCACTTCTCCATTAACATTTATTCAAACAAAAGAAAAAGTAATTTGTCCAGTGCCTCTGCTGGTTTGGGTAAGAATGTGTACCTGGCTTATCAATCAACTCCAGTGAAGATAACAAATTGGTTTCTTTCAGGTAAAAAATCAAAGTTTGTGCTGTAAGAGGTCAGATGCCCATTCTTGTTTGTGTATGTCCACCGAAGAAGAAGAGGTCTCAGGCCACTTAGAATTAATAAATAAATATTTAAATATCTACATAAGGCCAGGGAAAAAAAAAAAAAATGCTAATTCACACCATGTAGCATTATCAGTAGTTCTGGCATTAAGTTTTGTTAATTTCCATTTAACTATTGCTTTTTCCAAGAAAAATAAGATAAACAATTGTTATAGCACTTAGATATTACTGACCAGCATGAAGCCATGTCCTAGGAAAAAAAATCCATTAACAAAGAAAAGTATTACTGAGTGAATTTCTACCACCTCTAAACTTTCGCTCCTGAAGGGAAACTATACTCCAGACAAAGCACACACGTGAAGAAATTACTTTGAGTGACCTCTAGAAAATCCTCCTAGAAGCAGCAAACTTGCAGCACAGGGGCTGCGCATGAGGCCCAAGGTCCAGGCATAACATCATAGAGAGTGCAACAAGGAGACAACGGTGAGAGCGGCTGGACTTGGCAGCAGAGCTGGAAAAAGGAGCAGGCATTGGGGGAAGGTGAGAGCTGGCCCCAAGAGGGATCAAACACTGTCAGCCTCCTCCAGGGACATCTGAACAGCAACACTTGGATTCCTTCCCAGCAGTTCAATACTGTGTTTCACTCCATGCTTATGCCAACTCTTCCTGTATCAATTTGGGTACCGTATACTGATGATGACAATGTCTACATTTAAAGACTACACCTCTTAATTTTGAATTATTCCCCCAGTCTGGGAAAGCAATACTTCGTATCCGTGACAGAGTAGAAAAATTAAATGCTGTCTGGTTGACAAACAAGCCCAAACAAGTCTGCCACAACACAGAGGGCCAAAATAATTCACTCAGCTGCTTAATGGGACATAATGTTCACTGCATTACAACAAACTCTTCAATGTTTTTCAGCTCACTTTGCTTTTATATCCCTGGAAATGAGGTTCGACTAAGATGTTCTTTCATACCAGGAAACTAGAAAAACTGTAACGGAAATGATTATGTGCTACAACCTAGTATCTTGATTTATGCCTCAAAAACTGATAGCTGCATACCACAGTATTTTCTAATTTTTTTGACAAAGGAGTAATACTTCCTGAAAGACACTCAAGGTTTGAAGTCCTTGATCAAAGTCCAAGAAGCTTTTATAAACTTCAGTGGGTACAGCTTGTGTCCTATCTAGAGAGAATAACATTGAAATGCAGTGAAAAACTGTTTCCCATTGCCATTCTAGTGTAGTCCAAACTTGCTGGTCAACTTTTCATACTAAGAAGAAGAGTATCAAAGAGTGATTCTGAAAGCAAGTATCTGCAGATACTCTGAAGATCACTTGTCATAAAGGTTAAGAAAAAAAGTAGGCCCTCTAGGCTCCCAGCAGATGGAAGAAAACTCTGTCACCTTCACAGTATAAAATGAAATTACTACATCAGTACTTTTGTAGGTAACTGCTACTGAAGTATTAACACAACTAGTAGAAAAAAATGATTAATGTAATTATTCAAGAAGTTTGACTAAAAGCATCACCTTAGCGACACATTTCAGAGAACAAAGAACCAAAACCCAGAGTTTTTTGATCAGCCCCATTTAACCATTGTGATGCCAGATATAGTATAACCACAAGCAGTCTCAAGCCAAAAGGATGATGGAACTTTGCTGTCTGATAATAAGCTCAAATGATAGCTTCTGCAGAAAAGTTCACATTTGAGGCAAAGTGAATGAGAGAAATTTCTTAAATTCTCCCCTGCAGGGTCCACACCAGAGCCTGTTACATTCTCATGATAAACTGTATTATCAGGATACGATATAAGCAACAACTCCCCCCAATGGTGATTTTTAATTTTTTAAAAATTCTATTAGCATCTAATTTTTCAGCCTTCCTCTTTGGCCATGAAAGACAGAAGATGATTTAGTATTTTATTTTAGTATTTTGTTAATAATTGAATTCCAGAAGCATCAAATATTGTGACATGGCCATTCTGTAATCAAAGGCTGACAATGGCCTTTTAAGTACATGATGATGGTAGACATTCTAGACATTCTAGAGCTAAAAAAAATGATATAAATATGAAGACCCTTAGCTGAACACCTTCCAAACTGCACTAGCTCTTGCCTCAATTGTAAATGCAGTTTTCATTATAATTTGTCTTTCAGTGCTTTGAAGCATCTTAGCCCAGTTCTCTTCAACATCTTCATAACGGACTTGGATGCAGGACTCAAAACAATACTAAGTAAGTTTGCCACTGATACTAAATCCAGAAGAGCTGTTGACTGCCTTGAAGGCAGAGAGGCCCTTTGGAGAGAACTCAACGAATTAAAGGGCTGGGCAACCACCAACTGTATGGAATTTAACAAGGGAAACTGACAGATCCTGCACCTGGGACAGGGCAACCCAGAATGTAGCTAGAGACTGGGGAATGAGATGCTGGAGAGCAGTGCCATGGAAAAGGACCTGGAGGTCCTGGTCTGTGGCCAGTTGAACACGAGTCATTGTGCCCTGACAGCCAGGAGGGCCAACCCTGTCTTGGGGTGCATCGTGCACAGCATGGCCAGCCCTGTCCTGGGGTGCATCGTGCACAGCATGGCCAGCCCTGTCCTGGGGTACATCGTGCACAGCATGGCCAACCCTGTCCTGGGGTACATCGGGCACAGCATGGCCAACCCTGTCCTGGGGTACATCGGGCACAGCATGGCCAACCCTGTCCTGGGGTACATCGTGCACAGCATGGCCAACCCTGTCCTGGGGTGCATCGTGCACAGCATGGCCAACCCTGTCCTGGGGTGCATCGTGCACAGCATGGCCAACCCTGTCCTGGGGTGCATCGGGCACAGCATGGCCAGCCCTGTCCTGGGGTGCATCGGGCACAGCATGGCCAACCCTGTCCTGGGGTGCATCGTGCACAGCATGGCCAACCCTGTCCTGGGGTACATCGTGCACAGCATGGCCAGCCCTGTCCTGGGGTGCATCGGGCACAGCATGGCCAGCCCTGTCCTGGGGTACATCGTGCACAGCATGGCCAGCTGGGCAAGGGAGGGGATTGTCCTGCTCTGCTCTGAGCTGGGGCAGCCTCACCTCCAGTGCTGGGGGAAGTTTTGGGTGCCACAATATAAGAAAGATATTAAGCTGTTAAAGACCATCCAAAGGAGGGAAACAAAGATGGTGAAGGGTCTTGAAGGGAAGCTGGTTTGTTCAGCCTGGAGGAGACTGAGGGGAGACCTTGTCATAGCTACAACTTCCTCAAGGGGGAAGAAGAGGGGCAGGCACTGATCTCTCCTCTGTAGTGACCACAGACAGGACCCAAGGGAATGGCCTGAAGCTGTGTCAGGGCTGGTTTAGTTTAGAGTTTAGGAAAAGACTCTTAACCCAGAAGGTGGCTGAGCATTGGAACAGGCTCCCCAGCTTAATGGTCACAGAACCTAGCCTGTCTGATTTCAAGAAGTGTTTGAACAATGCTCTCGGGCACATGGTGTGACTCCTGGGGCTGTCCTGTGCCACGCCAGAATCTGGACTTCAATGATCCTCATGGGTCCCTTCCAACTCAGGTTATTCTATGATTCTATCAGTGAAATTAGTGAAAATAAATGTGATATCGGACCCCTATCCTCAAGCTATTTTGATAAAACTGAACTACCTGGTAAGTTCTAGAGGCATAAAGTGAATTATTAATGAAAAATATTCTTCACGCAACTGCTCTTTTGGACTTTTTTCATTATCACTCATATATGACCCAGTTAATGAACATCAGAGAGTAAGAATAAGCATTCTGCACAGTACAACATTCTTCAAAACCTGACTCCTCTTAAGCTGTATCATTTGTTGTCGTATTCCTACTATAACCGTACACATTCCATTGTACACATGATCAGAAATGTTTGAGGTCCATTGTTGTAATTCATTAATTAGGTTTATTATCTGGTTTCATGTCAATCTGTTTCTGGATTTTAGACAACTGATCTCCCTTTGGTTTAGGATATAAAAATATAAGAAATTGATTGCTTATATAAATATAAGCAATCAAGCCACAGAGATATAACCAGATTTGGGACTTTTGACTATATCCATAGCTCAGAAAAAGTGGCACCTACCAAAAAATATATACCACAGATTTAGGTTTTCTAGACCTACAGAACTAGGAGTAAATTCAAGTGTGTTTTGAATATCTCATATATTAAAAAAATAAATACATAAAAGTACAGTTATATCTATGGATTTACTTGCTTGTATGAAGTGTGCATGCCAATTTTTACTTGAATATGTACAACAAAGATCATGATGAGGCCATGATATTTATGCTTCAGAGAATAAACTTTTCAGAATCATTAAGTTAGGCTTTCCGTACCAGCAGATCTGCAAAGAAGGGCTCTGCATGGAATGCAAAATCAGAAGTTAATCAGGTAACATCTCTTTATTCTTTCCTAGATGCAGCATCGTAAAGTGAGGGATATGAAAAGGGATAGGGTAAGGGTAGGGACAGGGAGAACAGTGTGGATTAAGGAGATCAGGGAGGAAGTGTTTAATTCTGTAACTTCCACTGAGTGCTCTGCTGAGACTCTCCAGAGAGCAGGCCCAGCCAGGCATCATTAGTGCCTGATTCAAGCTGCAAGATAATCCTGTGCACAAAAGCCGCAGTCATTTCTAGGACACCAACCTACTGAAATATGCTCTTTAGTGGCCTTAATACAGTATGTTTAGCTTAGTGGAGTGCCTAGAGAAAACCCCCATTTCCAATTCATATTTATCTTTTTAGGATGCCTGTTTATCTTTTTAGGATGCTTGTTAGCATTACCCCCTAGCCACACGGAAATTTGGTTGGTGCCACATGGACACAGACAAAACACGGAGTGCCTGCTCAGAGGGTTTGTCTCCATCTTTGACACAGGAGCTGAAATCATTAACTGCACGTGCATAACGACACAGAGCAGCTCCTCAGCGCTCTACTCAAGTGAAATGGAGCAATGCTGACATACCCTGACTGAGGTTATTTCCATCCTTATATAAGTCCTTGCATTAGGTAAAGCATAATGCAATCAAACGTTGAAAAACTGACAGAAAATAAGGAGGGTGGAGAGCAAACACAGAAATGGATTAACACTTGTTCACCAGGAGTTGCACAAATTACAGCTGATTTTTTTTTTTTTAATTATACTAAAGCCCAAGCAATAAATACATAATGCAGCATTTTAAATAACCCACAATGTCTAAATAATTATAAATACAGCCTTCAAAGTAAATTTTAACAGGAGGTTTTGCTAATGTTTGAAAACACACAGAATTCTTCCTAGATAAAACAGACTTGGGCAAGGGAAAAGTTACTATGTTTGCCTTTACATATTTTTTCAAAATCTAATTCAGAATTTCTGGACATCTCTTATCCCCTTGGGCCAGAAAATAGCAGAGCTTCACATCTTAAAAATGTGTTAAAAAATTAATTCTGAACGTATTAACTGACTAACATTAACTGAATATGAAAAATTATCTATCTGGCACTAAGTCTCAGCCAAGTTGGATGATATCCACAGGTTTTGGGTGTGTGTTCCTACAAAAACCAGCAAAAGAAGAAACAAACAGACAATTCCTGTGGCAAGTAAAAGTACTCAAGCTTTCACACAGAAACAGAGAATGCGAAATGATGGGTTTTTGTACAGTTTTGGAAGTAAATGCAAGCAGAATCCTAATGTGCTGTCACATCCAATCAAGGTCAAAACCAGTCTGCCTTCCTGATGAATCAATATAATGCTGCATGAAGACAATGAGAGGCAGAGGATATGAAAAAGTTTCAGTATTTTAATGCTAGTGTGGAGTGTATGATGAGACATGGTGTGTACCTTCATTTTTTACTACTAAAGAAGCAAAAGAATCTCAGTCATGTCAAATGGGGCTGAAGGTGCTCCTAATCTCTAAAAATGAGGCCACTTTTATTTAGGTACAAAAATATGGATACCTCTCTAGGGATCCACGTTAAAAATATAACCTTTAAAAAATAAATAGTGAGGCATAGACAAGTCAAAATTGTTGCATCTGGGCTAAGTAACCTTGAAACTATCCCACATATAAATATATGACTACCAGAGTGGCATGTGCGCCTACAAAATGAACTGTTTGATTACAGCTCCTCTTCATCCCCAACAGCAAATAGCATTTTAGATAAGAATAATAAAATATGACAGTGTCTCTGCCAGTGCTCCTGGATAATACCCTTCAGCTCACACGCACCCGTTCATGCAGGTATAGATGAAAGCACAATCAATGTAAGTGTGCACATCACATGCACACATTAATTTCTGGGACTATTTTAGTGACCATTTCAGTGCCAGCAATACGTAATAGTCAACATTTCACTGCTGGGAAAAAAAAATAAATATATATATATATACATATAATTTAAGAAAGAGCACCCTAAATCTCCATTTGAAAACACAGTGTCCTGTACAAAGAATAAAATCCGAAAAGATAAATATGTGTCAGCTTTTGTCAGACTCCACCTCAGCAGTCAGATTCTACCACCAAATGAGAACTGAGAGGCAGGATAAGCCTTGTAAGCCTGGCTGTGAGCCTGAACAGAGGGTTTCCCCAAACACCATCTGAGTCATCCCACCAGCTGTTCCTAGATGTTCAATTTGCCACTTGGCTGAAATGATCCTCCTTTTCCTCACTGATCGCTCTTACCAACCGAGATCTGGTCCCTGCACCAACTTACTCTGCCTGAGGTTTCTCCAGCTTGACCTGAATTTTCTTTAGGGCCACGTCCTGTTGAGCATACTTTTTTTCTGGTTCCCTGCACAGCTCAGAAATTCTCCATCATCTCCTCAGCGACAGGGTATTTCCACATGTCCTTAATTCCCTACCACAAATCTCGGGTCAGACTTTTGAATCCATCTCACTGGAAGCAAGTGCATACACCTTAACTGTATTTCTCGGCTATCTGCTCTGTCACTGCTTTTTCATACAGTAGGAATTTCTCCACCAATCTTCTCATAGGGCAGAGTTTCAGTTACCACTACTTTAATAGTTATGTTTGTATGTGGTTTGCTTTGTGGAGCTTGTGTCACTGAATTTACAAGTTATAACCTCCTTTCATCTATAATTTAATGTATACATAGATCAAATAAGATTTTCAGCTGAAACACCCTTTTTTGTCCTGATACAAATAATAATTTGAATACACTTCTTGACTAATACAAATACTTCCTTGCATTGGTTTACTGATGTTGATGTAGAAGGATGTGCCCCCAAATGTACTGAAGAAACATATGGGGAAATCACAAACTTAAATATTGCTTTGTATGAAAGAATCTTTCTCTTCAAATCTACTGACAAGAATTAAAAAGAATTAAATTATAATTTACAAATGAGAATTTATTTGATCATTTTAATTAAAGATTTGGATTAATTAATAACAGTTTGCTTCCTAGATGAAAGAACCCAGTTTTCAAATTCCCCTGAACAAACCACACACTGTGCTGACAGTATTATAAAGAAAATCTGGAGAAACACAAATGACTTGGTAATGAGTCCAAAACAACTGAATATTAGAAAAGTGTTACCAAAGAACAGCACTGTACAAGTAGCAATCTACAGACTTGGAACCATAGATTACTGACCTTACCTTTTCCTGATGTTTTGTATGAAAGAGTTTGTTGATAGAATTTTTTAAAATGTAACCATGCAGAAACACTACCATTCATAGCTAATTCACTGTAAAAAAATGCTGCTTATCAGAGTGAGAGTCCCACCCCTTATTGTTTTATCACTTAAAATGAATCTCCTTTGGATATCATGTAGGATCAGACTTTATAACTTCTGACTTTAAATTACTGCTAAATAATCATCTGTAACTTGATCTGGGTGGTAGAACCCTCGTGTAGCGGTTGTCAAACCACTCCTCCATCCCACCCTCCTGAAACATGAGAACTCAGAAGTGCTGTCCAAGAGCATCTCCTAAATTCTCACCTGTGCCAGGATTCCAAAGGTTTTGAGAATTCCCTATGAGTTTTCCCTGTGTCTACCAGGGCATCCACACACACAGATATTTGGCCAAGAGCGTCAGTGAAAGTGCTACTAGATCCCAGACTTTATTTTCTACTAATGTATATTGCATAAAAACAAACAAGCAAAAACAACCAAAAAGATTGCCACCCAAAACCAAAGCATACACAAACAAACAAAAAAGAAACAGTGATATTTATATTTCTACTTTTCTAGGTAAAGGGTGGGCTAGATTTTGCTGGATAAACAGTGTGCATTGTTCTTGCCAGCTGGATGACGGACACATGCACTCTGCAGGCAAAGGGAGCATCCTGAAGACTAAGCCAATCTTTCTATTTCAGGGCAGATCAGAACCACGGCAGACTGATTTGGCAGGGTCATGCAGGCCAAGCCGGCACCCTTATAAATAACTGCTGGTTAAGCAGAGATTGCTACAAGCAGTCTGACAAACTCCAGCAAGGAAACTACTGCAGTAAAATAAGCTAAAGTGAAGTACAGAGGAGGTCAGAGGTGGAAAAGGTGACTATCATTCAAAATTGTGAAAGAAGTTCCATTCTGCACTTTCAGTATTTCCAAAGCTTTCAAGGTGGAAGAGGCAAAGTTCTTTGAAGGAAGTTCTACAATGTTCTAGTTACAGTAAAATGAAGAGAGCATATGAGTTCCTCATGGCTACCACTAAGCTTCTCAGAAGAGACATTTAACTCAAGTCATGTGGCTGCAGTAGGGAACTATTTCTTTATAATTTGTTCTGCACTATCATCCTTATCTTCACCTCATCCTAAAATACCAAAGATATTCTTTCTTCCCCTACAGACAATCCATGCCTGGTCTATCTATTCACCTATACAAACCCACCTTCCCTTTTGCATTTTCTTCCTGCAGTTCATTGTGTTCTCTAACAGATGCAGAATGCAGCTAATAAAATAATTTTCTTCAGTAATCTCCTCAAAAATATGATTTCCTTAACTGATACCTTTTTGGTATTTTGCCACTTTTGAATAAAAATATTTCAAATACCCTAACAAACAAGACTCTCCATAAATTTTGTGAATTGTCAAATGTACACTATCTTTTATGACAACCTCTTCTTTCACATAATTTACTTAACTTGCTTTCCTTTGAAACTACTCTCCTTATCTCAAATGGCTGACTCATCAGACACTATCGAGCAGCTGAGGCTCTCAGCTTTGAAAACCCCTTTACAATTACCTTTCCCTAGAGCTCACAAATATGGGGGAATCTATGCCATTCATGGTTCAATAAAATTCTTGAAAGACAGTGTCTTCTGTATCTCCACAGTCATCTGATGACTTTACATACAGTTTGCAAATTCAGATTAGATTCTTAGAGTGAAATTAGATTCTTAGAGTGAAAACTTACATCTACGGCTTCTAAATACCTAACTGATAGCACAAATAATTTGATTAAGATGTTTGCAAATCACCTTTGTTAAAGATCACAAGAACACAAGCCTGTATATGCAGACTTCGAAGTTTAGTTAGAACTCTAACTATCCTTTGAAGGTAAATATTGTCAACATAAATTTTACCAGTCACTGAACCCAGCAGGAGACTGATGTTGGAGCAGTTGCCACTACACACTTAATTCCCCTGTGATGGAATTTGTCCTTTTTTTTGCCAGTTGCCACTCATCTGAAGAGCCTAACATCATCATTAAAGGGGCAGAATTTTTGTAATACCCTAAAAGTATTTTCTGCATTCTTCAGGTTTCAGACAAAAGTTTCATACTGAGAACTTTACAGCAGCTTTACAGCCTAAGTTATATCAGGCTAATATTAAAAAAAAAAAAAAAAAAAAAAAAAATCAAGAATGTATAGCATGCCATAAAAGATGTTTAAAATACTATCAGAACTCAGTAGCCCTATTCAATTACCTTGAGATTTAATTTTTTCAATGCATATAGCAAATAGGGTTGCCTAACAGGACAGATTTTGATATTTTTAAATAGAGGGAAGGAGGCACAGTTACACTTGACTTAGGTCACAGAAAACAGTAATTTATGATCTATTGTAGAAAAACCACACACCCACACTATAATATTCCAACAGAGCATTTTTATTTTAAAAGAAGTCAATATCCAGAATAGGTGGTGCTTAGGACAAAGGCAGCTAAGTTATCCCGGTCTGCAAGTTTTCACCAATACTATATTTGCTCACAGCTTTCCTGGCTCCATCCAGCATTCACTGTCTTTCGGTTTCATAGACACTAAAAATAACTATCATCTGAAGAACAACCTCCTTCCAAGAAAACAAACAACAATCCAAACATTAATTCAACACAAACGTTATTTCCTTCTGATGTTTTTTGACATGATTTCAAGTTCTTCATGAAAACAATATGGGTGGAGTACCACAGAGGCTGGAAAGGCCAGCTATGACCTCAGTTACAACTGGTTAAAGCAGGAGAAGGGTCAGTGCCTTATCCACAGTTAAGTGTTTACGATCTGTGAGGCTCTTAGGCTCTTTATGGTGTGTTACTTCCCAGTGTTTTTGTTTGGTTGGGGTTTTTTTAATGATACGCCACTGCATGCTATTATACTAGGGAGACACAGTGAACAGAGAGATGTGTTCATCCTGTTAATTTATCAGTCACAATTATTGCACAGTAATTACAGAAAACCATGGAGATCTGCAGTAACAGGTACTTGGCTTCTGACTGCATCTCTTGTATTTGATATGCTTATAAGCAGGTCTAGAGCATCTTTACGCCACAAATGTAAGAAAAGGTGGTTTGCCTTCCAAGCAGGTATGTTGTAACTATAAATACCTTAAAAATCTGGAGTAACTTAAATAATGTGGTAATGGGGATCATACAATTGCAATAAATTGTTTGCTATGAATCTGGTATGAATATGTTTCAGTTTCTTGTCAGCAGAGCTCTACTTCCTAAAAAGGAATAAAAGGATGTTTTCAATTGGTTTTAATACTTTAATCATATCACAGCACTTCTACATTTGCTGTGTTCAGGCTTTGCCAATTAGATGACAATGACCCATGTACTCCATTAAGGACTTTCTTTTACATTTGGGATGTAGTAAGCATTTTTGGTTTAATCAGTAATTTGATCAACTGGACCTGACATATTTGTGTCCATTGCTTTTCTATGTTTGTATTTGTGCTTATACACACCATCTCCAGCTTTGCACTGCTGAAGAGATTAAATCCAGACTGAAGATCTGAAAGTGGTCACCAGGAGCCCAAGATTTGATGAAGTGTCTAAGGGCATAGTATTCATATAGACAAAAGTAATATCATATGCAAACTTCAATATTCAAGATGCTCCGAACCCTGATGAGCAGAGGGTAACAAGCAAAGAGATCTTTTCCTGATTCCCATCCATACAAACTCCTTCCAACAAGCAGGAATGCATGCACCCCCCCAAAACACTGAGCTCCAAAACAAGAAGTCATACTTTCAAATCCTTTCCCCTCAGGTATGGTTTCTTTGTATGTGGAGTCTAGTAAACCTCATGTTCAGAGGTGCTGCCTTCGAACAGAGAAGCTACACTTTTTTCTGTAAGTTTACCATGTTAGGCAATCTTGACTTGCAAAATGTAAACTGCATAACTGAGGAGGTAAGAGGAACTTATTCATTTGGACAACTTCCTTTTTTATGTCCTTATGTGTTCCCTTTTTCACATACACATGCACACAGAGTTCAGTGCAAAATTAATTAACATGATAATATTTGCAAATGGAGAAGAGATCCTCTGTGCCCATCTTTACTCCAATTCTCACTATTATAGGGTCACATGAGACACAGCATCACTCAGGACTGGATTCTGAAATAGTGTAGGTGATCAGGACAGAATCTCCTGGCTTCAATCAGTTTAGGTCAGAGTCTTATCTGGTGCATCTTGTGCTAGGTTCTCCAAAAGCACCTGTCTTAGTCTGCCTAGTTCTTCCTCAAGGGCAACACATTGGCTTCAAGGTCTGAATGTTTTCTTTAGAGCAAGAAAGAGGGGTATGCTAGCCTAAAGTCTGTATTTTCAATCTGTATTTGAGTCCCAGCTGTAGAAAGAAGTTCAGATGTATACATTCTCCTAATTTGGATGGTAAAATGGGTGAAGAAAAGGGAAACTAGAGAAATTAGATTATTAGATTATACATTATATCACTACCCAACATCTTAATCTGATTTTGTCTTTACTGGTTACAGTCAGCCTTCACTAAGACTACAGAAACCTAGTGAACTTTAAAATGTTAAGCTTAGGATTTCTTTGCCATAGTGACATTTTTGCACTAGATTTATCTCAGTCTTATTCTGAAGGGTATTTTTTTTCCTTTGGTTTTGCTTTTTCCTCTATGTGGGAAAGGAGACAATTTTCCCTGCAAATAAAGCACAGTTTTAAAAGGGCAAATCTGCCAAAGCAGCTTATGTCCAGCATTGCTGGCAATCAGCCACCAGTTCTGTCCAGTCCCAGGCAAAAAAAAAAAAAAAAAAAAAAAAAAAAAAAAAAAAAAAAAAAAAAAAAAAATCTGGAGAACAGATGATCAGGATCTTGTAGCACTGATTTGAGACAGAGCGAAAGAGGTCATGTAAATGCAGCATATGGTTTCAGGGACAAGCTATTGAGTTATATCTTTATTTCTCAGTATTTCACGTTAAATATTTCTATGCCAGAATATTAATCTAGATGAAAATACCTATAAATCTAGAGGATAACGCCTCTCAATAAATCTAAAGCAACAACCCCTGCACATTCTTAACTAATATTTAAATCAGCTATTAACAAGCTTTTAATTCTTTCTGGTTCTGCAGCAAAAACATGAAAAATATTGAAATACAGATAATGCTAAAATAAATTCTCTCATCTAAGACAATTATTAGAAAAATATGTACTTAAACTGGAAGTTTCTTAGAGTGTAAAGGAATTCAAGCAACAGATTTTAGTAAAAGAGGCCAGAGAAAACCAGAAGGTAACAACTGACTAGTAAAAAATCTACTCTCATTACAAATGCTCATGGCTTTAAATTATTTGGAAACTGAAATAATCACCTATAAAACGAGAACCATTTATCAGGAAGAGAGAAGACACTGAGGCAGTTCTTTATAACAGACTCAGGACAGCTCTCGCTGTTGCCAGGGCAAGTGCAGGAGTATGCTGCAGGACCAGGGAAGCACAGCTCAGCATCCATCTGTCACCTAGTAATTAGCAAACAGCCAAATCCTGATAGGGAGCAAGCAAGTAATGGTGGTATAGACATTTTGATTGCACTCTGAACTAAAATTATTCACTCAGATGAAAGACACATCTTTTTTGCATATAAGGATTTTGAAACATGCTCTTAAATGTTAATTGAGACTGAGACAGTCCACAAATAATAATGCAGTTGAAACTCTTGCCATGGTAATTTTTATGCTCAGAGATGTAAAGCAGCTTCTCCATTTTTTGCTTCTCAATGCAATGTTATTGCTCTTCTCAACATCCAATCTTCTTCCCTTAATATTTTTTTCTTTTTGCATTTCTACCTATCAGAAGGCTGTATGGGTTCCTTTCACTTTCATTTCTTTTTCTTTCACTTCTATGTGTATGCCTATGTGCTAGCTTGTTCTGTTTACTTGAAAATACATTACTCAAAACTTTCCAACTTTTAATTACAAATTTATCTTTCTCATAGATGCAAGGAAGGCATTACAAGATATACATGTGTATGTGTGTGTGCGTGTGTAAAATGGGCTTTTTCTTTTTAAGGCTGTTTAATCCTCCACTTAGCTCCTATTTCTGTGCTTTACAATCTCCTTTGGCAAAAAGAAGTATCCAGGTGTTGAGAATTTTGATCTATCAACTCCAATCTTTTCCCTCCCTACAAAGAAAATTCAATGCATATTTTCATGTAAGTATATATATATATATATATATATATATATATATATATATATATATATGCATTTCCTGTAACATTACTATAATTCAGCCTGATAGTTTTAAACTTAATCCTAAACCTGGGACAATAACCTGAACACTTTAACCAATGTCACTAATGTTATGTTAATAAATAAATTATGTCACTGAACGTAGATTCCAGGTTTGGCCTGGTTCAAAATATGTATCTGCTGGCAATTAGCAATCCAGTTGGAGAGCCCTTGTGTTGTCATACCTTAAACATTTGCACATTTTCAGCCCTGAGTTTTGGCATTTTAACTATGGCATGACTGATTTTATTTAAAGTACTGCAGCCTGTAAAACTTTCAAGTTTGGTTACTAGCATATAATAGTGCAGAAAATGTGGAGAAAATACACTGGTGAAACAGTGTGACTTTTCAAAGGCACTACTGAAGGTGTAAGTCAGAGATTTTAAGGTACTTCCTGATAACACTATTTCAGCCCTTCAGCAGGAACAACCAGCTATTAATAATAAACAGAAATAACTACTTGTAACTACCAGTAGGCACTTGCGGAGCTGATTTCTGTTGGTATATAGATGTGCACATGCTTTGTAGAAACATGGTGGTACTGAACCAGCTCAGTAGTTTCAGGAACTGATTTATTTTTCCTGACTGCAGTAAAGACCATGTTGCATCCTACACTTTCATAGCAGTGGGTGAGAACGAGACCTTTCTCTGTCTCATTCCAACACAGACAGTGACACTATCTTTACCTCCCTCACAGGTCCAAATATGCTACTTCATTACATATTTGGCATACCTGTTTCTAAAGCCAACCAAAAATCAAACTAAACCAAACAACCAACCCTCCCCCAAAAAACAGCAACAAAAAACCACCTTGACTATTTAAGAATTAGCACAATGACATACCATTATTTAATCTCATTCATAAATGGATGTAATTTCCTATTCAAAACTGATGACGCCTTGCTGATAAATACGAAGTGTAATTTTTTTTTTTTTTTTTTTTTTTTTTTTGTGCAGACACAAGTGTGCTTAGGGAACACAGGATTTAAATGTGCTGAAGATCTCAAATACAAACACACAGGAACAGTAAGCCTCAGCTATTAGTCTCTTAGAAACCAGACGTAAACACAACAATTAACTGTTCATGATTCCTCTCATTTATTGAAATCACTTCTGGCAGCTGATCACACCTCCAGCTCTCTTACTAACAACACAAATGAAAAGACAGGCTCAGGGTTATGAAAGAAGAATTATGCAATGAGTCTTTGTACAAGCTCACCAAAGTGACCAAACAAAAGGCCATTCTAGAAAGCAAGACCAAGAAAGCAGATTATAGAACTAAACTCCTTTCCTTTCTACGATACGTTGCAATGCAGAAGCAGCAGATTTTCTGTTCCAGAGAGAGCCAGCCAAAAAAAAAAAAAAAAAAAAACCAACCCAAACCAAACCAACAACAACAAAACCAGCCTTATATTCATGAAAGATTTCATTCATTTGAATGAAAAAGTAGCAATCAATACAAAATTTTCAATACAGTTAAAGGTTTTTTAATAGGATGAATATGTATTTTTGAAACGTAAACAAGGTGGTCTCATGGCTTCACTTTCACGTAATGGACGTGACACTAAAGAACAAAATTAGTAGTTCCAGAATAGTCCACTGATTTTATCTCACAAGTGCTGATAAATGAGAATTTAGATTTAGAAATATTAACTATGTTTAGGGTACTAAATAAATTTGCAAATAATAAACTTGTAATTTCTTAACACTAATTAAAATCTCAATACAATCTCATTGAAGATTGACTTTATTTGTTTGTTCATGGATTGGATTATAGAGTACTCAGGTCTTTGAAGCTGAAGTAAGGCATCCAAAGAGGTATTTAAAAAAGCACATCATGCCTTTTTATAGCAATATCTATCTCCAGGTGCCCAAATGCCTTTTCAAATCTTATTCTTTCTGCAATGCATTACTGCATTACTTCAGTATTGCAAAACAGCCAGAAATCCAGGTTAATTAGACTTATGTCCTCTGTAATAAGCCTCAAACCAGAGAGTTTTATTGCCACAACTCACATCTGCTAACAAACATTTATGCCTAGAGACCTCTGCTAATATAGAGGCTTGATCACATTTTTTTTTTTTTTTACTGATTTGTGATTGATCATTGCATAGTCTCTCCTGTCTCTCCTGTCTCTCCTGTCCACAAACTTGAGTTTTGGTTGATTTAAGAATAATCTCACCACCAGACTCTGAGCTTCTGTGACAATACACTCCAGTGGGGGAAAAAACCACCAGCTGGGCTACAAATTTGAGTAAAGGGTCCATTCCCAACACTTCTCCCCTCATTTGGAAGGCAGCATGAGCTTTGTGACTTCCATTGGAAGGTACTTCTTGTCCTCACTGTTAACAAGGCACATCAGGTTCACCTGTGAGTGAATGGAATAGGAATCCCCAGGCTGTAAAACAGCACGCAGCTCCCAGCAGAGCATGACTGGTACAACTGCCTCATAACTGCTGTAACTGGTGATGCTGACTGGTACAACCGACTCTTGATTCTCTTCTGAAAAACCACAGAATGTTTCTGCATTACCCAGTGGACACCTCTGGAGTCAAGTAAAAGAGAAAATTTGTCTGTTATTATTTGTCTTGTATAAGCCAGGAGCAGTTTGCAGCCTCAGAACTGGGAATGGCTGCACCACATGGACCTAGAAAAACTAAGGGATGTCTTGGCAAATGAGACAATAAAATAATAACCCTGGCCAAAACAAACAGAATAAAGAGATAGGTCTTTACATAGGCTCAACTGTAATAATTTACTTGAATTTCCTTGGGAGAATGAAATCACAGTCCAAAAGTAAATGTACTACAGATTACTATAATTTCTCATAAACAGACAAGTCTGATAACTACGAGCTCTATTCCTAAGTAGGATTTTTTTTTTTTTTTTTTTAAATATATAATTCCACTGTATGGAAGTAAATATTCTGGTTTGCTCCACTGGTTTGGTCACAAACCATCTTGAATACTGTGCTCTTGGATGTAGAGTTGGGGGTTTCTTTCCCCTCCAAGACCGGAAAGCTAACAATAATACTCTTCACATACAATTGCTGTTGTAGCTCATTCCGTTCACCTTATGGAAAGAAGATTTTTTTCCCCTGTTTTAATGAGCTTAAGCTAAAGTCTTTACAGAACAGCTGGTGCATTGACAAGGTCTGTGGCTTTCTCGCAATAGCACCTTAAGTCAAGGCTTACAGGAAGTCCGCACTGTACAGTGAGGAAGCTGTGCCCACCCAGGCACACCGATGGTGACTCCCAAGCAAGCTGGTGCAGGTGATGCAGTTATGGCAAGACTCATGAGCTGGCCCCTAAGAGTGAGGTGCAGAAAGCAAGGGAACATTATACTACATTTGTACAGGCCTTTGGCATCTCTGTAAGGGGATGATGAACCTTGCTGGAATTATGGTGGCATAGCGAAAGAAGCTCAGTGATTTGGATAAACTAAATCTCAACTCCTGTTCTGCAGCAATGGCTGTGTGGGTACAAGGTGTTATTAAATGTTCTAGATGTATCTCTTATCTGGGTGACTACAAGAGTCTTCATCTTGGAGATTTATAGTTTTTTGCAAGGCTGTGTCACAAGCCTAACAGTGTTACAAGAAGATTACACACATTCTCCACAGTCACTTAAAGCAATGTACATCAGCAAGAGAATAATCCTCTTAAAAAAGTATAAAAGACTATGTAACAAATACTGAAAAGTAATTACATAAAATCTAGTGAAATTACAGTAGAATGACAAATGACGTCTCTTAATAGGTTAATGTTTATGTTCCATGTAATGAAACTCCAAAAGATATTTCACAGCGACCTCTGTTAACAATGACTCCTCAGCAGGAAAAGCATGAAAGGCAGATAAATCAGACAGAGAGGGGAGAGAAGGTTAAGGTATGAGCTCTTGATTCCCAGGCCAAGCCATACAGGGGCTGAGATGGAGTCCAAGAACTCTCCTCACTGTCCAGTAACTCAGCATCTCTCCTCCTTACCTGGAGGCTGCTTGTCCTGAAACATCAAGCTGCTTTTCTGCTACATCCCTAAAAGTTCTGATATTGAATTAAAATGATCACTGAGAACTTAAATTCAGGATCTCTTTCAAAGTACAGGATGGAGGCTAGTTTTTTAATGTTAGTCCCAGTTTCTTTACACTCATTCTGCAAAGTACATGGAGCGGCCCCAACTTAAAGTCTACTAGCAAATGAGAAAAATAAAACTTACACCCCCAAATACTAGCAGTCAAAATCTGAATTTTAAAAATGGCTGTGCAATTAAGCAGTCAGTTGTAACTTCTTGTAAAATGTAATAATACCTTTCAAACATCTCTTTTTAGTTTACCATGGAGACATAAACTCCAAAGAGCTAGAGAGTGGGGTCTTGGTGTTTTGTTTTGTTTTTTTTTTTTCCTTTCTTTCTAGACTACCGGATTCTTAAAAAGTTGTGGACACTTCCCTCATAAAGATCTTTCTCATCTTGGATGAAAAACAGAACAAGTAGCCTGTTTTCTTGCACTCAGTAATAGACAATTGACTTGGATACATACAACTGCCAACTAAAAAACCTCAGTGTGAGTCTAAAATTAGAACTCAGTGATATGAGTCACAAGGAGAAGCTTTGTGACAGAAATGAGGATATTTTTAAGCAAATGAAGCCTAAAGTGCAAAATAAAAATGGCATTCTATAAAAAAGTCTGTGGAATAAATTACTAATAATTGTTACATATTATTTTTCATCTATGTGTTTTTCCTACCTGCAAGTGTATTCGTTGCAGTATATTATCATCCTGGTAAATAATGATGGTGAAGCTTAGGATTTCTAAAAATGGGAAAAACATGATTACAGCAAAACTGTACAAAAAAACAGAAAAAAAAAAGAGAGAACTTTCTCATGGAAATAATTTGCCTTTATGTTACAGAAGTCTCTACATCAGTATAGAAGCTTGATCAGCAGTAGTTCATCTACAAAACTGTTTTAATCCCTGTTTAATTAGTAACAAGAGGCATGACCGCCTGCATTTTTCAGTTCTTCTGGTGTTACAAATCAACAAATGTGGCATTCCAAAAGAGAGCATTATTTATGGTGATGAAAATAAGCTACATTCAAATTTAATAACACACCCAAATATGTTGCAGAAAGGTATTACAGCACAGCTCTGAGGAAATAAAGTTTAATTTTTCTAGCCTGCAGTGTAAATAATAGAAATAGGAAATCCCAAAACATACAATTGATAAACTGTCTAACCTGCATTAAAAAACATGTCATCAAAATATTTTGAAGATATTCTGCTTCTTGTTAGCCCCAACCCAAAGCTATTACTAAAATAACTGTCTAGCAGCCTGTCAGAATAGAGGGGGCACTCTCAAAAATAAACACTGAAATATTTTCCTTCTCAAAATCTCTATCTTCACTAAACCATCAAAATTGACACATAATTGTCCCTATTTAGACTTCCTGAAATATGTCTTTTCACACCAGTAACAAATACAGCAGATGTTATTTTGAGACAAAATCTTAACTGAAAACAGTTTTTGAGTCTCAAATAACACTTTATTGAAACCAAAATTAAACAGCTGTAGTGTGGATGCCTACATACAAACTTGTCAAATCATAATGAGCAGCACAGAGTTTCTGAAGACAGGTTCATATAAAACACAACTTGCCTGACGTGTTTTGGATATCCACTATATTTAAGACACAGCATTTTAACCACCATGCATAAAATTGTCCAAGGAATTTTTTCCCTCTTGCATTTTGCCTCCTACATTTTGTGTAACGAATCCTGTCAGTGTTTCAATAGTAGCATAGGAGAAGAATTTCAATTTTTGAACTGTTTTCCTTCACATCCACATGAAAGCAATTTCAGTGTGAGACACCACCACATCAGCCTTTTTCTGCCCTAAATATATACTTTATCCCAGATGAAAATTGGAAAACTATGTTGCTTTTTCTTTAAAAAGCAACTCAAATGCAAATATATATATGCAATTTATATCACCTTTGTGATCCTTAGTGCTTTATACCCTGGTTGACTAACCAAGTGGGAAGAGGAGTACAGGCTATTTTAACAACCTGTGGAAACTGTACTGTGATAATCAAAAGTGAAAGCAAGAAAAAAAAGGTAATTAGGAATATGTTGATTTACATTGTTAGTTTTGTGGTCAAAAGCAGTAGGAAAAGTGTAATCAAAGATATGGCAACATTAACTTTAAAAAAATTCTAAAAATGTACTTTAAATCCCTAACTTAGAATTTGTTAATGATGAAAAAAACATCGAAAAATAAAAATATGGGACCATGCCTCACTAAAATACATTCTGCATTTCACATACTGCCCCAGGACTGTGTTCTCATTGAAGAGAACACGAAGTGAAAGCTAAATGTAGGGGGTTTTTTGGTTTTTTTTTAAAAAAAAGGCAGCATATGTTTTTTTCCACTGAGATACTTACTGCACCATATGTCAAAACAGTTTAACTATATGACAAAATATTCTAATATAACATGATACCTAAATTCAGTTCATACTTTAGTCATTTGTACTACTAGTGAAATGTTTTGATCATGTCCTTTCCCCCATGTTTTTGCAATACCTACATATAATTCAGAACTTCTCTTTGCCAGCAATACATCAGATTATTACCATCATATACCTAGGTCAGAAAAAAACCTGAAGTGGATTCTCACTGAAATTGTTTGCATATGCATAAAACAAAATTAAATACTTCTGAAAATGATGATTTTACAGCATGCCTTAGTACCATTCCTTATCAAATATTAACTAATATTTAACTTGAATATCCCCAGGTACAGACTATCGTTTTGTAATTTTTTGTTGTAGCAGATGAAAACATTGTTTTTCCCCTTTAATAATCTTTTCAGCTATGATGGTGGGGTTTTTTTCTGGCTGTCTTGACTCTCATAAACCTTGTATTTCAGAATGTTATTCTGAAATAGCATTAACTTAAATTTTCTCATGCTGAAAAAATAATTTAAAAAAAATACTGAAATCCTGCCTGACTTCCTCTTGTTAAGCTACATGTGTGCTGCAGTGCTATTCAGATTCCCCATTCATTATTTAGATTTACTCGACCCCCAGATCATAGAGCTCATACCAGTCAATAGAGTCAAAAGTGTTTATTGTCCCTTTACACACTGCCAGTGAGTAATGAATTGCCTTAGATAAAAGATTTTCTCACACGATATACTAATAATTTACACTGGCATTTTCTGCAATTCAAGAGAAATCCAAGAAAGATGCAGGAATCAAACTGGGACATTTTAGATGGTGAAAGACTGCAAGGAAAAGGCATCAGCATGACTACATGGAACCAGTATACACAAACAAACTGGATAGAAGGAAACCTTGACCAGAGCAGCGTTTGTAACATGGGGATAAAACTCAGTTGTGCAAGGATGTGCAGCATGCTCTTCTTGATCAAGCACACCTTTTCAATTTTGCTGACATGTACAAATGTGACCTTGCACTTGGTTTTGCCAATAAAATCATTAACGATACTGACAGTGCCTTTTTCCCCAGGAGCTCACTTGGCCTCTACAAACCAATTCTCAGCTGGTTCAGGTCTAAGGGAAGAAAAATAAGAGTACTGGTGAAAATGAAGTTTGGAACGTGCATGCAGTAAAGCCAGGTATTTTCAGCAGCAGGTATCTGTTAAATCACCCTAGCTTAATGTTGAACTGTGGCTCTCAGCACTGCTGACTTAGAGAGAAAAACAGGAAAACACCAACAAAGGTACACATTAACAAAGAGCCTGTCAGCTAAACAAACAAAACAAAACAACAACAACAAAAGAGTGCTCTTTATTTAATGGCTGCTGGTACGGAAAAGAAATAAAAGGAAGGAAAAGAAGAGCCAAAACTTAAGGGGAAGAAGATGGGGGAAAGAAGGACAATCCAGGAGAAAAAGAAACCCACAACATTCTGTGAATAATGCTGATGTAAGGAAGGCATGAAACTACAGAAGACGTTTGTCAGTTGTCGGTAATTTTATATAAAATAAGGAATGGGCTTGAAGCTAATACGACCTGCCTGTATTGAAGCTTTTCTGGAGTGTATGAGTGTTACTATGATGTCTCCTTTTGAGCACAGTTAGTCTTCATGCATGACCATGCTGCTTGCTTTCCCACCTTAGCTTTTCCTTCATCATGAAGTGTCTCTACAGTGAGTTTACGTAACTCCAAAATACCCACGATCTAAAGTGAGTTTAACGGCCTAAGAAGAACAGTGGTGCAATCCAGAAGAAATTAAAGATTGAAAAAAATTTTTTACGCTTCCCTATTATTTGTAGAGGGTTTTTTAAGACAACAAAGTTATTGTCTTGTGACATATTGTTTAAATTGTTTTACTTTGTACAGTCTAGAACTGGTTTTACTTCATGGAGTTAAAATGGATAATAGTCTCAATATACTGGTTACATGACAGCAACCTAAGCTGGTGGCATACTTGTTTAGATTGTAGCGCAGACTGAATTTTTGGTGATCCAGTACAGAAAAAGAAAAAAGCGTCCTGTTTGACTAAATGGACCACCTAATAATGAATACAGTGACACTTAAAAAACTCTGCATTCAGCAGACTACTAAATGAGAAATTGAAAGGGAAAAAACCACAGAGGGACGGAAAAGTGGGAACTAGAAAAGCCTGCAGTAACAGTATGCTACAGTGACTGTTCAACATCACCTTACAAACCAGTAAGAACTAGTCAGCATAATGGAACAACAAGGTCCTCAGGAATGGGACAAATGAGACGTTTCTTTTTTTTCTCTTCAGAACAGCATGAGCATGACTGCAGTTTGCTTGTAACAGTACACACTAACAGAAAAGCTCGCATTTCATGATGGCAGAGATAGCAAATTCATAAGAGATTTACAAGCTTGTCTTCTAGCACTCCTTGCTTTGATATTTGTAGCTATCAAAGATGCTTTGACAATCTTTAGTGTACAGTTACAATGCCAATGAACTTGCACTTCCTGTAGGCTAAGGAGCAGTGCTTTTGTGCCAACTGGCTCTAATTTCCAGAGTAATCCAAAAACCAGTCCCAGGAATGTAACTCATATTCATGGTGTACATCAGTTCCATGCAGGTTTTATGTGCGCTTTTATAATATGAACAAATAGGAAGCATAAGGTACTGTACAAAACCTAGGACTAACAAGTTTGTCTTGGCTGTTTCTCCCAGGTGAATTTCTGAGCCAGTGATACACAAAGTTATTCAAAAATTCTGTATATATACAGGGGGTATTGCAGTGCCACAACTACCAAAGGGAATATTTATAATAAAAAACACAAATAAACAAATAAAAAACCCAACCAACACAGAATCAAATTTGTGCTCACTGACAGATTTTAGGAGAGCACATACAGTCGTGTTTACTAAAAGCGTGTACAGCAGATATTTCAAAAGTGGTGTTGAGAACCCCGGTGAAGAGTATTTTTCTGGTATTTCTGACCCTCTCCCACCACAAACACTCACTGGAACCCCGTGAGGCAAATATGAGAACAATGTGGAGGAGGGAGCAGAGCTAGCTTTACTTCTCAATGCACTGACATCTTGCAGCACTATCTAAACAGTATCACACAAGAAGAACTCTTCTCCCTCAGCTTATAGCCAGGTACAAAAGCAGGTGTTGTAAACCACAACTGCTGCTCTGTGCTGACTGGGGGTCCCCCAAACCAGGGCCATTCCTGTTACACCTCGAATGCTGTCAATTCCACTCTCACCTTGAGCTGTGCTCCCGGCTCTGCAGTGATCCTGGGCTGCCATGCAAACACGCCAAGAAATATCTCTGTGCTCCTATGCCCATCTACTCCTATTTCAGCTGACTATAATTTCTGAAAGGTAGAGCAACCTCAATACACAAGGGCTTAGGTAGTCGCAGTGCAGACTGCCTGCTCATCCATAATGCAGAACTACAGACTAAAAAAAGATTTAGGCTCCAAGCACTCTAGCATTGGCACAGGTGATTTATTGAAATAGTGCATCTGCAGCAAAACTCAGATCCCGTCAATACCAAGCTGAGCTGATTTCATCTGTGAAGCAAATAATTCAATTACAAGTATGACTTGAAACTAACATGTAATGCTAAATTTCCATTCAGTTCATACATTGTTTTTTAAAATGTCTTCAAGATTCATGTAACTATTTTTGTTTAATTTCCAAAAATAAAATAATATAAAACCATTATAGCAGACTGAACTATGTATCAGATTTCAGCAGAGCCTAATACATAAAAATGAAGAAAAAGTGTAAAAAAATCCAAAATGCAAATAAACAGTACAGCCATTTTGTCAGCAACAGCTTTACAGATGTTTAGAAAGTTAGCATGTAACAGCCTGATAACTAATGGTCCCCACACTCTGTAAATACCTTGTGTAGTATCCTCTTTATACATTGCTCCAGAGTACCAGCCCACAGTTCAGCTCCCTGATGCTTTCCTTTGCAATGTCTCCATAACTCCTGAGTAACCCTGCCATGTCTCTCATGCATTTCTTCATATTCCTCAGAAGGTCTCACAGTTTCATAATTATTTAATTTCTTGCTTCAAGTCTCTCAGTGTATTTTTTTTTCTGGAATACCTACTAAGAACATGAGTTCATCCAAAGGTATAGTATCCTGTGATACACACACACTGTGTCGTAAGACCCTTGCCTGCTCTGCGGGCAAGGCTGCCTCACTGTGCCCTTGCACAGTCTCATTCAAATCTACCTGGAGTGTCTTAGCCTAATGCTTAAACCATAAATCCTCTGAGCATGAAATATTTCCTCACTCTAAGTTTGCTGACAGTTTGAATAGCCATTGTCCAACATTGTGGCCTAAGAATTAGCAGACATGAAAACAGAATGAGAACATATAGCACATGTACAAAAGGCTGAAGAAAATCAAGCAGAACCATATTGGAACTGATGAAGTGCTGTAGTAGGCCTAAATAGGACAGACTCTTCCATTTATCTACGGAGGCTACACGGAAATCATTCATACTAGTAGTAGCTGGTGTCTGGGAAGCTAAGTTCCAATCTCCTGAACTGAAAAACAATAAATGGAAGGAAAAACCATGAGCAGATTAAGCTTCCAGATTCAGAGGATGCAGAAGGGGGTATCAACGTTTCTATGCATATAAGCTTTTGTTGAAGCCAGTGGAAACTAGTCTGTAGAGGAAAGAAGGTCAGGGATTTATGACCAAGTTCAAAAGTTAATAGGAGTGAAATCTACAGCAGCACTGACAATTTGTTTCCAGTCAATACCACTATTTGAATTAAAAAAAAAAAAAAAAAATCCAAATGTAAGCTTTTAGCAGCAGCAGTCAGGCATGTAACTTCTAAGAAAACACAATAAATTTATTTAGTAGTGCAATATTATAGGAACATAAAACCATAATGAATACTCAAAGAATATTGCAAAGACATCCTGTGATGTGTTATCTAAAAGGTCATCAACTTGAGGATTAATAATAAGCTTACTGAACTATGAATTCTTCAATGCTTAACAATGTAATAAAGCACTGTTCTCATTGCCAAACTAATAAATATTAGTTTATCAGTATAAAAGACCTACCAGTTGACTTTGCAGTTAAGAAAAGGATGAATATAATTTCTATTTTCTTTTCTATGAGAAAATTGATACACACATCAGGTAACCTGGGAGAAACAGAACCAAATGCAAAGTCTCATAACCTTCAATTCAATCTACTGTCCCATGGAGCCATGTTCATGTCAACTGCTTTGAAGCATCACTGTTAGTGCTATGCCAAAGGACTCATATAATCACAGTCCTTTAGATATACTAGAAGTACTTTCCAGTAGATAAGTTTAGAAAAGTTACTAAGCTTCAGAAATATTGTTCTGACTGTTTGGTATAGTAGAAAATAGGAACTTCCATTTATAAGGGCATGGCAGTGAGCACCAGCCCTAGTCAGTCACTTACCTTGAAGCCGTTGCATGACATTGGCAATGTCTCTAGATCTTGCCACTAGTCGGGATGAAGCCATGATCTCTTTGGAGTGAGTCCACTTCCCCTAACAGAATTCTCCCTCCAAGCTGTGGAGCTCAGTGAGACGAGGATCTTGGATGGCTTCCTTTTAGCGTCCAACCCTCAGCCGTGGCAGAGCATCCCTGGGGCAGTCAGACAACTCCAGCCCAATGATGGCCCCCATAGGGCCGGGGCAAAGCAATGGTAAAACAACCACAGTGCCTGAGAAAGAAAGTACCAAAGTTTAGAGGAAACTTTTACCAGCTCTGAAAATTAAGGAGTCTGAGTCTTAATAGCTATCTTATATAGGTATAGGGTTTAGGGTTTGCCTATAGTGTATGCCCAGCCAAAGACATAATTAATGCTGAAACCTTGCTTGGCAATCACCAAGCAGAATGAAGCTGCAAAAACAAATCATTAAACACAGTTGGCAACGCACCAGACATCAATGCTTTCCTGAGGATGCTTGTGGATGTTGTTTCAGAAATATTAATAATAATGTTATATTTATTAAAATAAGTAATGCTGTAATACTTTTAACATAGAGACTATTAAGCCTAAAAGAAAAACAAAACTACTTGTAAAAATCCAAAAACTGTACAAGTCTTGTTCTATTTCACCACAGTAGGAAGGAGCATGCAACAGAAACTCATCGGTCAGGATAACTTCTAACTTCACTTGAATGTGGTCTACTCTGAAATATTGAGATTAATATATTCCATTATTAAATAAAGTTGCATTTATACTATTTTTTAGTGTATAATGATGTTATATTTTGTGTAATTTAACATCAAAAGCTGTGAAATAGAACTGCTACATGAACACTGCTACACTTCTGCATCTATAATAAAAATCTATGGGACTATAAATTTGTTCTAAAAATAACCTAATTAGATTCTTCAGATAATGCAATAACAAGTACATGTTTTATATGCATGCAGTGATTTCCCTGGTTAGAAATAACTGAGTGTATGGACACCAAGAATAATTGGATTTATACCATACACTCTGGGTACACCCCAAATTCAAAATGATATGCAGCTGATCAATATCACAAATGTGAGTGGGTTTACTGGTGTTGTGCATTTTTCTCTCTCCCTGGCCCCAAGGACTGCCAGAGAACAGAGTCCTCCATTATCAGACAGACAAGCCTTTAGGCTGCAAAGCTTCAGGCACAATGAACTGTCCCAAAGGAGCTGTGTCAACATGTAAGGGCAGTCAGAGGAAATGATATTTCAACGTTTCCTTTTCTAACCCTTCAAACTTTCCTGACCCAAGGTACATCCTGCTTTCCCTCTTACTGATGTTTTTTATTGTATTTTGGATATCGAAATGCTGCTCAGGTCGGCAGCCTCAAGCTGGCTTTAAATCCGTGCAGCTGAGGGAAGCACGCTTCTGATGGGCCACACTGCAGAACACATTGCAAAGTCCACCCAAGTCTTTGGGCTGTCCCCTCGCATGCCATGGCCACCATGGTACTAATACCTACTCCAGACACACTGATGCTATTTTTAATTATGAGTACACTTTACATGACACCTGAATGCTCCTATCCCCACTCTATTTCCACGTGCATCTGCTCTCTCCTTTAAGGGCCTCCTCCCCTCCACAGCCCTTCCTACCTTCCAGGCTTTGCCCCACACACTCCTTGGAGCGCACAGGGACTCCACCTATCAGTCACCACTTCCCAAGCACGGAGAGGCACCCTGGCAGGAGCCTCATGCTCGTGTCAGCCAGGCAGGAGAAGGTGCCAACATCACACCTCCCAGCCGCAACACTGGCCAGGGCTGACGGTCCCCTGGTGTTGCTAAATCCCCGCAGAGAGCATCGACAGCAGCACACCAAATAGCACCTGACTGGCTGGATAGGGAGCAGGAGAAGGATTTCTGTTGCTTGTGTTCCCATATGACAGCTTGCTGAACTTCGCTTCCTCTGCAACATTTAAATGGAACATCAGCTTTCCTAACCCCATCCAAACCAGAAATATTTGTAACACAGTGTAGCCTTGTTTGGAGTGGCACTGCTAACACTTTGAGTAGTACTGTTGGCTGGGTACAGCCACTTTATAGCAAGCTGCAAGACTAATTTATGGGCAGGGATAAGGGGTATTAAAAATGCTTCATCTGATTGGGTTTTTGGCTAACAGCAGTAACAATATCAGAACAGCAGTCCACTCACTGTGACAGAGCTGGCATAAATCAGTTGTACATGAGCAGATTTAGAGGTGCTGTGGAACATGCTGATCCAAGTCCAAGTTAAAGGAGTCTGGGTTGGCGTTATGAAGATGTATGTTCAATATACTCATGCAGCGGGCTGAGTCGCTGTGCAGCGATAAATGGCAGACTTGCAATTAATAATTTATTTAGCTGATATTAAATTATATGCTGCATAAGAAGAATGTGTGTTTCTAAATATGGCTCCTCATTCAAAAGCTCCTTTGCAAGCAGTGGGAATTAACTCATTTAAAGGTGACATTAAGTTAGTACAGCTAGGAAGGAAAGATTCTCGTGTGCCCAGTCACCTCCATGGGCAGAAAACCACAGCTTAGAGCAAAACAGCACCAGAATAGATGAAACAAAGCTTCAGTCACCCTTCTCACCTCTCTTCAGGCAACACCTAAAGTTTCACAGAACAAAAGATCCTATGTGGACAGTCAGGTATTCAATGTAATGTAGAACAGGATTTTTTCATGGCTTTTACAAATACTTAAAGCCATCAACAAAATTTTTTTTTTCCCTGCTGAAAGATCACATTTTTCAGATTTGAAAGCATTAAAATCTTAATTATTTGCATAGTTGCTACACAAAATATTTTTAAATAAATGGAATGACTTTTAAATTTGTGTGTCACACACAAAGATGTGTCTTCAGATGGATATGTTTTCAAAATACATAGGTTTAAAAAAAGATACATGGCTTAAATCTCATAAATCTTAGCCTGAAATAAACCTGAAGGTAATCCTGAATATGAGCTATTCCCTGTTTTAGCATTCAACAAGTGATTATTCAGTATTATGAATGATTCTTTTATTTTGGTCTGAACATACCTGAATCAACACACAAGAGTGAAACAAGGTTTGCATACAAATTAGGTAAATATTTTATTACATTTGACACCTATCTGGATATAATGGATAAAGTTACACTGACACCATATTCTTATGTTAATATCCCAGTACTCTGGGTTTGGATGAAAAGAGGAAACACAAACTTCTCTCACGTAAGAGCCATTAGGATTTATAAAATTGCAGTTCACAATTCTCTGGATTATTTTGTTCCTCTCTTCAAATGCCAGGAAAGTGAGATGTTCTATGGAAGAGATAAGAAAAACACTGCATCTATTGTGGGTTAACTTTTCTGGGTCCCCTCCCTGTTCAATCCTCTTTTTTTTTTTCATTGTGCTCAGGAGAACTTTGAATTAAAATAAGATATTTTCCTTTTATTGGTAAAACCATTGGCAAGAATGCTTAGAATACCATTGGCAAGACCAGAATGTAATTTATCTTTTAGTTCTTTAAGTTTACAAAATATATTGAAGGAAAACAGACCTGCCTGTCAGCAGTGTAGTTCCAGAAAAACAAAGAGATATATCCTAGGTGCAGACAACAAAAACAATGGGCAACAAGGGCAGAAGATAAACCTGACCAAGAAGAGGTAAACAATTCTCTGACTGTACTTCACGTTGCTACAAATTGCAGATTCCAGATGACCCCACCAGTGGTTCCTTCCATCTTGTGATTCTGTGATTCACAGTACATCAAGTTGATGCCAGACATAGCAGCCAGGAGAAGAAGCTACTGATGTGAAAGTATTGTTGTATTTGAAAAAACAGTTTTAGACTTCTATAATCTCCCATTATAGCACATGAATAGATAAAGAAACTCCAGACAAACAAGGATAAACACATATAATAAACAAAGATATTGAACAGAGCAAGAAATAGACAGGGACAGGCAGTGAAAGGATTTTTTCTAATCTGGGACATTTCAAAAAGAGGTATTTGAGAGGACAATAAACAGAGCAATAAATTCAAGGAAGTCCTGCAGCTAGAAGACATTTACAAATCAAATGTTACACAGATATAAGAAATACAGTGGAGTAACTAGAATAACTATAGCACATGAACTGAAGAGAATCTCAGGAACAACTGTAATTGGGTCAAGTGCTGGGGTGCCATTATATATTAACAAAGAGGCAGACTTCCTTGGTAAGCAAAGTGTTACACAAAACTGATCAAGGGGAAAAAAAATCCAGGAAAATAATTCCCAAGCATAGTTCACTGCTGTAGTGCTAGAAGTCCACTTTGATCCACAGATTCTGTATCTGAAACCTAAGAGGTCTTGGAAATGCTGCCAGGTTGATAGACACTACTGGAACAGATGCAATTCTGTGAGACAGCAGTGAGCCTCCTGCCAGTCAGGAATAAATGACTCACAGAAAGATAGGAACCAGAATTTTCTGGACGTTATTACTGTGTTTTTAAACAGCAGATAGCCAGAAAACCAGCTGCTTTAGTTTGGTTGTTAGTTGTTAGCAGGAAGAAAATGCTAATAAATAGAAAATAGGTCCAACTAAGGAAGGGATTGACATTGTCCAAAATATTACAAGAATAATCCCAAGCATGTAAGCAGGTCAGGGCATGATCTACAAACACGGTGCTTAAAAAATTAATGAAAGGGAAATCAGCAGAGAAGTCAATTAGACTGAAAAGTACAATGCCTCCCCTGTGAAGCAGGCCGGGATTTTCTTTAAATCCAAAGTCTAGTAGTTTTACACCTGTTCAGAACAGAATAAAACTGCTCCAGCTGTAAGTGGAAAAGGCATCACTCAGAAATAAGTGGGCAGAAACAGAGCACGAGAAGTGAAGAGCTCTGCCACAGTGTGTGCTGAACACAGGGATGAAGAGAGACGTGCTGAAAGACCATCTGAGAAATAAAGGCAGCAAGCAATGGGTTTTATCCAGAAAAGTGAAAAGAAAATAGAAAATATGATCAAGGGGAGATTATTTTGCCTCAATTAGTATTATGTTGATTCTTCCACTGAAGACATTTCTGATAGACAAAGGCATGACAAAAAATGGAAGCAGCAACCTCTTAAATAAACTCAAAGTTAAAAGTGGAAAAACTCAATACAATTCATTCCAGGATATTGATAACTGGTAGATAACAAATTGAGAATCCATTTGTAAATTTATTTGTATAAATCTGTCAAGTTGTAGTCGATTCCTACTGGATATATAACGTTTGGATCTAGGATGAAGAAGCGGGGTAGAGTGATCCAACATGGTTCTTATATTTTCCTCAGAGAAAATGTAGCATCTCCTCACTGATCTTCCAAAATCCAGGTCAACGGAGGAATCCTTTGGTAATTTTTTCTGACAGATGAACTGCAAGTCTGCAGTGGTTCACTTAAACCCAATGCAACAGAAGTCAGTGGATACTGGAACTCTCCCAAAGGCAACGGGACATAACTGTGCATCATACAAGATCATGGAAAATGCATTTTTGGCTCTAAAAGGTGTTTTTGATGGTTGAACACCAACATTGTCACTCTGTGCTTCCTTTCTCTACTGACAAAAAATGCATTGAAACAGGAACACTGAAACACAGTATTCTTTCTCACTGACCATCCAACCTCTCACTGACTCAATGTGCAGTAATTATGCAGAAGTATCGAAATTTGTTTTTCTTGAGGAGTGTGGGGCAGCAGAGAGAGATATTTAGATCCTTTCTAGAACTCCAGATTATTTTGGTTCATCTAGGTATGCTTAAGCATATTTTGGAGTTGAACAAAAGTTTTTCATTTTGCAGAAGCTTGAAGATCTTGCTACAGCAATTAATAATTTGAAAGTTTAAGTTCACCTCTGATATTTAAATCTGTGGCATACATGGCACACAATCTTCTGTGTTTTACCGAGCATTGTACTCCAGTATTTAAAAATTATTTGTAGGATCCTAGTCGTCCACATATCTATATATATATTTACATTTCAGCAAGTGTTTCATTATCTAACTTTTATTAGTTTTTGTTAAGATGGACAAAAACCTAGTGGTATGATTCTTGTCTTGAAAGCTGTAATTCCATTTGAACAGAAAATGCAAACTGTTCTAGCAGAAAAAAAAAGGCTGTTTTTTTTAGGAAAATTGGCAGAACACACATTTTTAGATACATACAAATACAGGTCATTCAGACTTACCGATACAGAAAGTTAAAGACAGCATAAACTACAGTTTAGTAATCCTGCTCTTGAAATCGTGCAGGAATATATTACAGTTATATTACAGTTGGTAATAGCAGGAGCCTGGGATCAGTAGCTCATTACCTTCCACAAACACAGGATATAATCCTTGCCTAAAAGAGTTTACTATCTGCGCAGACAAAGACAGGGCGAGATTAGGATCAGAGGTCACAATGCACAAGCAAATAGGACAGAGTGAAGCTCACATCTGAAGTGTAAGCCGGTTAATGGTAGGAGAAACTGTACTGATTTTTCTGCTCTTTCTAGTTGACACCTAGGAATTCCGTGGCATAATATGGCTTAAAGCATAAGACTATTACAGACCTATATCTGTGGGAGAAAAAAAAAAAAAAAAAAAAGAAAGACCACTAAAATAGAAAACACTGAAGCATCTCAGGAAAGGGTGGGTCAAACGGAGTTTGAGATAAGAAAGTAAGCGTCAGTTCATTGGCATTCCCGCACATCTCCCAAGCAAGAAACTTTGCTTAAGCATAACTTATAAGCAAGTGACAGACAACGGTCATATGTATGCAAAAGCAGAAACCCCTCTGTTTTTCCCTTTAAACTGCGCCTTTGGGTGAAACTAAGCCAAAAGTCACTTCAGATGTACAGATGTACACCTGTATGAGCTCTAAGGAGGAACAAGACCTCTAAAGTTTTGTCACTAGTTATGGTAATGAGGAAGTAGGAAAACAACTGTTTATGTGTGATGTATGTACTTTCTCAATAACTACTGCCACTAGTTGGTAAGAAAAAAAAATTGAGCCACAACTGACTTCCTTTAACCAAGGTGGGTTAATGTGGTGATTCCTCTGAAGGGTGAATGTATGAGAATTCCTCTTGGGATCAAGGCTCTGTAGACCCCCAACAATCACTCCCACTGTGCTGGCCTTAAAGGGTTCATGCCTTGTTCCGTGCCTCACCCAGGAAGATCCTCTTCATTGCCAGAAGCTCTTACTCTCTCCCCAAATTTAAATACTAACAGTGCTGTTCCTCTTTCCCTACGCTTTGCTGCTCTCCCTGATCCATGAGCGGTGTGTTCACTGACGGGCTGTGTAACTCTGCATGGCTCCAGTGAAGTTCTTAAGGTCCCAAAAAAACATAATTGAGGACTCTCATATTTAATAAAGAGAAAGTAATGGTGCATGAAAGCATATGGTCATTACAAGATTCTTGTGTCTGTATTAATTACAGCAGTCTAAATCACAGCTGAAACTTGTTACAATAGCTTAAAGTAAAAATATAATTTTTAAAAATCTCAAATGTATTTGGATTCACCTGTAAAATACATAAGCACTGGTATTTTATACTCAGCAACATGGAATTTTCATTGTCATATATTATTTCTGAAGGTAATATTAAACAAACAAACCAAAGCAGACACTATGAACAAGAATTAAAGGAACAGGTGGGAAGCATAAGGATTATTCCTTCTACATTCACATCTAACAGGTTTTGCTATGATGAGAATTTAATCATTCCAACACGCAGCACCACGCTCATTCTGGAGAGCTCCTTTCTCAGGGCAAAACATCGGTGCTTTAAGCAATGTGTGAAACATTTCAAAAGACAATGCCTGACTCTCACCAGAAAAGAAGTAACTCCAAAATTTTAACACTGTACCTCAGAAATCAGGGTTTTTTTAATGTCATTCAGCAGCCAACAAACATTTAGCAAAACAAAGAAAAAAGCCTTTCTGTTTACCAATTAAAATGACAGAGCATCCCGATTTCTTCTAGCCAGTGGCAACACGCTAACACAGCCCATCAGCATTGACAGCTTGGGATCTGTTTAACGTTGAAGTGCACACAAGAATCACAAAAATAATTATCAGAGATGACGGAGAGCAGACAGTCCATCACTAGTACTACTACAGGAAAGCGCGTGCCTGTTAGGAGTTGTTCAACAGGCTCCGCACTAGAAGAGTTCTGGCAGGCAGCCAGAAACACCACATACTATTTCCCTACAAGCCACATAGGTATAAATCCCTCACAGCCTGACGCACTGGAGCTTCCCTCACGATCACACGGATGATTTACCTAAGTATTTCCTCATCAAATTCCAGTATCTGGTCTTTCGTAGCAGGTTACTAATGTTCCTTACAGCCACTTTTCCTCAGCGTTGCTTGCCAGATTCCTAGTAACAACCTTGTCGGTGCGTATTTCAGCAGGTCTTACCTCCGGGGAATTACCACGCAAGCCAGGGAACATATGGGCTCTACGCAGCTCTGTCGTGGTGCACTCGTCCTTTTTGCACCATCACTGCGCGCAGCCCCGGCTAAAACCGGCTTCCCGGGAGCGCCCATCACTAGTCACATTTCCTTTGGTTAACTACGTTTTGGCCTGCAGTATGCGACTGAGCATAAAACCGGCTGTCTCTGCAACGCACACGTACGCGCACTTCAGGAGGAGAACCACCACAGCCCTCCGCCGGGTTTGTCCGCTCCGAAAGGGCAAAACCTCAAACCCACCCCGGGACACGGCCAAACTCCGCAACCACGGCGCCGAGTTTCGGATCCGCCTCAAGACAGTTCTGCGTAGGGGGGCAGGAGGCGGCAGCTGTCAGAGGCTGCCCCGTGGGACCCCCTTTTCCCGGCCGCGCTCCGGCCACTCGCGGGCTCACCGAAGCGGCGGCCGAAGCGCGCCGAACACCCCCAGCCCCGGGGAGGCCCGGGGAGCCCCCGCGGCCCCGGCCCCGCTCCGTCGCGCCCTACCTCGGCCCGCCGCACCGCGCTGCTCCGCGCCTCGGTGCGCCCGGCGCAGCTGCCTGGTTACCGAGCACAACACGGCGCGCCGCCCTGCCCCGCCCCGCCGGCCCGCGGCGAGGAAGCAGGTGCGGGGGTGGGGAGAGGGCGGGAGCACGGATGCGTGTGCCGGGGATGCGTGTGCGGGATGCGTGTGCCGGGGATGCGTGTGCCGGGGATGCGTGTGCCGGGGGTGCGTGTGCCGGGGATGCGTGTGCCGGGGATGCGTGTGCGGGGTGCGTGTGCCGGGGATGCGTGTGCCGGGGATGCGTGTGCGGGCTGCGTGTGCCAGGGATGCGTGTGCCGGGGATGCGTGTGCCGGGGATGCGTGTGCCGGGGATGCGTGTGCGGGCTGCGTGTGCCGGGGATGCGTGTGCCGGGGATGCGTGTGCCGGGGATGCGTGTGCGGGCTGCGTGTGCCGGGGATGCGTGTGCCGGGGATGCGTGTGCGGGGTGCATGTGCCGTACCCTTGCGGCGCTTCGCAGTGCGCGGCCGCCGCCGCCTGCGGGCTGCAGCCCGCGCCCCGCTGCCCGCTGTCCTTGCGCGCATCGCGGGGGGGCCGCGCCCCGCCCCGCCCCGCCGCGGCTGCAGCAGCAGCAGCAAAGCCCGGGCAGCTTGTCCGGGGGCGGCTGCCTTGACCGCTGTGCCCGGGAGTCGGAGGATAAGACACCGGCCTCGGCCCCGAGACTCCCCCGAAGTGCGTTCTGGCGAGTAGCCGAAATACTTCGGTTATATCGAGCTGTCCCTGCTAATTACTATTGCTAGTTATATTACTATTATTATTATTATTATTATTATTACTGCAATACAGAGCGTGCTGTAGGGCATTACCTTTGGCGTAGGCTCCAGAGCATCATCAAGCATAAGGCAGAGAGCTGCACAAGCAAACTGGGACAGCAGCTCTTACATAACAGCAGCAGGACAGAAATATTCAAAGGAGCTGACAAGACGGTCTGCCACTTTCGAGCTCAAACCACGCTAACCATGCAACAGTGCTTGTGCCCCAAGTATAAAACGTGATTCTGCCTCTTCCAAAGACATTGCACAATCCCTATGACTTAATTTCACTTTTCCCCTCCTTCATTTTAATTGATACCGTTAAGGCTAGCTTTGTGCAGGAGACAGAAGGATATTTTTTCTGCTTAAGAGATGGATCATCTCTGGCCTGTGTCATTGGGGAAAAAACCCACTCATTTGGAGCTGAAATTGAGAAGTTGGGAGAAGCAGTGCCAATGAACCTCTTGGTTTTCATAATTTCTGGCAGTGCTGCAGTGATTCTACAACATTAGCATGCAGGGTGTTTACTGAGTGGATGGATAAAATCTGAGTTAGGCAGCAGAGATTACTCAGCATCACCCTGTTCCTGTAGCACCAGTCATATTGTCACTGGTGCTACCCTCGTGATATGGACGCTTACGCTTATGGCACATATCCCAACACTGTGCAGTTACGGATTGCACACTTGGAGCCAGAGTCCTGTGTGGAAGAAGCAGACATACCAGCAGCTATGGCAAGAATTCATGTGAAACCGGGGTATACGTATCTAGGTCACCTCCAGCCATCCACAAAAATTACCTCCTTCTGACAATGAGTGTAACCAAGCATATTGGGCCTGAAATTTTCCTCCTTTTGAAGGCATGTGGGATTGGTTGGTTGGGGGGTTATTTGGGGGGGGGGGGGGGGCGGGATGGGGGGGGGGAAGCTGAAAAGCTTTTCTCATCCAATTTTTCTTACCTCTTTGTCCTTCTTCCTTTTTCTCTGCCTTGCCCCATGACAGTTGCAGCACCAAAAATGGCAAAGGAAGAGGATGCTAACATCTTCCTGAGTTCTCCCTTCCTACGTATGTCTTTTTTGCTGAAAAAATTCCTCACTTTGCTGCCTCTTTCAGAAAACTATTTTTCTCGGTTAAGAGTATCAGTATTAACTGAATGAGAGTATCTTCACTGCAAAAGCTCAGATTTCATACAATAATACTACTATTTTTTGAAGCAGTTCAGCAAAGTGCTTGCTAGTGTAAGCTTCAATTTCAGCACTAAATGCCGCACTGTATGTTTTAAAAGCTCAGCTAGAAAAAAAAGTCAGTGCTATCCTAAGGACAATGTATTTGTCAGTATTACTTTTTATATTTTGCTTTTAATTGTTAAAAAGTCATGATCTGAAACTGTTGCCTCTTGGGTATGTGCAAATGTCTTTTCTGAAAGGACAGGCAATTAGATTTGACAATATATAGCACCCTCAAGGGCTGCTGCTTTTAGCTGAGACATGAAGAGATCTTTTGCCCTGAAGAATCTGGGGTCTTTTGCACTGAAGAATTTGGTGCACTCTTCCTCAAAAGAGAAATGCTGCCTATAAGAGAGGTACAGTAATGTTTTGCTTTGCCTCAATATTGTATCCTTCTATACTTGGTCCAGTTTTGGTTGCCAGACTTCAAAAAATATCTAAATCAGGTAGAGAAAATCCAGAGGACAGCCATGGGAATGGTGGAAAGTTTAGAACACTTCTAGAAGAAAAACCTGAAATCATTATTCAATCCAGAGATTAAAAACTGGCATGAGGTATAAAAACATTCGAAAGGAGCACCAAAAAGAAGAGAATCATCACTTCTCAGTGTCCACAGTACATAGGACAAGAAGTAATCAGCTTACATTGTACATGGTATTGTCATATCAGAACCAAAAATTTTAGGAAGAAATAAAGCTTTGCACCATGTACCATAAGAAAGAAGTGAAACTGGCATCATGGAAGATATTTAAGCTCATACTAGACAAGTGTCTTCCTGGAAGGCATTTTTAATTTTTTGGTACTTTGTCAGGGTGCAGAACAGGATATCTCTGTAAGTGTCTTGATATCTTTTGAGTCCATTTGCTGTAACTGTGAGTGCTGAGCCTGGTTTGAGTAAAAGAGCATACCATTCTTCCTGCGGGTTTTGCAGCAAGCAGTAGTTGCCACTTCCTTCCTGTCCTAAACTGCCACACAGTATCTACATACAACCTGGCAGCATTGCCACACACCTCCTGAGAGATGTGTGCAGCTCTACATCTGGTTTTCATGTACTGCATCAAGCATAAATGTATAAACATTTAATCAAAGAATCATATAATTTGAAGAAAGGCTTGTAAAATCATCAAGTCCAGCTGTTAACCCCGTCCAAGTCCACCACTTCACCTTGTCCTTGAGCATCACATCTACATGTCTTTTAAATACCTCCAGGGACAGGGAATCAATGACCTGGCTGGGCAGCGTGTTCCAGTGCATGACAACCCTTCCCATGAAGAAATTTTCCTAATATCCAATCTAAACCTCCCCTGATGCAACTTGAGGCTATTTTTTCTTGTACTATCACTTATTAATAGGGAGAAGAGACGGACACCCATCTTTCTACAACCTCCTCTCAGGCAGCTGTAGAGAGCAAAAAGGTCTTCCCTGAGCCTCCTTTTCTCCAGGGTTAACAACTCCAGCTCCCTCAGTCACTCCTCACAAGTCTTGTGCTCCAGACCCTTCCCCAGCTCTGTTGCCCTTCTCTGGCCTCGCTCCAGCCCCTCAATGTCCTTCCTGTAGTGAGGGGCCCAAAACAGGATTCGAGGTGTGGCCTCAGCAGTGCTGAGTACAAGGGGACAATCATCCTGGTCCTGCTGGATATATTTTTTTCTGTTTGCCATCGGCCTTCTTGGTCACCTGAGCACAGCTGCCTCAGATTCAGTGGTTTTTGACCGGCACCCCCACGTCCTTTTTTCCCAGGCTGCTTTCCAGCTACTCTTCCCGAAGCATGTAGCACTGCCTGGGGTTGTTTTGCCCCAGAGGCAGGACCTGGCACCTGGCCTTATTGAACCTCATGTAACTGGCCTCAGCCCACCAGTCCAGCCTGTCCACGTCCCTCCGCAGAGCCCGCCAGCTGGATTGTCCGCAATGCACAATTGGATTGTGGACAATCCAGCCTGTCCACGCTTCCTCCCAGCCTGGTGTCTCAACTGCAAACTGACTGAGGTTGCACTTGATCCCCTCACCTGAATCACTGATAAAGATATTAAATGAAGGAAAGGACCTGACCCCAGTACTGAGACCTGGGCAACACCACTTGTGGAACATCACTTTTTATCCCTGAGCCTGAGCTCTCCATTCAGCCAGGGCGGGCTTTCCTGCTGGCTCATCTTTCAGCGCATTGGGACAGCTTGCTCCTGCACATTTAAGATTTCCTTCCTGAAGAATGACTAGCCTTCCTGGACTCCTTTGCCTTTCAGGACTGCCTCCCGAGGGACTGTGAACCAGTCTCCTAAACAGGCCAAAGTCTGCCCTCCAGAAGTCCAAGGTAGCTGAAATCTCTCCTTACTTCTCTAAGAATCTAAAAGCTGTAAAACTGCATGATTTTTTTCTACATAATTTTTTGTGTTGTACTTAAGTGCTTATGTTTTGTATTTTAATGTAACCAAACCTGGGTGAACAAACTTTGTAAATAAAATAAAGATACAGCTAGAAGCCAGAGAATACATTCCCACTGACATGGATTGTAATGAATTACATGAAATACAGCAATACACCATTTCACTTCCCCTTGCATTGCGCTGAAATAAATAAATATAGTGGGATGAGATTACACAAAATTATGTGGGAGTAGAAAAAAATAAGGAAAAAAATCATCGGCTAAACTACTATATTATACTGTGATATGTGATATGTTCTTGTAAGTGAAGTTATCAAAATTATAACAGCTTAGAGACAATTAGGATTCATACGTACTGAATGAGCTCAGTCTAGCATATGGCAAGAGTCAAGCTAAAACAAATGGCATTTATTTCTAGTGTTAGTCACCCCAATTTTGTCAATTAAGTCATTATATCTTCTCAAAATGTATTGTTTTGACAATTTCCTCTTGTTTATTCTTCACAAGTTACACTAAATTGGATTAAAAAAATACTAAAATCTCAAACTTCTATACAAGAATGAAAAGTGGATACCCCAATATTGTCTAAAATAGGACTCAAAGGTTATTACTTGAAGTTCTTAATCAAGCAGAGGAACTGCCAACCTGAAAATTTGACTAGAAGCTGCTCAATCCAGCAGTTGAATAGCAGCAAGGCTGCCACAGGTGCCCATCCCCACTTCCAGGCAGGAGCAGAGCTGAGTGTGCACTGCTGATAGGTGCGTGTGCTCACCACATAAATGTGCACACACAGGAATGTGTGGCTGCATGCACAGTTCAGCAGGGACCAAAACCACAGCACTCATGCTGACCCTTGTCACGGGACCAGCCTGGTCCTGCCTTATCAGGGTGAAAGCCCGAGAGAGAAAAATACATGCAAGTACATGTACAGCCATACAGGGTGAACCCCTCCCGTAGCTGATGCTAAACACTCCATCGTGCCAGTGCTTGGCCCCTGGATCCCAGTCTGCCCAGCTCCTGAGGCCTCAGCCCTGCTCCACTGGCAGGCAAAGACCTGTTGACCCATCAACAAACACTACTCCTTTTTACAGGACACCTTTTATCCCTTAGCCTTTCATTTTCCCGCCCTTGTGCCTCCAGCTCCCTCCAACACATCCCCTGTGTGTTGCGGAGATGAGTCTTTAACTCATCTTAACTTAACATAACTTAACATTTTTTAACAATGCTTTGGCATAGAAAAATAAAACTTAAAAAAATTAAATAAAATCAGTTTAAAAATTCAGATGAACATGGTAAGAGTAAATTCTTTGTGATGAACCAGTAGTACAAAGCAGTCATGATCAGATTGTGCCACCCTGTGGATTGTGTCAAAAAGATGTTTCCTTTAGTGCTAGGCTAAAAACATGCTGCAAGAACAGGCCAAGAAATTCTCAGCTGCCAAAGCAAAAGTAATTTTGAGTTTCCTTACATTCTAATAGAGACAAGATGTCTTTTTGAACTGTGCCTTTGAACAGCACTGGGCAGATTTTCAGCTGGCGCTGATCTCAAACAAACATGGACAAATATCTTATCAGGAAAAGTCATAATACCTTGGTGAATTATCTTCCTGTTATGTAACACTGGACAGAATAATTGCATTTCTTTACTTGCTTGGAGATACATGTGTGAACAGAAAAAAACAATCTATCTTAAATTATAAAGAAATCAAAATAATTATCTCTCTGAAATACAATATTACAGTCAAACAACAAAACCTTGTGGTAAAAACAATAAACACGATGGACCCCACAGCCTATGTCAGTAGCCACAGTAAAATGATGATTTTGGAAACTAAAATAAAAGTCTAACCTGATAGGAAGAGAGGGCTTTGGCAAAGTTGGGGTCATTAGACAATGTGGAGCTGTATTTTAAACTCCAATCTGAAAGGAGATCTAAACAGAAATTGAGAACAGGGAATAAGGTGTGCCACACGAGGCAACTACATCATCTTACAAGAACAAATTGATGTTGCAAAAACATGAGAAGGCAGGTAATATCGGAGATTGGACAAAGCAGTATTTTTTTAAGAAGAAAGGGATTTTGAACGATCTTTCCTTCACTTTGGTTGTTATAAGCAGCATATGGGTATAGTGTGAGGCTAATATCCCTGATAATACAATATCTACCTGGAGGAAACTCTGGCCCCATGATGTTTTGTAATCTGTAATCAATATATTTAAGATTCCCATGATCACTTTCATTACCCAGCTACTGGCTGACTGACACTCAGTGGCTATTCTCTGTCACTGTCATTATGCTTGAAGTTTCAAAGCTGTATTTTCTGATTTCTATATTGGCCTGAATACAAAACATATGAAACAAACCTATTAAAATACCTAAAATATGTCTAGTATGGTAAACATTTTAAATGACAAGGCATGTATCTGTGCCACTGAACACTATTGTGTGAGTGAAAGAATTTATCCAAAATCTTTCCTGACCTCATTTTGAGTATACCTTAAACTCATTAGGTAAAAGAACCATATTGATATTCATGTGAACTTCCAAGGGCAGAAGTCTGCCATCTCTCTGAAATTAATGTTATCAGATTTTTTTTTCTATCATTTGATGTTGACAGGTAGCACCAGAAGTTCTTCTGAACAACGTCAGGATTTTTTTATGAGACATCCATGTTTTTAATCATGTTCATTTTCACTCAGGAGCTTGAAGCTCTATGTCTTGTCTAATAGCATATAGTGAGTAGGAAGCATGCTGTTTCTATGAAAACAGATGGGGTTGTTTAAAAAAGTATTGCAATTTCTGTAAGAAAAAAAGCTTATTTAGAATAAGAGTTTTAAGAATAATATAATGTAATAAAGACAATGAAAACTAGTGGTGCACGTATCTCTCTTATACAGAGACAGGCAGGAATTTTATTAAGAATAAACATTTTCTGAATTGGTAGATCAAACTTAAGAAGGAAATTAGAAATCTTTTTAATGGACAGTAGAAAAGGCATGCAATGTTGAAACAATAAATTATCATGCCTACAAAATGTGGGGTTTTTCCCCCTCAAATTATATGCTACCCATCTCTTGGGTTTAACTGTGTCCACTGCTTCAGTGCTATGCTTTATCCTGAAGGTGGCTGCAATTTCATGTGAGTCATCCCTACAGTGTCTGAATATTTTTTCAATGGATGTTTTCAATATTTAGCTGTGACTCCAAGGAAATTAGGTAGTTTCAAAACTACACTGCAACATTTATTTCAGGAGAATACTGTGGAACAATACAAAAATACAGAATGTGGTTTAAATTCATCACAATAATTATTCAGTAAATATGCTCTTCCACTAGGCAAAAAGTCCCCAAGGGAACTCTTTCTTTCTGCCTTAATGCTTTGGGTGAATATCTTTTCCTGTATAGACCAAATTATTGTTAAATTATGTTCTTGGGAGAACAAACAATCTTTTGGAAGAATTTTTCTGTTGCAAAAAATCATAACTGCATCTCTTTGACCTCCAAAAAATCAAGCTTTATAGCTGAAAGAGAAGCTCAGACAACCCACTGGTGATTTATATGCTTACAGGGTTTTACTTCAAATTGCCAGTGTCACCTTTTATAAAACTGCTCCTCCATGTTATGGGGCCCATTCTGCAGTGCTGTTTGCAGATGCCTGTCAGATCAAAGTTCTGGTCTTAAGGCTCAGATGCTTCTAGCTCCTGCATGCTTATTTCTGGAGATTTCATAAATGTTCTCTGTTATCCAGAGAGAGATTTTGTTGTTGTTTGCACAGATTCTGTGAAATACTGTCAGAGCAGAGTGGCCTGGGTTTGTATTCATGTTGCATTGGTAGGAATGACTATACCAGCCGCTATTCTGACTATCCCCTCCGACTCTGAAGTGCAGCACCCTAGAACTAAAAAGGCAACCTGCCTCAGAATTACCTGGACCACCAACACTGCAGCTCAGACTTGCCGCATACTCATATCTTCTGAACACAGAAGAGAGCAATGTGGTCAGTGGTGAAACCATCATTGATAGGCTCTAGATCCTTTGGATTTCTTTTGGTTTCTGCTGTCTTCTGAGGTGCACCATATTAGATGCTTCCCATTCTGCTTGTCTTTTCTCATCTCAACATTCCCATCCCAGCTCCAGTCAGCTCAACCTATCCCAGGAAAAATCCAAACAGATTTCATTCTGAGGTCAGCCTGCTCATTTTATTGACTGTGCTTCTAAATAAGAAAACAGCAACCAATTAATCACCCAGTCAGAGGGTATTTTCTCTGATTTTACCTAAAGATCAGATTTAGGTTGTCATCACCATACAAAAATTTTCATAATATATTTCTGAGAACTGGCAACACCCATTGTTTCAAGACACATGTGACTTATCTTTGTCTTCAGAACAACATTCTTGCTGACATTAATTCCCCTAATCCTGCTTCCCCTTACTGTCTAGTTCCTGAAATCTCCACTTGTTTCTTGTTTACATTTTACATTTCACTCATGCACTGTCCTGACAGTCTTAGGACTGTTCCCTGATCAGTCTAGAAATCTTTGGTTAAGTCAAGTAATCTTAATTCAAAGGGTTAGCAGACATTCCTGATGTATGTCCTTTAATTCCACGTTAGTCTTATTGTTCTTTCTTTCTTACTGTGCTTTTTTTCTTAAGTTTCCTAAGTTTGACTGGCCCACGTCAAGTAGTCGTGCTGTTGAGTGCTTTGCCCTTGCCTTAACATTTTCATTTCCACAGCATTTTCCTCATCTCTCATAATTTTGTTTCCTGATATTTTCAATCATTCAGAACACAATTGTGAGTACATGTGATGCAATTTACTGACACAGGTTTCTGTTTGCTAAATATCTGTTTCAGAATTCCTACATCTTAGATGTGCTTGTCTCCCAAGACCTTTACGGAAGAAATCAGGAGTTGTTCTACTAAAAGTTTGATTATTGTAAAACTGAAAGCATGCATGAAAGCGCACATGCATGCTTTCAAGGAACACCAACTGCCATATACTTACTGGTAAATGATCTTCTACATCTGGAATTTCTGCAGTCACTCCATGCTTGGTTGCTCCACAACCTCTCACCCTTCCAGCACAAGATTAATTAAGCTTACTCTCCTTAATAGCGAGCTATCTGAGAGCGGTAAAAATTAATGACCTGCAGTACAAAATTGTTAAATTAATTATTCACCAATTTCCAAAGGACCATAATTGCATTTCCATTCTCCGTGGAGCTCTCCAATTAGTTTGCCGAGGGACCGGGGTGCTCAGCAGTGTGGAGGTTACAAGTGCAGAAGTTTGTCTGGGTGCTCAGGAAAGAGGCAGTAGGGGGAATTGTCAGAGGTGGCTAGGATGGCTGTTTGGGTGAGGGCAAAGGTTTGGAGGTTTTATGACTCTGGAAAGTTCTGGAATGACCAGAAGGAAAGTATATATGGGAGGAATAGCTACTGCAGTCTTTCATCAGAGCAAAATTCTGCAATTAGTTTGGGACCTAACTTCTCTGGAACTGAGGGAAGAACAATTTTCATTATATGATTTTTATCTTTTTCCCACTTAAATATAATAAAATACCTGCTTTTGCTTTTGACTACTTACCTACTCAAGGCAAGGTCAGACAAACAGGTTGCTGCCAGAGTCTTCTTGTTACAGCAGTAAGTAATGGTCCTGCTCTAATGAACTGCAGTTCAACCAGCAAGGCAAGACCTGGCAAACAATCTCCCTGCAAAAATTCTTTAACCCTCACATGCTGCTCTCAGGGAAAGGGCAAAGAAAATGAACAAAAATTTTTAAAAAGTCAGTGAATGGAAGCTTGTGCTCTTACTTTTCGTTGCGATATTTTCCTGCTGAGTACAGGAAAAATAATTTGCACAAAAAAGAAGAAATGCAGATCATCTAGTTTCACTGTAATTTGTCTGTGCAGAACTTAAGTACAACAGAGCTGGGATTGACAGATGGGAAGCCTTGGGGAAACCATAATAAGAATAATTAATTACAAAACCAAACAAGCTACGCTGGCATACAAAGCACTGCCCATGGATTTAATAGTCCTCAAAACCTCTGCTTTCAGTGTTATGAGGTATTGTTGCAGTCTTCGTACTTTTCTGAATGATTGATCTGGGCTTCATATTCTTAGAACGTTTTGACGTCATGTAAATTTGAATTGTCTGCCAATAAATCAAAAGTACTGTAACAGAGTACAAATCCAGGTAAATTGATGAGTGGCATTTCAAGCTTGTTGGATTTATAGGAATGAATGGAAACACCATGACTATGGTGTGATCCTGTCAGTCAGAGAATGAGGAGATTAAACATTCATGACTACTGAAAGGCAATTTCCTTCAATTGTTCATCACACCTCCATTCTTAACCTTCCCCTTAGGATTTCCTCTCACTCTAAACTTAAGAAAAGGGATTTTTTTTTTTTTTCCTAGACTTTTTATGGCAGTAGTAAACTGACGAAGGCGGCTATAATTGTCAAACATTTGTTGTTTTGCTTCACATTACTCATTTACCTACGGTATGACTCAGAAAGCAGATTTTGACTGTAACATGCCATTTGGCTAGAAAAACGAAAGAAGAATTTTCAATCTGTTCATCTATCAAACAAATGGAGTCATGAAAATTAAGCAGTATGCCTACAGTAAAACTAACTAAATCAAACCAAAATGGTATCTGTGGTGGCGTATGGTTACTAAAAGACCATGTTTTGTGACTAGCCTGGTAGACCAGATATAGGTCTGGAAAGAAATAATTAAGTAATCCAGATACAATACCTTAGACTTGGAAAAATCCTATTATAAAATCACTCTGATTTTCTTTTTCTCTTTTTTTTTTTTTTTTAAATTTTTTTTTTCCTTAGCATTGGAATCCATAGAAGAATTAACTTTTAGAAACAGCCCTAAGATAAACATATGAACAGTAAAGATTTTGTTCTTACCATCATTCTATTCTAGTCTATTTTTTTGAAAATATTTCAGATATTCAGGACCTGTAAATACCCTCTGGAGGATTATATTCCCATTTCACACCTACTATGGTATCTCATTAAGTTTAGGGATTTTTTTATTAGCAACGATGTGGTTGGATTAGGCTCTTACCTAACACTTGTCATGAAATAACTGCGCGGAACCCTTCCCACAAAAATGACTATAAAAAGAGGTCCCAGAAACATACCTTGAATCCAGTATGCTGTTTCTTGCTTTGACTAACTGCGTGATAAAATGAAGGCTGCGTCAATCCTAAATCCTAGTTTGCATCTCAGCAGAAGGATTGCAGAGAACAGTCTCTGCCCACCCGTGGGCAGCAGCAGTGCAGAGGTACTGAACCTGCTCACAGATTCACTGCTGCACAACTTCACAAACAAATGGTTGTACACAGGAATATTTTTTTTCTCCTAATAAGGGAATGCAGCATGATAGGTCCATTAAAGTCCATGTGGCCGCTTAGGAAAAATACAATTTGGCTTCTAAACAGTTTGTGAGCTGTAAAGGTGAGACTTGCTGCTCACACCAGAAGACTGATGTCTGTGAACGAGAAGTATCTCTCAGCATGAACAAATATAGTTTCATCTGTGAATATGAATTGTTTCAATGAAACAATATTGTCTCTCTCCATCCTAGGGAGTGGATAAACGGATTCCATTTTATTCCATCTTTTTAACAGCAGATTGGACAGAATACAACAGCAAGAGATGATTTTGTTAGCTAGTACTGGTAGGTGGAGGTAAAATTTACAGGTCAACTGTAGAACTCTATCAGTTACCACCAAAGTATTAAAATAAAATGTTGTTGTATGCTGAATTGCTTTTGGGTGTTGTTTTTTTCTGTCCCCTTTCTTGGTTCCCTTCTTAGGGGGCAGAAGAAAAAATAGAAGAGCGATCTGAATTAAGGCAATGCCTTTACTAAATGTCATGCTTCAGCACTGCATGTCTCAGGACTTCCAGGGGAGCAGAAGTGAATAGAAAGACTCCGAGGTTTATTGCTCTGTCCTTTGCCCTCTAGCATCATAGGTGAAGACAAGGAAATATTGTACTCTAAGGACATAATTGCAAATATCTTTCCTAGATTGTAAGTTTATGCAAAACTGAAAAATTTGTCCATTAGATAAACATTTTCCACATTTTAGAAAGCATATTGGTGGATTTCATTTTCATCTGCTGTGTGGGACGTGGGTTCACAGGATGCTTTTGTAGAACTAACAATGAAGAAGGATTTTTTGGCTTGCTGACTCCAGTTTTCTGCTCTTATTAGCAATCATGTCATATAATCCTTTTTAGTTATTTGTGAAACTTCAGCTTGAAGGTTGAAACTAGATAGTTTCTGCCTCCATTTTAATTCCCTCTAAGGGAAAAAAAAATCTTAGGTAGTAGTACTTTGTTCTCTTCTGGGATGGTTACTTCCAATTTTGTTTTCTGATAAAAGTTTGAGTTTGGGTCTTCCAGCTTTCCAAATTGCTGCTGTCATGTTGGCCACCACAGAATATCAAGCAATCTGCTAGATAGGAAACAGTGGGAGAGAGGAAGTCCCTGACTTTCTCTTGGCTACAAATAGCTCATCTTTGCCCCCTCCCTCTGTCACCTCCTTGTGTCCCCGAGGATGACACCCAGCACTGAGGTGTGCAGATGGACTCCCACAAGCCCCGTAATGCCTACTCTCAGCACCATACTCCACTAGCCTGTGGGAATTCAGTACCAAGATGCCAAAACTGTCTTTTGCCCACATGACATACCACTATCGCTTCCTGCAGGACCCACTGCCCTGGAGTGATTTTGAGATACATTTTGTTTAAAATATTTGAACCTGAATAAAAAATAATTTTTGGTTTGCTTGGTTGGTTGGTTGGTTTTTTTGTTTTTGTTTTTGTTTTTGTTTTTGTTTTTGTTTTTGTTTTTGTTTTTTCTCTCTTACCTTAAGTTTAATCAGGACTGGAATGCAGTAACAAAATATATTTTGCTGTGTATCCTCTTTTAATTCTGTCATTCTTCCTTTTCCACCCACACATAAATACACACAGCCTTCAATATCGCAAATACCAAACAGAAAAAACTGGAATCAGAAAGTGTCCAGTTGGCAGAAGGGGAGTGCTCTCCTCAGCCTCTTTTTATGTCTCTCAGTCAACTTTTGCTGCGTAATATATTTACACATTAGGGAAAAAATATGGTTTCAGAGTTTTGAGTTGAATGTTGTATCTAAAAATGTTACACTTGTTCCAGTAAACAAAGAGCATTCATATACTGCACAGTGACACTGTCTGCTCGTACATGTAACGGTGCAAATTAGCAACGAGGGACCTTCTTTTTATATTATGTCCTTAGGATTTCACAGCTCCCAAAAAATACTGAATGTCTGAAATTCTCATGAAGTTCCTACCCACATTTCTTTCTCTGAAAATATGGAGGAAAATTTGTAACAACCACACACTCCCAGAAACCAATGTGTTTTCTAAGATGGTGATGATGCTGCAGCCACATTTCTTTTCCTCCATAGCAGCCATGTCATATTGAAAGGTGTAATCTGATGGAGCCAACGTGAGGCAGTAGGACATTTAACCTGTAGCTGGTAAACTGAAGAACTTTGCTGTCTGAACTTGAAGTGAGTCATTAAGCCAGTAAATTCAAGACAAAGTTTTTCAGCCCTTTGTCATAGCATGAGCACCATTTAACATTGAGAGTTTGATGGTAGACAGGAATATTTTTCATCACTAGTCAAATAAAAAAAAAAAATTCCTGAATTTTTCTTTCATGCATCCGGAGAGCTGTAAAACTAACCAAGGACAAATATGAGACTGCTGAAATATGAAACAATTAAAGGAAATCCCAGTTTAAAGCATAATCTCCAGATGGAAAGTGTAAAAAAAAAAAAAAAAAGAAAAAGAAAAATTTTCACTGGATGCTCATTCTATTATTTTATTTTAAGTGAACTCTGATTTTATTTGAAATAAGATTTTGTGGGTTTGTGCAGGACAATTCAGTATACATACCTGTGTTTCCTCAGGATTAGGGCTAATGCTGCAGTAAATTCAAAGCACCTCCCCTAATTTAATCAGTGCATTCAAAACTTTTAAGGACAGAATTAAATTAGTCTTTTCAAAGAGTAAAAGACTGCTCATTTCATCGGAATTGGACTCATATCAGTAATATATTTGACATATCATCTACATGCCCCCATATCCCATCAGTCAGAATTGACAGTGGGTTATACTTTCCAGTATAATGAAGGATGATGAGGATTTTTACCCATGAGGGTACCTTGAGCTATGATGATTATATTTTCAGGAAAAGATATTTCTCAATAAAGAAAAATGAAGGAACCTATGGGGTTACCAGTAAAATATATTTCTGCAATACTCAGAAAAAAAAGAGAACAGAAATAAAATTAGTCTAACACTTAAAATAATAAGAAGAGTCTGTGATTTATCAATCTGCTTTAGCTTTTTGGTGAAGATTCCACAGATTACTCAGAGAAGCTGTGGATGCCCCATCCCTGGAAGTGTTACAGGCCAGGTTGGATGTCGCTTTGAGCAGCCTGGTCTAGTCGAAGGTACCAACCCAGCCAAGGCAGCAGGGTTGGAACTAGATGATTTTTAAGGTTTCTTCCAGCCCAAACCACTCTATGATCCTGTCTTAGGGATATGATATGCTGTATCCCTTTTAGATAAATTCTTTTGCCCAAACTAGCAATCCTTCCATTATCTTTCAAGAGTAAATCGTGGAAAGACAGTTTGAAACCAACCTGAGAGAGCCTCCTGCTTAGCAAGTCAGTTTAAACCCACATCACCTTTATTAATCTAAAACTTTCTTTGCTGTAAGTTGCTGGTTATGGGTGTGTGGCACAGATAAGACGTTAGGTTGTGCAGCTTCTCTGATCTGCTGCTGGTAGTTACCCATATCAGCTGTTTGTTTCTGAGGAAAGCAAGAGTACTCCCATCTTGGAACACTCTGTCAAGGCAGAAACCGTCCCATTTCTCGTGCTGTCGACTTTTTCCACAAAGAATTAAGGTTTGTATTTCATACACTTGGTTATGTGTAACATGCAATTATTTGTACACATGATCGTGTCTGAACTCAGATGCTTTTCAACTAGATTGTGTTCAATTCTTTTTTACAAAGATCATCTCAATAGATGTAGTCAGTAAACAAAAAATAATTTAATTTCCTCATTTTAGAGTTTACAATAGTTCAGTTTTGGCTTATTTCCATATGCTCTTAGAGCATAAATCAACCCTAGTTGAGGACTATTTATTTTTGTATATTTTTAGCATCTATTCTGGTGTCAGTGTCCCACTGAAACGAAATAATCCCAGAATTTCTTATGAAGTAGCTTGTTCACAGTCATGTGAAAATCAGACATTTTTCATTTAAGTTCTTAAATCAGTATTTAGATATGCCATTTTAAGCACAAGCTTTGAAAACTATCAGTTTCCATTTACCATCAGGGTGTCTTTACTTAGTATTTTTAAAAATGTCTTTCATGAAAAACAAAACCAAACTGAAACATAAATGAAAATGTTCAACCCTAATAATCTCCTAAATTTAGGGGATTCTAGCTATTCATTATGGAAAATAAATATAGATAACTTTAGGTTTAGGTTTGTTTGGGGGTTTTATAGTATAAGGGCAAGAAAACCCTCATATACCTCTTCAGAGAACTGAGGTTTCCATTCACAGCAGAATGTTTATGGGTATTCATTATCTGAAATATATTTAAGAAGAAAATAGTTGAAACTTGGTTCTACAGAAATTGTCACACAAATACAAAATCATATATTTTATCAATGTCCATTCATTCTCCATTAATTCTTGGCCTATGTCATTAAATACCTTGGCTATTTTCTCTTGTAGCTATATTGTTATTGTTATATGTTATATATAGCAGCAGTACCTACAATTCCATTGGGGAATTAACACTGTGTTGTATTAAACGTGTCCGAGCAATTAACTCAAAGCTTGTTTGTGTTCCAGGGAACTCATATTTCAGAATGGGGTGGGGAAAGGGAAAAATTTACAGTTACACTGTCAGGCCCAGCTAGTTCCTCCAACCAGCCAAGGAACAATGGTGAATACTTAACCATCCTCATACCCTAAATTAATATCCTAAAGAATTCATGTCCATTTAGAACTTCTTGATGCATTTATTTCTTTATGAAAATTCCTGCCATGTACAAGTGCTTTTTGGATGTTGAAGGAATGTCTTCAACATAGAAAATCCTTAAAGGAAAGACAAAGAAATTTTCATATCTCTATCTCTGGACTTTTGGAGTTCAAAAAGTTTCAGAGAAGGAGGTGATTTGGTATTGTTCTGAGTCAATTTGCTCTGGCTGAGGAAATGACGAGAAGGAAACTACTTCCCTGTCTCGGGAACCATGTGGTGTTCCAAGATAAGGCAAACACTTACTAATTCGAGTCCACAAGCAGGAAATGTGATACATCAATTTCCTTTCAGGCAAACAACACAGTTCCGTGGCAGCACAAAAGCTTTGCTTCTAGTGCAAAATCTCAAACATTCAGAAAACTATTGCTCTTCTGTGGACGTACCATTTTGTATTTGCTATTTGGATGTTATGGATAAGAACAGTACTTTTCCTCCAATCACATGGCCACCAAAGTTTTGGGGTAAGGATATTGATTTTTTTTTTTTTTTTCCCCCGAGAATATTGCTAATGTAGATGCAGATGTTTATTGTTGATTGCCTTAAAAAATACCTCTATATACTTTCAAGCCTCATGTAGGATGCAAAGAGTAATGAATAGGTTTTTATTTCCTGCAGTGATAAGACTGTTTTCCAAATGTTTCTTTGACAAAGTTTTATCAGGTTCTTAAATAAATGAAGACAGCAGAATCTTCCAGGGCAAAATTGATTGTTTCAGAAAGTTCATTACTGCAGTCAGTTGAAAAGGTGCCTGTTGACTTCAGTCGATAGTCAGATCAGGTAGATATTCTCAACTGCCTAATGGATGTACCTACACAGCAGACATGATCTGTTTCATCTTTTGACGAAAATGGGACAGCAAAGGCTAAATGTGTTTCAACATTTGGAATAAACACTTATTCCTCCGGAATGAAAAGTTACTTGTAATTTGTTGTGCTGCCTCATGGTGAGATCTTCCTTATTTTTCCCTCAATTTATATTTTGATTATTATCTATTATGGCTGTTTCCTTTCACCCAGATCTGGGAATAGTTCATAAACTGAAATGTATAGTGTGAGGTGAAAGTATGTTATATTGAAATTCATTTAGGGTAATTAGATTAATTGATTTGATCTTAAAAGATCCCGTGCCACTGCTGTGGAAGATCTTTCCTTTCAAACAGCTCTATTGCTTGCTATGTTTAATGTTAACATTTATTAGCAATTAGCTTAGAATGAATTGGATATCTGTTTTTCCCTATTATATTATTGCTACTGAGCAATGATACCTCCAAGAATCTGAACACTATTCAAAACTAAAAAATAATATGCATGAGCAAAATACGACTTCAGTCACACAGAAGTGCCCCAGGAAAAGAGTGAGGAAAAAAACAAAAACAAAACATACAAGAGATGGAAAGAAGTCCCTTTTCTTTCTTGTCATAAGGAACAAGAATCTGTTGAATGCCATCTAGGCTTCCTGCAGTGGCACATATATTTTCATACTGAGAGACCAAGAGAGACTCACTTAATTTTTGTGTCTTGGGCTTAAGGGTAGGGTACTGATACTCGACATCTTTGATCAATACTTACAGATTAACTGAGGAAAAAATTACAGTTATTACTGTTTCAGAGTCTTTTGTCTGGGGGTTGTCTCTTTGACTCTGAAGAACAATCTTTTTTTAACAGTGAAGATGGCTGCACTTCCAAAATGGCTCTTTGAGAATAAGAACTTTCTGCATTTAACAACACGGAGCAGGACACACTTTAGAAGACTTATTGCTGAAAGGGCCTCCTTTCATCCTCATTGCTCACGTGGCTTGTCTGACACTGTACCCAGCCCTGATCACATCCCATTTGCTTAGGCTCTGACAGCAGATGAACCTCAGAAATTGGATTTTTATGAGGAGCTTGCATGGTCCTTGAAAGGGAAGATGCCTCTCAGATTTTTCTTACTTTTCTGATAGACTTTAGAGGAGTGAATATAACTTTCTCTTTGTTTCCTGTAGGTATATAATGTATGGTAGAGTAGGAAGGGTCACTATACAGTATGTTAGAAGATGATGACTGACATAAGCTCACTGTGTGGAAACATCACTTAAAATGACAGAAGTGTGTTTCCTGAAATCCTGGACATACATGACTTGAGGTAAAAATAAAATGACACATAATAGATATAAATAAAATTTAATTCTTTATTAAATAAGAATGCAGTACTTGGGACTGATTTTTTAGGACATGGCTTCCAGGCTGTTTTCTAAGCCACACACCATGTAGTGCTGTGAATGTTACTACATTACCATGATACATTCCTTTTCCCTGCATGTGTAACTTCTCAGCATCTTCCATGGACTCAGCCAAAGTATAAATTTCAACATATGTGCAAAGGTTTGCTGAGATGGACTAAGTTTGTGAGAAAAAAAATCAGTGCTGTAAAAATAGTCAAAGCAACTGTTCATAATTATATTTAATCTCTTACAGTCTTGTAAAACATCTATTATCATTGGCTCCCTATGCTGGAAAATATACAGGCATCCTGTTTTTTATAGTTGTCCAGTTTCCAGTGACAACTTCACACAATAGCTTCTTAAAAGTGACTCTAAGAATTTTAGAACAATGAACAAACTAAGCTGTCCTCTGTGCTACTTATGTGTGAGCACATAGAAATCTTTTTACAATTGCTCCAGGCCAGTGGAAGTGTGCCTTAAGCAAGCTATGTAGAGAAAAGCAAGATATGACCACCTCGATGTAAGTCACTCTCCGTGAGTTGTCTAAGTAGTCTAAGCCCTTTCTCTCATGCAAAGATCTTAAAAAATGATAATATTAAAAAAGAATCAGTGCGCAAGTTTTTGCAAGCTCTGTTCCCAATCAGTGACAGACTAGAGTCAGTAACTGTAATGCTTAGCTGTAGACCTTGCAGGAATTCTTCTTTGCATTCAGATGTCACCATCATCCATCTGCAGTATTTTTGGAATGAAACAAATGAAAAGAAAAATATTAAACTCTTCTTCCATTTTAAATGAATGGGTTTATGATAGAACTCCTGGCCCTGTCAGCAAGTGTCCTCTGTGTAACGTGTCATAAGCAGAAAATTTAGATCCTGACTCTTGCTTGGCTAGAGCTTTTTCCTACTACAGATATTTCACAAAGTCTTTGTAGATATCCATGTCTCCTTCAGATAAGTGTCTGAGCTACTGCCAGGATGCAGGAGCTCATTTCTATCAGGTACCAGCTTCTGTGAAGCTATGAAACTGCTGCCCACCCTCCTTTGCAATGGGAATCCATAGTGCGATACTTTGGAAGAGCTAAGAAGAGAAGCACTTAAAGCCAGTCCCTGCTGAACTTCAGCTCTGCTGGTAGTACATTGTAGACAGAGAGTCTATTTTTTTATAGGATTATATTCTTATTACTAGTTTCAAAAGGAGGGTTAATAATAGCTGAGTGAAAAATTCAAGCTTTGATACCCATTCATCAACTAATAATCTCACTTTCTACTGTTTTAATATAGTCTTTATTGAGTTCATTTTGATTTATAAGGTAACACTGGGAGAAAAAAATGTTTCCACTCAAGCCAGGAGTGCATTTCTTGTAACTCCTAAAAGCATTTTCAGTAGCACACAAATAAATAAAAAAAATGTCTTCAAGACAATCCTCTTTCTTCAGCATAGATAGCAATATAATTTCAGATCAGGAAATTTAATTTAAATAATACATTTGATCAGTGTGACAGCAGCAGGGAGAAAAAGTGTAAGCAGATTTTAATCAACATTAACTTAGATCCCTAGACTACCCTTCAGTCTAGCTTTACTCGAGTGTCTATTTAAAAATGCAACCTTAAAATTTAATAACTTAAAAGCATTAAGGACAATTTTTCTTTTCTTGAATCAGAATCCAGGATGTTATTTGTTTTGTGTGTGGAAATAATGCCATAAATCAGCTGACTTAGAGCATTTTGAGATTGCAAACTGCTTGGCACGTACTATAGGTATTATTGCTTGGCTTCATAAACTACATATGCACCCATGTTTTTAAATATATCAAATTTTGCCTAGTCTCTCCCTCAACCCACCGGTCTTCTCTTCGTTATAATGTGTCTGTTTGTTTGAAGGAAGTCAGACTATGTGCTCTGCTGGAAAAAAACATGGCATTACGGATGAGTGTATTTTGATGCCTGATGCTGTGTTTATCACGTTACTGGTGTAGCAACAATCATGGTTAAGGGCTGTGCGTCGTTCTCTTTATGCACTGGAGTAACACTTGTGAAGGGCAGCACTGACACAGCTGCTGGGCACTGCAAAGTCCAGCCTAGACGGCCATGGCACATGATTCCTCTTCTGGGATCCTTCATGAGTGGCACTCATGGCGGAGTGGAAGCACAAGCAAGAGATGCAGCCCCGTTCTTGGCAAGCAGGAGAAGCAGCAGCATTTGTGGTGTCCTGCACGTTGAAGGTGAAGCCTCTTGGGTTCACTCGGACGTTTGTGTCAGCCCATTTCCAGCAGCCCCTCCGGGTGGTCTCCCCTCGTTCCCTTTGCTCCTGTTCACATACTTTGTACACTTTCCATTCACACTTTAGCAGCAGCAAAGAGGCTCTGGCTCCTGCCTCAGCTGTCCTGCTGGAGATGTGGGCACAGAAAGACTGCAGTTTGCAGGCAGCTGTGGAGCACTTGACAGCAGATGTGGCAGTGGGATCTTCTTACAGGCCACTACTGTTCCTAGTCTGGTGGGTGAAAAAGACCAGCACCTTGGAAAGAACCAGAGAGACACCTGGAGGGCCTTTATCCTGGCAGTCCTATTGCTAGCAGCACAGAGGATTTAAATAAGCTGACGATGTAACTCCTTTCCTGGCAGAAAGGGGGAAGTAAAATTGTGACATAGAAACACTTAGAGGCGATTTACACCACTGAAGATTTTTTCTTAATAGAGAAAACCTTCAAGGTGGAAGTGGAAGTGAAAATAGAGGGAGAAAAACACAACAAAATTAGAGCTTTGGATTCAGGTGATCTATCAACCTCAAAACTGTATTTCCTGATTTGCTATTATTCTTCTTTTCAATTCTCCTTTCCCTCTTTTCAAAATCACAACAATATTAATTCTTCCTGGTATTTTAATTCATGGCAATGATCCAAAATAGATTAAGGTGATTGCAGACACTGCATAGTCCAGAGTTTTTCCTTGCAGTTTGTCTCTTTTGTCTCATCAATTATCTGTGAAAACACCCAGAAATTTTAAAAAGTCAATATTTGGCAGCACAATTCATAAGGAATTCATAGCACAAGGAATAAATTTTTTTCACAGGAGATACAATCATTCTGCAGAGTCTTTGGGTTAGATCACTGATGCCTACAAAAGTTTGGAAATGGGATGTGAAAAAATGAGCTTCTTCCTTTTGAAATTACCATGCTGGAGCCAGACAACTTTGACTTTACAGACTGCTGTTATTAGAAGCAGCCTCAGTGGGAGAACAGAGGCAAAATGCTTTCTTTAAACCTCATCATGCAGTCCTGTTGTAGTGTTTTAAGGAATAATTCCTCACAATGCTTATCCAAAATGATAGGACTCTCCAAAATAATAGGTACTCTTCAGGAAACAGAGACCTAAAGTAAGGATAGAGCCTTACTGCTGGGGACAATCAATGAAAATTGTATTCCATTGATAAACGGTATTGCCAGTTTTTAATTTCTTTAACCTCATTGCTTTTTAGCATTTAGGTAAAATGTTATACAAAAAACACTTATGATTATTGAATAAGAATAAAAATAAAAAGCAAGTCAAACTAACCAATACATGGTGAATGGGAGGGAAAGGAGCAGAATGGTCTAGGCAAATATTATCAGAGGAAGAAAGGAACCATATTGATGTGGTAAAGTCAGACTTATCTGAAAGAACATACCTGAGTTCTTTCGTCAGGAGCCTGTACTAAAACCTTTCCTGTGTCACAGCCATCCATATATAAAATGTATATATATATATATACACACACACACACACATATATATGTGTATATATATAAAATGCAGTCTGCATACTGAATCTGCAGCTCCCCAGCTGGCATACACTGCCAATATCTACAGCAACCACTTTACTGCTCAGATTTCCCAGAGTGCTTTATCAAGCACTGCTTTAACAAGTCTGATTAACACTTGAATCTCAGATTTTGAATTCTGTCTCATCAGGGTTACTGATCCACAGCTCAGCACTTACTTGCAACTTGAGGTTTTAGCCTGTGATCTGATATTAGGGGGCTCAAATCATTGAGCAGACACTGAGCAGTGCCCATAATGATGGAGCTGATACGAGAGTTAGTTGTGTGTGAACAAACCTTTCTTTTGACTCCTCACCTATCTTTTACAATCAAATAAATCACTCATACTTCCAGATTTGCTATTAGAGTTGTTGTAGTTCTTTATTGCTTGCCCAACCTTTCATCTTCTGACTAATATTTTCTCCTTTACTCATTCAAGATGGAGCCTTCAAAAAAGGGAAAAAACTGTATGTGACCAAAACTACCTTTTCATACTCTTATGTCTTCTAATAACAAAGAACACCTTATCTTTCATTATTATTTCAAAGCCAAGAATATCTACTGATGGTAGAATAAGAGCTCATTTTGAAGAGTCCTAATCCAAATGCCTTCCTCATTATTATTTTATTTAGTAGCAGCCAGGGGCATGTGAATTTGGGCAACCCCAAAATAGAAAAATAGCCTAATATAAAATAGTAAATAATAAGGAGGGATGCATTTCCTAGTTTAGTCAGAAAATTGTCAGAATTCATTACATGAAATGGTCAGGAAAACTGGCTGAAAAATGGGGCCATGTTTCTTAGCCCAGAAGAGATTGATCAGATAGAATAATTAGAGCAAAATTTCATTAATATATGTGCAAAATATGTGAATGGTGTGAGTGCATCCTACAAGGTACAGTGCAGAAAGAGGTAGAGAATGCCAATGCACCTTTGTGTCAGTCTTGTGTGGACAGACCATGTCCCTGGGGCTGCAGATTTCCAATTCTGTCAAATAACACACCTGCAAGCATACTGGCTTAGAGGAGGTGTGGATGTGTTGAGTAAAGTCAATGGTGGCAATAAAGCCTCCTCACACTCCTACAAGAAATTTTTATCAACTTCAAAATGTGTTCAGACTCCTGAGGGTGGGTTCTTAATGTGGAGTAAAATACTTTTATTCTTCCCAAATTCACTGAGAAATGGAATTGTCTTATTTTACTATGGGCAACTTGAACTTAGAACAAGCTGGATTCCCTTAAAGATGTTTTTGGGAATAGGCATATTGGAAGACAGATTTTTGATTGGGTTTCTGGTAAAGAAGATAGATGGTATCAGCATGTTTCAGGCCCCTATTTGAAAATCAGAGATAATTTCCCTGTGCTTTTTCGTAAGAATGTTCTCAAGAGAAAGGTGATGAGGTAAAATATGACACATGATCAAGTAGAAAGACTTCTTTGGCTTTGCAAAGGTTTCCTGTAAACACACTGATTATTTCAAGTGGATTATATGAGAAGCAGATGTACAAGACAGATATAAAATATGATGCATTTAAACGACACTATGAAAGACAATGAGATCTTTATTTAAATGCTTAATGCTTGAAATGTTTCCCTTCTTATTACCAGCTTTAAATCTAGACTACCTACCTAGAAGTTTTCCTTCCTGCTCCTCAGTGAAATGCTACATGATCACAAATTTAATAGAGAAGCCATATTTCCAGATTACTTCACCAAATATTTACCTTGAATGAATAACCTTGTTCATATGGATGAAGAACAATGGCAATATCCCTGCACAGTGAATCTGCAGAAATTAGGAATATGAAAATCCCCTGTTTCTCAGCAGAGTTTTTAGGACAGGAGGCAGTTTTGCTTTTGTTACAAGTGTCACACACTGTGATGTCAGACAGACTCTGACAACACAAGCAAAACCAAAAAATGTTAACACCAGCAAAACTCAGCTTCACCTATATAAGAACTGAGACAGACTGTTTATCCCCTCTTGGAGAAGGCTGTAGGATTGTACATCAATCCTACATCAGAGTATCAGAGTAACTTTTTCTGCATGCCTTCCAGAGCTACAGATATTTCGGTTGCATCCTTTTCCACTTGAGATGAGGTACTGATCTGCATGACAATCCTGTGGCAGAGATATAGAAAACATCACAAAACTAATTCACTTCTCAAGTGATAAAGCAGTCTAAAGCTGATTTAAGTATGCCACATAATTTGTGCAACAAACATGGTAACCAGAAGATTTCTAGGGCAAGTGAGCCCCCTACACACCACCTTTCCTCTGCTTGAATCTGTTAAGACCTCTACAAGGAAGACTTTATTATTATCAGGTCAAGATCAGCAGATAATCTTCCCCTTTCCACTTCCCCTGAGCTGACTTGGGATGTGTCACAAGGCAGCAGCAGAGCAGCCTGGGCCAGTGACTCAAAGAGGACACAGTTGTCATATAAATAGTGGTAAAACTGAGAGCAATGGCAACAAGGGTGTGGGTTTAAATGATGGAAAATAAAAGATAGCATGTGATGGTGAGGCATTAGCAATGCCAGCAACTGCATCTGAACATCAGCTCTGCAGTGCCAGCATGACAGAAGTGAATCTTATTCTTTTGTAACACTCAAGGTCCCTGACTCCTCATCTGAAGTCCTCCAGAAATATTCTCATATCAAAAAAAGAAAAAAAAAAAATCCAACAAATCCATTATCTGTTATGTAATTAAAAAGAAAGGCGCTGCTCATCTTCCCCTTCTCAGCTTCAAGATATCCCATGTTCCTGCTCCCCCTCAGCTGTCTGGGGGGAGCTGAGTTGTGAAGAGCTGATCTGTGTGCAGCTTTTCAGTTGGATTTCTTATGCACATGGCAGTACTGTTTGTTGGAGTGGCCGTGTCCTTTTGCTTCATAAATCATATGTTGTCTTCTGGAAGGGAAGAATTATGAAATTATCTCAATTTTAATACCATTATGCTTATTTTTCTATCAGTTAGGTAAAAGATTTGATGAGCACGTGAAATTTTTTGCTTCTATTACTGAAGCAAAGGGGACCATAACAATAGTCAGATATTGAGAAAGTCTGACTGAGAGAGGCTTAAACTGAAAATGTTGATATGCAAATGCATTCCAAGATCTTATGTGCAAGTTTGTCAGAGAGATAAAAGTAGATACTAATGAGGAACTTCTTTTTCCCCCCCCCCCCCCCTTGTTCTGGCAAGCCCAAGGAAAAGAGCATTATTACTGAATTCGGATGAAAGTAACAAACTGCGTCACAAAGAGTAGAGACCAGTCTTATTCTTACATTCTGTCTATTTATAGCACGATTTCTTCCTTGTACGTGAATTACTCTTTTAAAGTGAGTCTGTCATCCTCAGGCTGTGTTTTGTGTCATCCTAATCACTGCTTTTCTGCTTTACCCACCCTGTTATACAGCTACTGATTTATCAAATGCTTCACCATCTTTAGCAGGAAGAACACAAATCTGAGGTAGTATAAAGAAAAGTTTTTGCAGACTATTATTTAAATAATAATCAAGCACGCAGCTTACACACATTTTAACAATTACACTTACATTATTGACTAATTATATGGTGCTGCTCGTTGTTACATGAGCTGCCAGAAGCATAATTCTTTATCCCCTAAACGCAGAAATCTGGTCCATAGGAAACAAGGTCTATTTCTTCTTTCAAGCACTACACGGGGGAACATTTTGCCGTGTGGAAGTGTCACATAACCAAAGCAGCTTAGGGCTCTGTGTTCTCCCCAGGACAAACGCCCTGGGGCTGCATGGTCATCTGCTAGAGCCCAACAGCGTTCATGCTCACGTGAGCTGGTCTCAGCACACTGCAGGTGCCATGGTTCCGCCTCAGTTCTTCTTGCAGAATGTACTAAAGGAAAAGACCCTGTATTTATGCACCACTTCCCATTTTACCACTGTAATTTATTTTAAACAGGCGTTAAATGAGTTTATAATATTTGTTAAAATCTTGGTTAGCCAAATGAGAGGCTGTGTGTGATACCACCTCCCTTATACAGAAGATTAATCTGAAGCACGGAGAGGGAATGAAATGTCCAAAATCAAAAAACAGGAGCACAAGGCAAAATCAAGGCTCAAGACTGAGTATTTTTTCTTAGTACGATTATTTTCATTTCATAGCCATATCCTTTTGTCTGAAAAAAAATAAAAGAGAATTAAAAAATAATCAGAAAAGACTATCAACGTTATCAACATTTATCAACAATATCATTTCCCCCTGCTTTTCAAGGTAGAAGCTTCACTTCTTATACAAAAATATACTTACTCAGATTTTGAAGCTTATTGTATTTATTGTGCTGAACTTTGCACCAAGCAATCCTAAATTATTCTTCTAACACCATTAATTTCCTTCTACTTGAAGAGGCAGGAAAGACATTAATTTGATTTTCACATATTGAAAATGAGAAAATTGTATTTTAAGATTTATCTGTTAAATGACCTCAGCCTAAACTCCATCAATGATACAAATATATACAGCATTGTTATGAAATAACATCTGGGAAATTTTCAGTGAAATAAATGGGGGAGAAAAAAAAATAGTCAGTTTAATATAATGTATAAACTTCTTTGGGCTCTGACAAATGCTTGCTGAAGGAAAGAGCCATGGTAGTTTCTGTTTCTCACCAGAGGCCTCTGCCTTGTTTCTCTGGCGTCTTATTTACAGAAGAAAACTAATTCTCTATTTCAGACATTTACATTCGCAATCCAGCATCCTAACACACACTTATGACAGGTTTGACCATTTGAGAGACATCTGTTAATTTTAAACCTTTTGCTTTTAAAAATTGTCTTACATCAATACCATCTCTCCATTATCCAGGGTAATGGAAGATTAATCAACCAAGCAAACACGTGTTTTCTGTGGGAAGTGCATAAGTTATGCAGCCAAAATACAGATAAAGAAGGAAGCCATTGATGGCTCGGTTAGTTGAAAAGTTAAAAAAAAAAAAAAAATAGTGAGAACAAACTCCACCTGAAGCTGTGCCTGGGTCAGGCACTGACAAAAGAATTACTGTGGTGGGACTGAGGATATTTTCTATATATTCCCCACCACACATTCTTCCTAATAACCCCTTTGAATCCTTGTGTTATGTTCTACATCTGGATGTCTTCTTTTTCCTTAAATGTAGGCTATGTGTTTCAGTATTTCATCCTCAGTTTTAAGATTAATTTTAAGGTCTATTCATTTATGAGATTACTTATTCTCAGGTGTAAATTTTTTTAAATATCAATTAAGAAATAAGTATAATGTCATATTGCACCGTGTCAGATTGTGATTTAGTGTTTGGTTTATGCAGAGGACATATAGCTTAGCTCTGCTGTTGTGAGGTGGGTAAGAATGTCTGCCCAGAGGATTGCTTGCTGTAAATACAGAAATGATCAAATTCTATTACTGCTTCTGTTATGCATGAGGAATCACAATGAAACCACACTGTAACAAAGCATGCCTGAAGGAATCTTTGCTTTGTTTTACATAACTGTGCCGAAGGCATTAAATTAAACATGCTGACATCTCCATCTTAGATGTTTCCTTCTGATTTTTACAATTACTCTTTATTTGTCATTCCAGTAAAAATCAACTGACAGTAAAATCCAGGGAACATAATTAACTCTGAGTTGGTTTGTGGGATGTCAAAATGGCATATTCCACTCCTCTGGCTTTTTATCACAATAAATCATGGTATTAGTAATCAAAGCAAATGTACTCTGGTCCATGAAGATCATTCTGGATATCACTGCAGATGTCAAGAAATATGAATTTAAGAATAGGCTTAGTCTTATGCTCCTCCATGATCACAGATATCTGCATCAAGGTACAAAACTGCAAGCTTTACATCTTTAAACTTCTGAAAATTTTGCTGTGCCTTGGTTTACTTCACTTTCAAAGCCTCTGCAAAATGCTCATCCTAAGTGTTTATGGAGATGAAATTCAGATATTTTCTGTTTTTTGAGGTACTATGAAGGTCTCTGTAATCTTCCCTTGGAATGTTTCTCGATCGCTTTTCCTGACTCCCTATTTTACTAGAATGAAGGTGGTTTCGGCATAGTTTCGATTTCCAGCATCGGCTTCCAGCAGAGGGCAATCTTGTTCTTGCATAGGCTCTTCATTTGTGAAGTTAACCCTTTGATGAGCAGCTAGCTCCTCTGCATTTCAAAAGGAGAATCAGTCCAAAAGCACGGGCTGCCTTTTTTTTTTTTTTTTTTTTTTTTTTTTTTTTTTTTTTTTTTTTTTTTTTTTTTTTTTTTTAAGCTTGTCATTTAATCAATAATTTTTCCGATGCTTCTGGAGCCCATTTGCCTACCTGATCGAAGAAAATCTTAGAAACTGCACAAAATTACGTCAGCATGGACCTTGAACTGTCATTTGTTGTACCTTCTTTTTTCAAGGCAGGATTAATTACATTACAACTCTTGACTGATGTTGCTTTTTAAAATCTTTACTGGGGGTGGATGTACTATATGCCTGGATTATCTATTCTAGTTCTTACCTATCCTCATAGATAGAAACAGATTTTTAATTTCCTTTGCTTTATTTTAAAACCAGCACTTCTTATTTTATCTGCTGTGGACATAAAACAAACAAACAAACAAAAGAACAAACAAACAAAACACCAAAAAAAAAAAAAAAAAAAAAAACACCAAAAAACCCACCAAAACCCAAAACCCTGTTATTAGGTGAAGTGGGAGAATTATTCTCTGTTGCTCTAGAAAAGAATCTTGCCGTAGCACAAGGTGAATAAAACATCCGTTTAGTGAGTTTGTGTCTGAATGCAGAGTTCTGATATTTCTGGCAGCAACTCTGTCTCACTTATTAGTTCATATGTCCTGCACAGTCTGCTTTGCTTTTTTTTAGCTCGCTTCCCCCCACAGGTTCTGTTTTCTGGACATCACAACTACCTGAACAACCTTGAGCTGTAGCCTGTCACCCTCAGTCATCTTCAGGAGTCATGTGTGAAGTTTCTTGAAGTTTTGCCATGACTAAGATCACAGCTGGTTGATATTACGCAGCAACTGATTCATCCACCCAACTGAATCATGGGCTGCCTACAAATGATTAATGGGAGGCTGTTTTGCTAACACAGTTAGTGGCAATTGGGAAGATAGCAATATCAACACTTGTTAGATATAAAGAAATTGCTTTTCCGAGCTCAGCATGACAACAGTAGCACAGGAGTTGGCTACTGATACTAGCCCCAGCTTTAAAATGATTTCTTGCAGCTGGTAGAACTAACATAAAATTTCAAGTATTAATCACTTCAAGCCTTTTGTGGTGGGAAGAAGTGGTGGCTCATTGGGCCCCAGGTATACCTTGTTTCCAAACTTGCTGCCTGGGATGCGTTAGGATGAGTAGCTGTAGCCTGTCCAGCTCAGAGATGAACATTTGATATTGTTGAGGAATCCGTTCAGTGCAGGTAGCTCAGGGTGCAGCTGCAGGTTGTGTTCTAGGGGGCAGGAGGCTGAGCCAAAGGCAAGAGCCCATGACCTGCTGACTCTTTGTGCAAAAAAGGGCCCAGGGACCTGTGGCCCTGCCAGGGGACAAGACACTTGGACTCTCAGAGACAGCAAGAGCCAAGCACCCCAGCTTTTCCACCCTTAGAGTGTGAGGGGATAAAAGCCTAGAGGTTCCTTTGTTCTGTGTCTCTTCTTGGAGGCACCAGCTCAAGCTGTTATTTTTTTATTTAGTTATTGCACCATGATTAAATGATTTTTCAGGATCTAGGCATCTGAGACTCTGCTATGGGATGCCAGGGGTTGAGGTGGTAAGGAAACCTGGTCTGACTGTGTGGGCTTGGGGGTGTAGCTGCTAAAGGGCTTCTGTCCCAGCTCTGGTGGTGTGAGTGTGACTGCCAGAGTGGCTCCTGCATGGTCAGACAGGGAGCTGTCCTTAACCCTGTAGCTCTCAGGAAGTTGCTATGAGTTTGTTCAGACTCTGATGGACCCTGGCTGCTCCAGTCTGGTTTCTCACAGAAGAGGCTGTGTTACGATCATCTGCTAATGGCTTAGCTGAACCTCACTTGAATCCTGAGACACTGAGACTCCTCAAAAATAGTGTCTGAGCCATTGTTACTATCAGGTTAACAGATTTGTAATACGTAGACTGTAATTCTTGCTTTAGTGCACTAGCTGGTGCTCTAGACTAAGCTGTGCAATGCATGTGCAAGGTATGATTTCCCATACTGGTTCGTATGTGCTTTATACCGCTTTTGTCACCGAGCTTTCATTTTGGGAAAAGATCATCTCGGTGAAAAAAGGCTCAGCTGATATTTTCATGTTTGAGATCAAACCCTCTACTAGTTATCAAGGCTTTTCAGCTTTGGGTCAAGGCAAGCTGAAGTTGTTTGTGCAAACGTGTGTGCATGTAGGGAGAGGAATGATTACCAACTTAAACAAGTTTTGAGTAACTGGCACGCATTACATAAAGGAGAGAGAGCTAGAAAAGATGTGAGAAGGAAGGAAACAGAATGTAAATGAATTTAAAATTATAAAATTTTATAAGATTTTGTTTTAAGGTATAAAAATCACTCTCTTCCACTCTACGTCACAGTGGTATGTGCTGATACTTCTTGTTGCTAATACAGCTGAAATCAATAAGCTTGTATATTTCACCTCTGAGCTTGCTGGATCCCCATGGAATAAAAGTTGCATGTCAGATGCACAATGTCTCATGCTAGTTTGGGGCAGGTGGAAAAAAAGAAAAATAGGCATTTAAGACAGATTAACATCTCAGACATTTAAGCAGATGAGCAGTCTTGCTCTAATGTAGTAAAAGTAAAATGTCTCTATAGAATGTTGAGTTTAAATGCTGAAAAATACCATTCTTGGGTGACAAGCTACTTTATCGCTTCTAATAACTTTAAAATAAAACTCCTGTTGTGGTCTAGGAATGGCACTCCTCACTTTAGTGCACCCCCAGCTCCGCACCTCCCCCCAGGCTCTCCCAAACCAGACTCCATTCACTCACTCTCCCATGCCTTCCCCTTCCAATTTCCTCCCCAGGGGTGGAGCTGAAAATCTGATGTACAAAATGGTGGAAATTATGGGTTAAGGTAAGAGCAATTTACTGGAAACAACAATGAGATAATAAAACAAAGGGTAACACCAGCAATAGTAATAACAAAAGTATACAAAAAGTGGGTTATTTACATGTAAAAAACCCCACAAAAACACAAAAAAACCCCTCAGTGGGGCATGGCATGATGCTATGCCCACCTTAATTTTACACCTTGTGGAATTTACCATAAGGATATAGGAAATACACAATTCCCAAGGATTTCCTGAGGTCAAGGAACAAAGTCCTATTGCAGCTCACTGCAGCCAGAGCTGAGGGCAAGAGAGAGATTCCTTAGGAAAATTAATCCCCAAAGCAAATGTGTTTTGAATTCAAAGGGATGGCTGATGTGGTCCATAAAAATGAAAGAAAATGAAATTCACAGAAGTACGAGGTTGTCCTAGTACATCTGCAAACATCCTGCAAGCCTACATGATAAAAGTGGGATGCTCTGTCACAAAAAGCAAATCTATTTTATGGAGATTTCAGGTAATTCAAGGACTGATACATCGAGGTAGGGATTGTGTCGCTATTTTTCAGTGAGGGTGAAGAGAACATAGTACACTTCTGAGAGGACTTTCTGATTGGTATGAGCCACCTTTGGCTGACCCTGCTTCAGATGTCCACACCAGATGGGAAAGAGTTTTTCAGACTTACAAGTGTTAGGAAAAACATCAGCCAATCTATCATCACATGTTGCTAGTAACATGTCTAAATTTCTAGAGAGTGGATTCTGTCAAAAGATAAGCACTTGCCAGAGGTTATCAATTTTATCGGATATATGCTACCACTTCATATATACAGTTCATGGAAAGTGGTGAAATTCTTAAAGAAAGCTTCAATGACCAAGAAAAAGTTTTGCACAGTTTTGCGCATTATTTCCGATGCAATAATCCCCTGCACAAACCTATAGCACCACATTTCCCTAACTGCCTGCAGAAACTAGAAAGGAGGGAACAGAAAGACTTCAAAATTGCCTGATCTGGATAGATGTTGGGCAGACAAATGTGCTGACTTGATGTTCAGATCTGGGGGTAGCATTTAGAAGTTATGGGTCTTATTGCGGGTTCTGAAATTCCAACCTTTTTTGTATGGTCATGTTGGAAGTCCCGCAGATAGAAAGGTGAAGTGGCTAAGATATCCAGTTGCTTTTTTACCTTAGCCTTTCATTTCTGGCTTTGTACCTCAAAGTCTGTCCTGCGTTGTTGATAAAAACCTTTGTCCTTCAGCTGGTGTTAGAGGTGAGAGTGGAGAATTGACTGATGTGAGGTACCAAATCTTTTCCGTTATGGCATAATCAGATAAAGCAGGCAGTGCCCAGTGTGGGCAGCCTGAGAAACATACAGATCAAAATATATTTAGGGGACTGGGGCCTGGGCAGTTGTTGTTATTAACAGCATCCCTAACTTATCCCCAGATATTTCTTTTTACTATTTTCCTTAAAAGCGGAGGACAGAATGATAGGCACAGATCTCAGGAAATCATAAGATATTACAATGGCCCCTTGGGAGACACTTTGTGTCAGTGTCGCTCTGACTCCCCCGAAGGCTAGTTCTGCTCTGGCACTGCCCAGATTAAGGAAGAGAAAAACAATTTGGTGAAGGCCAGCTGTTCCACTAAAAATCCCAGGTGCAGCAAGTCCCACTCTGCCTTTGATCTTTTACTCTGTTTGATAATATTTACTCCAATGTACCTCAGGGCTGTGAGTGCCGGACATTCTAAGGAGGAAATCAATGGACATAGATTTACAATTCTACAATATAAGGTTTTAGAACTGAATTACGTTTCTGTGAAATTCATCCTCTGCAGGGAATAAGCAAAGAACAAGTCTGACCCATTAGTGTGATCCACAGTTCCAACTGAAGTCAGCGAGATTTCGGGAAGAGAAGAAAATGAAATATCTGTAACCAATGGATCTACTGATATTTCTGTAATAAGAACCAAGAGGGTTAAATGTAAGTCCAAATGGAAAAGAGAGCATATGGAGTCCTGACAACTGAAATAGTCAGTGTAAACCCAGCTGAGCTTCATCAGGGAATAATTTGACCCTCGATTTCTCCATCATATATGGAGACACAGAAATAAAAGAACTAAACAAGTTAAAGAAAACGACGTCATTATCCAGCGGGATAATTGTCTGCGCTGTACGTCCAGCACAGGGGAACAGCACGTGGGAAGGACTGAAGAGTTGCACTCAATACTTTTGTCAATTCCCTTATCTGCTTTTAACAGTGTGAAACTCTGGTTAGATTGTGAATGTGGTGAAAATTACAGCTGGAGGGATGCAGGGACAAATCCTCACCATGGTGCATGGCAACCCCAGAGCCAGGTACACTTGAGCTGCCTGCTGCGCTTCTGCTTACGCTCGAGGCTGCTGAGCCCAGTGGAGATCCCCTTTGCCAGCTGAGAGCCCAAAGAGTTGCAGGGATATCTGGTGGCAGCACAGAGCCCTGTGCCTGGGGGATTCCTTGGCAGCCTCAAATATAACCCAACTAGCATTTGAGCTGAAGTGCAGAAGAAATGAGCACAAGAAATAATTAGTTCTTGCTCCACTTTCCCATAGCCATGCATGGTCATCAGTGGTGTGTGGGAAGTTATGTCTTTGGGCCTCCCCCTGGGATTTATTCAGCTGGAGGTCACCAAGTCCTGGCTCTCCCTTCCCACCTTTGGGAGTAAGACTAGGAACTTGCAGTAACAGAATTTATTCAATCTATTAAAATGGCATAATAAGCTATTCCTGACCAAAAGGGGCACAGTAAGTCCTGCTCCATCTCTAAAGATGTTTTATAAAGGGCAGAATCACGCTGAGCTTGTGAGAAGAAGGTTGCTTATAAGTGATCTGATGCCAGGAGTTGCAGTGCAGTGTAGCAAGAACCTGTGGGTTCTTGCAGAAAGCAGACCAGGCTGTGACCCTTTGTCTTTAGTGTGCCCAGTCAAAAGTTTTTGAGAGCTTAAAGAAAATTTATCTTTTAGGGTCAAGTCTTATCCATCTCAGAATGAAAGGACACCAAAGTGTTCCTGAGAGGGAGCAGTCCCCTGAAACAATATCCAATGCATTATCCTTGCCAGTCTCTATTTGAAAAGGATAATGTTATAAGCCTACCTGAAAGCAGAGGTTACAGGCCAGGAACAGAAGGATTGTGAGCCTTCCAAGTATGAATCACATCCCTAGCAATTTTTCCCTGAAGGGAGAAAAGTAAGAAGGTAGATAAGGAAGATAATAATGACTACTTCTTAAAGTGCAATTAACCAATAAACATTTACATTTCTTCTACTGGAAGCAAAACTAATGCTTTTTTCCCCTTTCCTGAAGTGACCTGTCCTAAGTTTAAGGCTGACTTAAAACAAAAGATTCCTTTCCAGGGTGCCAGTACTGGGGTGCCTCTGTCTGCAAGTCAGACCTGCTGGCCCTGCCTGGCACCTCTCCTCCCTCTTCAGGGTGTGCTGGCTGTTCTCCACAGCCATCGCTCAGGCAGCTCACTCTCCTTGCATCTTCAGCAACTGCTTTGGCCAAGTCCCACAACTCAGATTCACTGCCATTATTCTGGGCTTTGGGAATGACTGTTTGTACAGCACAATAAATTCAGGGCAAACTCTTTAGTGACTGCTAGAAAATTCTGAGCCTAGTCTTAGCTTGCCTCCTCTGATCTCTAACTCCTGCATCCCAGTCCTGGAGTTAATACCTTCTGTCTGGCACAGTGTTATTGTGCCTGCCCTTCAGTATGCTCTAGGAGTTACTCACCTTTCTCTATCGAATGAATACACTTTCTTTTTTCACAAAAATGTTCCACAAATATGACAGAAGAGTACAAACAGAATAAACATGTTTCAAGGTGTCCCATGGATATTTTTTGCTTATTTCCTCTTTGCTCCACCAGTTGTCAACATAGTGTTCCTTCTTGTTTTAGATCCAAGCCCTTCTTAAATTTTGAGAGGATCTATAAAGGTTTTGCATTCATTTCAGGCCTTATCCAGGATTACAAATATATCTCTGAACTTTTTACAACGGCGATAAAGCTTGTGCTGGGTTGCAAACCGAGTGAAATTTTCTGAAGTAACTGTCCTCTTCTTAGAAGTATACAAGGAAAAATCACATCTCTCCATCCTGCGAAACCATGTGAGAGAGTAAGCAATCCTAGCCATGGGTTTTGTTTTTCTGTTTGTTTAGTTTTGGTTCTTTTTTTTCATATCTTGTAGTCCTTTAACACCTTTCTAAAGGAGCTAGAAATTTACTTTTCTTGAAGCAGATTAATCCGTCTCTAAATTGGGCATTGGGGATAGGAAATAGTCAAGAGACTTAGTATTATGAATGGTTATCTCTGACCATAATAATTTAGGATGTAGTCATTTACATTAATTACTGGGAGGATTTAAACTATCTATTACTCAGCAGTAAAAGGCTGGAAAGTGTTTTCATGTTGTAATAAATACAGGGTTCACTCCACTAAGAACATGGCAGAAGGTACACCACTGTTTTAATAGCTGAGATTGCAAACACGTACACACAGAACGTAAAGGTCTATAACAAGAAGGACAAGTCTGCATAAATCCACACCTCCTATTGACCAGAGGAGGAAATATTTGTCAGTTTTATAACACTTGGAGCTGGTGGGTGGCTGATTCTGGGAAAGGCTAATGACTTTCCTTGCCTGGTTTCAGAAACTGATATTAAATGCAAGTTATTTTCTGGATGTTGTTGAATTATGCAAATTCAACAAGGAAGCAAACAAACAAACAAACAAAACAAAACAAAAAAACCCAATCCAACCATAAACAAAACCCCACAAAACACCAAAATGCTATATAGTAAGCGCTCTCTCAACAGTTATGTTTACGTTGTGATGTTCACGTGTTACAAAGACATAAGGGCTAGTTCATCTTTTAAGGAGGCTGGCATTTTAAATTAATTTCTTGCAGGAATATCCTTCAGAGTTACTTCATTAACTTTGGCATTCATTTTTGCTGTATTTCAGAGCAGATAACAATAGCTTTCACAGTGTCGATGGTGATTGGACTGGTGATTGGAGGGATCATCTGGGCATTTTTCACCTGCTTGTCCCGTCGCAGAGCTAGTGCCCACATTTCCCAGGGGAGCCCCTCATCCTTCAGCCGTCGGTCCAGACCTTCATCCCATGGCCACGCTGCCAGCAGGACTGGATTTTACCGCAACAGCAGCTGCGAGCGTCGGAGCAACCTCAGCCTGGCCAGCCTCACCTTCCAGCGGCAAGCCTCCTTGGAGCAGGCCAACTCTTTCCCCAGGAAATCGAGCTTCCGTGCATCCACCTTCCACCCTTTTCTGCAGTGTCCTCCCCTGCCCGTGGAGACGAACAGTCAGCTGATCACCCTGACTCCCACAAATACCACCACAACCCTTGTGGGAAGCACCACCAACACCTTGAGTAGACCTGAATTCCACTGGTCTAACAACAACCTCCGCATCTGCCACTCCACGCAAACCCCACCTCCCGCCTATGAAACCATCATAAAAGCTTTCCCAGAATCCTGAGCTTCGTCCGCGCCGCAAACACACACGCGCATCTTAGGAGGAACCTCAGCTATCTCAACAATTTTCTGTGCATTATGAAGGTTTCTCAGAAGTCTCCAGCTGCAGTTGCAGAGGGGACATACTTTGCCAAGAGGCGTGTAGCAGTGATTTCACGGAGCCCAACATCCCACTGTCTGAGAGATCACTTGTCTTTGCACTGCTGGCTTTTTTTTTACTGCTCTGCTGCATGCTTACATATTTATAGTGTTGTATCTTTAATTGCAGCCATTGTCTCTTTATTTTAGAGGGAAAAATGCTGCCACATAAAAACAAAATCATTTCTTGCAGAAACACATAATACTAGAGATTACTGATATACACAGCACATCAATGCAAATTTCACTATTCCTTTTTTTTTTTAAGAAGTTTTGATTTTACAGGTTTTTGTTACATTTTCAGAGAGCTCCTCCCATTACCATCCTTCTTGCTATAACCCCAGAAGAGCTTCAATCTGAAGAAACTTAAATGCAGACCTCATAGAGGATGGAGTCCTGGCTGCTATGGACATCCTGTTCTGTTGATTGCAATGATCTGATCTGAAAAGACTCCATACAAGCGATGCTTGTTTAAAATTCCCCACAGTGTGGGAAAAAAATCTGAAGCATGTGAAGCTTCATGCAGGAAAAAGCTTTGGACAACATACTAAATGCATGATAACAATTATAAAGAATTTTCTCTCTGCAGCCAGCAGAACAGGTAGTCACATTTTAATGCCCAGTGAGGCTGTATGGGCAGAACTCCTCATGTTTCATTTTTCTAGTTCTGGTTATCCAGATAAGCAGTATGAATTAAAACTATTTTTAAATTAAGTTTCCTGATTTCCTATGGGATTAGTCATTTCCTTATTTCAAATGGTTTTTCTCAAATTGTACCAATGTTTAATTCTTTCTTTTATTCACTGAAATCTTGACTTTCACTAAAACAAGATTTCAGACATCTGTGGCTGAATACAGGGATTGTATAATGAATTGGGATATGAAGATAAAGTATTTAGTTGAGGCTTACACATATTCTTGACTTTTACATGTGTATCATGCCAAGCTAACCCCTGGCTTAGTAGAGACTAATTGCACTGATGTGACAAAACTTCCAGGACTTGGAAATAACAGAGACAAATGGGACCTCAATTAACTCTTATTGTGTCAGTTCCCTGTTAAATATTTCATGTTCAAATTAAGGGTAAAGAATTTCCACAAGTAGAGGAGCTGTCCACACTCCACACTTCCAAATATGCCTTTTGTTTCTAAAAGGCTTGGGCAATACCAGCCTCAGGACTCCTGATTCTGATGGGGCTTCTGTAGGGAGAACGAGTTTTTACCTTTCTTCTGGGAGGGACAAAGAATCAGCAGCTTCTGTGAATGGGCAAGATGCTTAGCATCTCCCAGGTTTTCCAGGCTCTTGGAGACCGGCAGCATGCATCCCTTTGCTGAGGTAATATCCCTCAGGAAGCACTGGCATTGATATCTGATTCACCATATTCCAGCCCAATATCCACCTGTTGGCAAATAATGCCACAAACATCGAGCTTACAAGCAATACTTACTGTAAACAAAAAGTATTCCTTATTGTAAAGGCAAATTATTTTCCATATATTTACTGTCTGGATTTAATTGTTTTATTTTAGGTGTGCAACACATCTGGAGAGATGTATGTCACTCCAAGAAGAATAACTATTTACAGAGTTTACAGAGAATTTCACTGCAGACACTATGGGTTCTAGCATACCCAGAACTTGCTGATAAGACTGTAACGCTGCATTTGGCTCATTACAGGCTACAGACTTAAAATAACAGTCCTCTGAAGAAAAAAAGTTGTGCTTTTTCTTTTTTTCTTTTTTTTTTTTTTTTTTTTTTTAATTTAATGTTTTTCTGTGTCTGGTGAATTTCATTGCATGCAAAAATATGTTCAAAGTATCTTTCCTTTAGAATAGGTGATGCAGCCTATTCTAACAGGCCTACAAAAAGTAGAATTCAAGCCTGCTCCCCTTGTTTAGTGGGTTTGACGGACTATGGAAGAGACAATTTACCCTACTGGCTTTGTACCCAATGTGCACCCAGCTGGCCAAAACTGCTTGTTTCTTGAGAGTGAAACCATTTTAGATGAGTAACTTTCGTCTTCTGGATTGTAAGTGCACATTACATTACAGTAGAACTTTCCACAGCACACTTATTACACAATTATTACTTGTATTACACTGTAGTTAGTAAACAATGTAAAGAGGGAAGCTTAAATGTACTGTATTTTTTCCTCCTGAAATCTGAACTGGATATCAAAACATTTCTCATGTGCCCTGGATTAGGGAGATTAAAACCACACATTTGGTGTATCGCCAATATCACTGTCAGATATCTAAAACTTGTTTTCACATCTGAAATAAATGTTTTGCAAGCATTCAAGAAGCTTCAGAATGTGGAATAAAGTTAGATGCTATAATCTCAAGCTCATGTTTTTTCTTAATGATGAATATGGTTGCTTACATGAAAAATGCTTTAGAGGGAAGAATATTATCTTTAATTATGCAAGCTGATACAGTTAGAAATGTGAATGAGGACTCCCACCTTCCTTTGCTTCTGTGGGGAAACACCCCAAAACTGAAGATGCTATTTGAAGACAGGGTCAGAATTTGCCCTATGAGAACAACTTCAAAGGATTAAAAGTGAGAAGGCCTCTCACAAACAACAGCGCTTACAGGTATTAAACCCACTGGTTTATAAGTACTTCTGCTTCAATTCACATTGTGTTTGAGCAAATGCTTGCTTTAAGCAAAAGGGCAATCACTATAAGGTTCATGGTTAAATAGACTCATGCACATTTTATTGCATTAGGACCAAAGCACACTGCAGCACAGGACCAACCCCCAAATTAACACTGGGATTCAGGAATCATTGTGTGTTCGATATGCAAAAAGATTATATTTGCTTAATGAAATCATCTTTTATTTCAATTTAAAATACTAGAAAGAAGAGCTGAATTAAAACAGTGTGTTACTGAATGTTTCAAGATTTCAGAGTGTTCACAAGCATGAATTGAACTTGACAATTATTTTGCATGTAATGCAATTAAAACAGTGCTCCCAGAATCACATGACTGATAGGCAGAACTTTGATCAACATCCAGATATCCTGACAGCTTGTTCTCAGTAAGCAGAACTACTCCTCTTCATGAAGAGAAATGCTATCCTGTTATTGTCCCTGTCCACAAAAAGAGTCACTCCAGTTATGGGTTCATATAGAAGGCAAAACTTGACAGCTCTTTGTCAGGGAATATTTATGTTCCATCTAATTTACAAAAGTAGCCCATGTTATACTCCTTGACCTTTCCCAGCTGAAGAGTTGCTGATCACCTCTTCAGACAGCTACTGATTACCATACTGTAACACACTGGACGTGCAGTATTTTTGCCAAATCATATTTTTAAAGTTCACTTGTAATTTATCATGAAGATTTTCAATCATCTCAACATTTATTCTTAAGTATAAACTGAAAACTATGATTGCTAGGAAATATCCTCTCAGAAGTGAAATGACACATGCCAGATCCCTGACCTATAAGCATTTGATAAAATTAGGTGATGCCTATGATGCAGTACAGCTTCTGGAACAAAAAATAGAAAGAAAATACTAATTGGAAATTTACCTCTGCCAAGTTCAGAGCAGACTAAAGGAAAAGGCATTGACATAATTTCAAAATACTGAGAGCAGTATTTTAGAAACTAAGTTTACAACGTCTTAAAACTCAAGGAAAATACCTGTATCTTCATAAAAGTGAGTTAATAAAGGGATTGAGTATTTGGAGTTCCTGTATGACTTTGTTTGGATATGTACCTTTCTGAATGCCAAAAAGGATAACAAGATCCTAATCTCTTATTCAATCTAATATTAACATTGGCTACAATTGGCTCAGTATTTTTCAACCAGCTGGACTAGAGAGTTCTGAGAAAACTACTGCAGCACTCAATAGGTGAACTACTGCTGGCAGCAGCCCTTTTTGAAGCACACAAAGCAACAAACTGCCTCGTGCTGTAGCAGCAGCAACACCAGTGACTCCACTAAGGATCTCTGGCCTCACTGCGCCAGGTGGGGTCTGTGTACTATTCCACACTTTTGTCCTCAAATAGTTTGCAGGTAAAGGAAACAACTTAGGAGGAGTCTGGTTTGTGAGTCTTGTTTCTGCTTCTGACTTCTGTGGAAGCTTTTGGCTTCCATCCGGTTTCTGACGACACTAGTGCATGACTGTGGCAACGCCTGATGGGCATGGACTGGATTGAGGAGCTATTTCAGTGAACATGTTTCCTGTCTGCATTCCCGGAGACATTCTGCATCAGAGACATGTTTTCATCTATTTAGCAGCAGAATCAAGTGATTGTGTGCTGAGGGCTGTGAAGGAGCAGTTGCCCTATTTTAGAGCAAGTTCTTTTAAACAAGAGTAGCTTAATCATGAAAGGGATTACGCATAGTGATGGGACTGAGATAGCAGGAAATTGGATTTGCTGGTTTAGGACATAACTGTCTGATGTGCCTATGACTAGGAGCAGTATGGAAAGGCACTGTAACGCAAAATTATTCCTGTCTAGTTCATGACGGACCTGCACGCATATCAATCCACTTTATTTTATAGCAGCATGTTGATGTGTATGAAGGAAGGATGATGCTGCTCTCTTGTTCCAACCTAAGATGAGCACAAATCACAGCTGGCAGTGATACGCATTTCTTTGACATGTATGGAGAAGTTGGTGATGATTAATTGCACATTGAAATTGGATGAATCCCTAGACTGATCAGCCTAGGGCTTGAGCACATGGAGAGGCAAGCAGGAGTCCCATTTTTTTTTGTCCATGCTTTTTCCTGTACTGTATATCCTGGTAATCATTTAAAGTTGTGGGGTTTTTTGGGGGGGGGATTTTGTTGTTGTTGTTGGTTTGTTGGTTTTTTTGTTTGTTTGTTTTTGTTTGGTTGGGTTTTTTTTTAATAGGAGGGAAGAATTCCCTTTAAACTTTTTCTAGACAGATTGTAGAATCTCTTTTCTCCTTCAGTGCTTCTCCATTTAGTTCCACAGTAAGCTCTACCTGTGGATAAGTATGAAGATAAAAATACACAAATCTACACTCTATCCCATTCTTTTGTTGTTCTGCCAGAACTTTCTTATACAGAAAATCACTTTGAGGAATTGATTGGTTTGTGTGTGATAAGCTCTCTAGCACTAGTTTGCCATCATCAAAGCACTGATCTATTTTTTTCTTTTCCCCTAATCCTTTGGGCAAATGTCATGGAAAGATACAGACACCTTTTGGTCAGTAGTAAGTGGCAGAAAACATTTAGCAAAATTTTGATTTGCCTTGCAAAATTCTCATAACTCCACAATGCACAAATTCATGATGTAGATATTTTTAGATCATTTTAGGTAACATAAAATTTCTATAAATATTCCTGCATCCACAAGGACACATTTTTTGGGTACTTGTATATACACTAAATTAAATCTTTCAAAGCTTCTAAATGCTTCTAGGCATTGAATCACTTCTGACAAGGAAACTGAACATTAAATATGTTTCCACGTCATGTAATCATGCTTGAAATGTATTAAAAAATTAAACTGTCTCTGAGACACCAAAGTTAAGCATTTTCAAATTTTTTATCTCTTTCACCAATACATGGAACCTGCTCTAGGGCGTAGATATTCCCAATAAAACCAAAAATTTATGGGAGAGAAAAAAGAACACTGTGAAAGCTCAGTGTAGATTGACAGGATTCAACTAATCCAAATGCACTGGAGAATGGCAGATTTACCATGACTTTGCAAAATAAGAGAAGTGTGAGTGTGTTTGATGTCCTGACAGTGTTCCTGAAAAATGTCTGAAATGGTCTTTCCTGATCATTCCCTGATCCATAACAAAGCATATCCATCTGCATGCCTCCTCACAGATGTTTTAAAGGTACTGAAGGCTAGATGTCATCACATACCTTCGAGTGCATTTTCTCAGTTCACAGAGGTATTAATAGATGTTCCTGCTTCATTCAAAGCACCTGTAAGACATTAAATAGCTAGGTGATTTAAAAGCTGCTTCCAGTGCTGGGCATTACAAAGATTTAAAAATAAACCAAGAATGTTTCAGCCAGTCTTTTTGTGCTTGTACTCAAAATCTGAGTCACTAGCAACTAAAAAGTTTCAAGGCTAACTCTTTATTTAACAGTGAAACAAAATAGTTGTGCTGGTTTTGGCTGGGGTTGGTTAACTGTCTTCACAGTACTAGTACGGGAGCATGGGAATATTTTTTGTGCTGAACACAGGGTTGGTAAAACAGAGATGGTTTTGTTATTGCTGAGCAGGGCTTAAACAGAGCCAAGGCTTCTTCTGCTTTTCCTACTGCCACATGGCAAGGGAAGTTGGGGGTGCACGGGAGGTTGGGAGGAGATGCAGCAGGGACAGGTGATCCACCTCGACCAAAGGGGTATTCCAGATCACAGTACACCATACTCAGAGTGTATAAAGTGGGGGAAAGAAGGAGGAAAGGAGGATGTTTGGAGTGATGGTCTGTCTTCCCAAATAACTTTTATCTGTGATGGGGCTCTGCTCTCCCGGACACCTGCCTGCCCATGGGAAGCAGTGGATTAATTCCTTGTTTTGCTTTGCTTGTGTGCACTGTTTCTGCTTTCCCTATAAAACTGTTAATTTATCTCAGCCCATGAATTTTTTACCTTTTACCCTTCAGATTTTCTTCCTGATCCTGCCACTGCAGGAGTGAGTGAGGGGCTGAGTGGGCCTTGGTTGCTGTCTGGGTTAAACCACAATAGTGAATCAAAAGAAAATAAGAAATATACTGTATTATATATATTGCTGTACTTAAGGGTTTCCAAATACGATATGCTAGACACTCAACCGAGGGCCCCGCTGCACAAGCCCAATCCAGAAAAAACTTGTTCACAATCTACTCTCAACCTTCCAAATGCTCTGGCTGACTGCTGGTAGTTTAATCTATATTGCTCTACTATTGGCTGCGGTGAGATTACTCATGTATTTAATAACTCTGTTGAATCAAAATATAATTTCTGATTAAAAACACATCATCTAGTTTAAGAACTAGTTTGATGTTAATTCAGGAACAGAATTGTTATCTTTCAAATGATTTCTGTTTCTTGATAGTTTCTTCCCTGTGAAAACATGACTGTTCTGCTCATCTCACCTGCCCAGTCTCCCTCTGAGCACGTAAAAAGTTCTGTAGGAAAATAAGGGTGATCCTTACATCCTTATGAAGACACATGAGAGGCTGACAATGAAGGACACGTTGAATCAATGCATGGCCATTCCTTTCTATTATCTGATGTGAGAGCAGGCTTAGGAACCTCTGAATTACTGATTTGTTTAAGTCTCGGTAGTTCTGTTGTTTGACAGAGTTTTTTGCATTATCTCATCTCTCTAGATGTTGTGCCTATGAAATTGGATTACAGCAAGAAAGACTAAAGAGAAGTTTTTCTAGAGTCTCACTCTGAATAAGATCACTTCTGGAGGGGCATTTTAGAAGTGGGTTTGGAAAGCAAAGGAGAGCAAAGACAGTTCTAGAATCACACAGCCAGTCTCATCTCTGACTGTTGAGGCAAACATTACAATGATACTGCTTGTAATCAAGACTGTCTGAAGACAAACTGTCCCCAGCAGGACAGTCTCTTAGAGGCTTGTGAAAAGATTGCTTTTAATCTTTAGTGCCTCCAGGCAGCATGAGGAATTGACAAAATGCATTATTCTGATAGATCCTGAGAGATGTCCCTTTGGGTTCAGCTTTGTCTGGAGCTTTCTGGAGGACAAGGCAAAAAGGGGTCTGGATTTTTTTTTTTAATTACTCCAGTTTCTGGCTTATTTTCATGCTCTTAAATTTGTACAAAATGTGCATTTTTGAGTGACCCTGTAACCTTTTATCTATTAGGACAATTGTATTCTTCTATCTTTTACTGTGTGCACAAATTCTGCATGAATGGCATGCATCTTTATTAGTAAGCACAACAATTTACTGGGCAGTGTACACAGTAGGTAGCTAAAATATGACTGCACTGCATATTACTATGCTCTTCAGCTTCCAAGCTGACAATCATTAAGTTTTTCCTAGCCAGCTGGTGGTAGTCAAGTTGGGAGATGCATCCCTTTTTTCTCCTTGGGAGAAGCTGATCCTTGACCTTGTGCAGTCACAGACACCTAAACCACAAGTTGTGCTGAGGATGAGCTTCCTGAGCCATAAAATTCTGGATGGAGCACTGTGCATAAGGGAATAGAGGCTACGATAGGACTGTGGATTCATCTTCAGTTTAAACTACATTTTGTCTTAAAAAGCAAGCTATACTATTCAACATATTTGTTTCAAGATCTATGAAAAGGGTAAACCTCCTTGAGCTGATTGTTCTGCTACCGTTTCACTCCTAAAGTCTCTAAACCCAGTGTTCAAAAATACAACAGTTATTGGGTAATGTCAGTAGGCAAAGAAGCCCTGCCTGGATAATATTCTAACCATTCTGAAAGATCCTCCCCCCTCTTTCCAAACTGTAGCTACTAGAAGCAACCTGAGAGCATCTCTGAAAATAAACCAGGAAGGACACTTGCAACAGATGACCTTTTCTTTCCTTTTCACACCTAGTGTTGTGTGTGTGTGTGATATAATTTTCTGTTGTGACATTGTGTGATTTCACATCTATGGAAAAAATTTCTATTAAACTAGATAATATCTCAGACCAGACAAAAAAAATTACCTGCGACTTGGACTGCTGGAAGAGTACAGAATAATTATCTACTACATGAAATAATACTTGAAAATCCTGTAGCTACATGCTGGAAAATAGTTACACAGCTATTTTTACTGCGTAGCAATCTGTGTGACCACATGATTGACATGGAGTCACCAGGAGCAAGATTCAAATCTACATTAAAAATTTATGAATTCTTGCCTTAGTACAATTTGAGCAGAAAGTTTAGCAAATTTCAAGGTGCTAAGGTCCATGGCTAAAGTCCAACAATTAATAATATTTTAATATTGATATTCAATAGTGCTGATCCTGGCACTGAATTTCTGCAGAAATCACTTTAATTCATTTGTCGCATTCAAAAATGCAAACAAACTGTAGAATATAATTATACACACACACGATGACAGCACACAGGATGACTTATCAAAGGTGTTGCTGTGTCTTTTATCTTTGTCATAATTGACATTTCCCAAAATCTCCTAGAAACTTCTTAGTATTGGATCTATTCACGTGTACTTAATAAAGGGGAATATATTGACTGTGGTGCTATGTTTACTGGAACACTCTTAGTGCTTCATGTAAGATGGAAAGGGTAATTAGCCATTGATGTATTGGCCAAGTCACCAATTAAACAAGATGCAGCAGTTATCGTTTGTTCGGGTGACCTGTGGAGTTAACTAAATGATAAATTAAGTTGGAACCATATCTCTCTTGTCCAGGAAGACTACAGAAATTCTTTCAAAACCAGTCAAGTCCAAATTATATAATTTATTATGGATGATAAACTAACAGGTTGATACTTTCTTCTATATGGCTTCTGTGTGGCAACTAAATGAGAATATAGATTTCCACAGCGATAATAATGTACATTAGGCTTAGAGTAGCACTAAGAGACAGCACGTTACACTATGCCCTTTATACACATGGACACTTTTAGAAAACCTCTCTCAGCTCTTTTTCTGTGAAGACAATAGTGGTAATTGCTTGAGACTGAAGCATTTTTAGCTTGTTTCTGCTCTAGCTTTTAGATGGTTTCTTTTTTCAGCTTGGTAAATAAAGAACTTGTGATGATTAGGTCAGTTCAAGGGATAAAGTTATCCTGGCATAATTAGCATCTTAAGATGAGCCTTCCAGCCCGACTGACGTGGGTTTTTTTATATCCTGAGCTGGTATGTCTGCTCTCACAAGCTTCCAGACAGTGCAAGAGTGCCAGTGTTCGCTGGGGAAGACAAGAAGTATTTGGCCACACAGCCTAGAACCAGCAACTTGTATTATGCACAGGAAAAGGATCCATACAAAACTGGGGAAGTATACCAGCGTTTTCAGCACAGATGTTACAATTACAACCCATGAAACATTTTATCATACGGTTACAAATGGACTAAAGTTTCTCATATTCATGGGTTCTTTTGCAGTATAGGAATTGGGTGAGGAGGCAAAGAGACTTCTAACAGCTTGCCTGCATTTGCAGATGCACTCCTAGTCATTAGCATCGTTAGCTTCCCAAGGACGCTTGGATTCCCCAAGATCCCGATAAACTTGCAGACTACATGAGGAGAGTATCAATACTGAATTACAGTGAGATAAGGCACCCTAGGCAGGTTTGGTCCCAGAGTTCTAAATTTTGAACTCCACTATGGCACTCTTTATGGGTTTTAGTTTTAACAGATAAACCAAATGGATTTTGGAGGTTATTTCTTTTGTGCAGGTAGATACAAAAGGACTTCCATAAGGTCCCATCTTGTAGGACAGGTGATGAGCCTCAGAGCATGGGGAAAATGTAGGGACACGGGTTTGAAAGATTGTTCTTAGTATCTTTTTAGACAATTAGCTTACAGATATTTACACATGTAAGAACTTCATAAAAATAAAGTGATTTTTCAAAGGTTCACTGTAGAAAATCCAGTTTTGTATTTCCAAAACCATGAAGAAAAGAGCTGTGTGAAAATGAATGGGAAATTCAGATTGAATGTTATGACATCTAAAATACAAATTCTTATCATATACAGAGGTTATTTTAGATTTGCAGAGAAGAGGACTGGGTTGGATGAGCTGCAGGAGAGGGAAACATATCTGGTGATGAAAGAATCACCTGATCCTTTGCTGAAATTTGAAGATTATAACTGTACTGGTAGAAATAGGACATATTTCAGAGAGCTTGCTCAAAACAAAGAATACAACACAACCAAAGCAGAAATTACTTTGCTTCCTGACAAACTTTGGATTACCATGTGGTTTTCTGGGCTTTAAGGTAAATGGGATCCTTTAAACAAGTCAGGTGAAACATTAGAAGGAAATTGCTTTCAACAAAAATCAGATATATTAAAGCTCCTGTTAAAGCTTGTGTAGTCACAGATCCCCCTGAGGTATGAGTGTAGAATACATGTGTCTGATAGTGAAAGGAGGATGGCAAAACCATCACATCCATGCTGAAAAATGAGAAGGAATTTGGACCGACACTTCTAGGACAGCTGCATATCATGAACCAGATAGACATGAAGCAGTAGTCCACACACATACCAGACAGCTCAAGGATATGGAGAAAAAAATATCTATCCCAAACTGCTTTGGAGTCTTTGAGAGAAGCTGAGATTGTATTTTGGGTATGAAAACACAGAACTCTACAAGAAGCATTAGGAGTTAAGGAGATAAAGAGATTGGAAGATAAGATCCCAGGAAAGGGGGAAGGACCCTTGGAAGTATCACAGGAATCAGCAGCTCTCTTGTATGCCTTTTGCTCATCATCGCATCTACTCAGAAGTTATAATTAAGCAGGTCTGTGATGGATGTTGGTGACATACCCAGACAAATGAATGCAAGCGGTGAAAGTCTGTTTGGGAGTCATGGGCATAATCCAAATGTTCCAGTGGTTTTGGAAACTGGTTTTGAAAATTTTTAACCCACACAGATTAATAATGCAAAGGTACCACCTGGAACAGGAGGAACTTGTTCAAGTGGTGTAAACAGTATCATGTTTGTTAATACAATTTACATGTTGCAGGAGTTTGCTTCAGTTGATAACGCTGCTCTGAGGACCCACACTTTTGAAATGAAAGCAGGACTCAAAAAGGGTGAGAGAAGAAACGAAGGCTCCCCTGTTGTACCTGTGTGACCCTCCCAAAGCCTGGGATCTGAAGAGACAAGCACTATTCTCCTGAGTATTTCTGTTGCAGAAGGCAGCTCATGAGTTTTTAATTTAAAAATATTTGTCTGTGTTTTATTCTGCTTGCCATCACATTTCTAAGTCTGCAGAACTCACTCAGGCTAAAGGTATGATCGAATATGGATTGTTCTTCCGTAATAAAACTTACCTAAAAGAACAAACTGATGGTTTTCTCCTTATCTCTTCTAAAAAAACATTCAGAGACAGCTGCAAAGAAAGTGAAGCTGGGAAAAGTTTCAGCATTTTTGTTTCAGCATTTTATCAAACCAGGTGATATTGAGGAATATGAATATTTGTGGGAGAGTGGGATCCAGCAAGTGCAACACAATGCTGAAAGCAGATATTGGAGAACATGCTAATCATGCCATTATCGGATTAGAGAAGGGCAGGTTAGTTTATCAATTTTAGTTGCATTTTTTATTCTTCATGTACAGTTTCTTGAATTTTCATGTTATCTCTTTTGTGAAAGTTGAAAAAGCTGTTCTGTTAGCTGCTGGGCAGTAGTGCACCATCAATCTGCTTTATAAGCTCTAAAAACTCATGGATCAATGTGCTATGGCTATGGGATCAAAGGCAGAGTTTCTGAACTCATCCATATCAACATGAGCTGTAATGCACAGGGGACATTCTGCTAACCCAATGATTCGTAAGAGAGAGCTCATGAGTCAGTAGAAGTTTCCTTTTCTGATAGAATATGAAAGTCCTAAAACAAGTTTCTTAGTATTTTTATATTTCTTTTTTGGCCAAACAAAATGCTAATTCTATTTCTGATGTAATTCTTTTTAAAAAATACAATTACATGATAAATTTGGTAAATGTTAAGCAGGTCCTTCATGGAACTAAGCAGACTTCTCTCATCTAAGGATTTAGTTTTAAGAAATTTTTAGCACATCAATTCAGAACAGTTTTATATGCCAAAAATAGTAAGCAAATCTAACAAACAAACCTTAGACCTCCCAAATTTCTTACTCCAGATGATTTAGCTATTTTAGGCAATACTTGATTTATACACATTGTCCAAGTTTGTATACAAATGGTGAGACAAACTTTCAGAAAACTGCTCTTTGGTCCATTTTGTCTTTTCCATCACTCCTGAATATTACAATTTTATAATTGTAACTTTTTGTTTTGTTCTGTTTGTTTTATTAAGTGGAAAATTAAAGAAGAAATTGAACCAAAAATGGAGAGTAACCAAAAGATATTTGATAAAACATAAAATAAAAGATTCAGTAAATGTGAGGGTGCTATGTGTCAGTATTCCTGTAAAAAACACTGAAAAATATTTGATTTCCCAGGAGTTGCCTGTGTTTAATTATTACCCTGGAGAAGCTCCCAAGCACTATTTCCTCCCAAGTGACACTTTCCTGACAGGGCACGGTTTTTGCCAGTACAGAACAGGGGGAGCTACCATCCAAAAAGGGTTCATCTGCCTAGATCTTAGAAGACTCATTTAGGACATCAGTAGAAAAGGGTCTTTTTTGTCTCTTTATGAAGAAATATTTTTCTTTTAATGACTTCTCTTATCAAAACTTATTCAAATGTGGAAATAGTAGTGTATGTAAGCTTCAGGAGGGGAAAAAAAAAAATTGGAAAAGATAGAACTTGGATTGCTATCCCAAACCAAACTCCTTTAATGAAAATCCTCTCCAGAAATGTGAGGAAGGACTAAGGAGAAAGTGGGAGGTGGCATTTCTTCTTCAGTTTGTCTTCAAGAGGAGATGGTGGCTCGAAACAGGTGCTGAAGGGAAATGCAGGCAATTGTCAGTGCAACTGAAGAGTGCCTGAGGCATTTGGGGTCAGCTGAAAGCTCCACTGGAGACTTCTGAGCAAACAAGAGGAACCACTTGATTTCCCTACGACTCAGTTTCTTGTCTATAGAATATGGAAAATAGATGGTATTGTAAGATTAGATGCACTACAGATTTCTCAGATCATTAAGGGAGCTCTAGAGAGGTTTCTTTATCAATACTGTCATCCCTGGAGGGGTTCTGAGGCCACTTTAGCAAGCCTGACAGCATGTTGTCCAACCTAGCGTACTACCTGCAAAGGAGGGGGACAAAGTTACAGCAAACCAGATTCACCAGGTACGGTATGCAAGGGTGCAGTGTGGTACATCACAGCCTCAAATGGTACAGCATGGTAAAAAAGCCCTGATTTGTCAGTGATTCTCCGATTTTTAGCCTATATACATCTCCTCAGAGCACGCAGCCGCCCATACTGCACATACATAGCAACTGACAGCAGATTGTTTTTCACATATCCCTTAGACTGAATCGGCTGCTCCCCTCCTCCCTCCCAGAGACCCCAGTCCGCAGGACTCCTGCGAGACCCCCTCTCCAGGCTGCGCTAACTCAGGCTCGCTAGCGCTAGAAGGAAACTTCTTTCTTCTCCGCTTCCTGCTGCCAGCAGCGTTTGGCTTTTCCCGCAGCGGCGCCCTCGGCGGGAGCGGGACTAAGGAGGAGGAGAGGGACTGGGAACGGGGGCTGAGGAGAGGGGCTGGGAATGGGGGCTGAGGAGAGGGGCTGGGAATGGGGGCTGAGGAAAGGGACTGGGAGCGGGGCGTGAGGAGAATGGCTGAGAACGGGAGCTGAGGAGAGGGGCTGGGAGCGGGGGCTGAGGAGCGGGAGCGGGGGCAGCCGCGGCCCCATCGAACCCGCCCTGGCTGCGGAGTCCCGAGTGCCCCCCGTCGCTCGCCGCTCCTGGCCAGGAGACTGGGCAACCGCAGACTTCGCAGCGCCCCAGCCACGCGTCCCTACGCCACCCAGGAGATGGTTTTATCCTTCCTCTCTCCTCTTGCAAGTGGTCGAGTGAAGTCCACTGCACTTCCCCAGGTCGTGCACATGGCACAACGCCTATGCGCCTGAGCCGGGACATTTCTGAGGAGAGGGGAATACGGTGCCATTGATGCTCATCCCGCCATTCCGGAGCAGAATAGCTCCTTCGACCCCTAGTTATGTAGTAACAAGGGGAAAATTTCCTGAAATTAGACTACTGCAGGAACTCTGGTTTTAGTCACAGCTGTCATCCGAGAAACAAATTTCCAGGCATTTTTAATCTAATTCACTTATTCTTTATGTAACTGAATTAGAAAATGTGATTAAGCATCGCAGAATCTTCGGCATTGAGCCTGCGTAACCTTTAGTGAAACATGAAACAGAAAAACTTATTAGAAGTAAGAAGAAATGGCGAAATCGCCTGTATGGATTTGGTACAATCGTTACTGACTGAGTAGGTGGATTAGAGGCACAAAAGTTCAAGGGGAAAAAAAAAAAAAAAAAAAAAAAAAAAAAAAAAAAAAAAAAAAAAAAAAGGATAATGACCTTTACAGCTGAAATTCTTCCGAGATTGTTTGGCAAATATTTCAGGGCAGGCACCGAAAAGACACGGTGCGCCACTGCAGAGGTGCTTGCTGGAGCAGCGCTGTCCTGCCGGCCCGCCTGCTGGTCCCATGCTTACTTCCCTCTGTTTCCTTCTCTGGTGCCCCCAAGATCTCTCTGAGGTAGGGACAATTCGAAGGAGAAAACCCAAAGTCTTGAAACCGATTCTCCCTTTCTGTGGCATTTCCGAAGTTTGGGTTTAAGACACCTTAGAAGGAAGAGCCGATCCCCCTCCTGCTCAGGGGAGTTTAACATAGGCTGCAGCCGCGCTCCCTGCGCGCCCGTGCGGTGCCTGCCGGCCCTGGGATCCGCGGAGCCGTCACAAGCACCCGCCGTGCTTGGCTGCACCAAGCGGCCCTGGGATGTGGTGGTCAATCCGTGTGCCACGAACACGCACGCAGCTTGAACAAAATAGCGAAGAGTAGAAAAAAACCCGACCCCTGCTAAAATCAAGCTAAAACCCGTAGGAAAATTTCGTTTTTCAGACCAGCTTCCCGCGCACCTCGGTCGGGACCCCCCGTCATGTGGCATGGAAGGAGCGGGGACCAGCTTAGCACGGAAACACTGCCGGAGAGCTGGGGAAAGGAGCAACCCCGCGGGGCGGAAGGGTCTCTTCAGGGAAGCACGGGGGCTGGGGGAGTGTGGGGGAAGCGGAGGGCCCCAGAGAGTGCGGCCACCTTCGCTCCCTGGTGCGGGCAGGGATGTGCGGTGTGACGTGCCCCCGCACACCCCGACGGCCGCCTGCTCTCCCGCCTGGCGAGGCGGAATCGCCCCTCCGACGGGGCTCCGCTCCTCCAAAACTATGTCATTAATATAAATCAAATAATAGCCGGGGGGCGGGGGGGGGGGGGGGCGGTGGTGGTGAGAGGAAGGGGGAAGAGGTACGCCACTGCTCATGTGTTAAATATACGTCTCTGACTGTCCTGAACAAAGCGACCGTCCCCTTGGGAAGGGTGACGTCTCTCCAGTAACGTGATTGCTTCTTCGGAAGCAGAAACGTGTAAACGCTATAAAACGCCGTGGGGCGGCGGGCAGCTCAGAGCGTGCGGCGAGACGGAGCCCTCCTCTTCATCCTTCTCCTCCTCCTCACCCTCTGCCGCCACCCCGGCAGCCGCGCAGCGGAGCAGGGCGCACTGCCCCAGCACCGCTCCGCACCGCGCCCGCTCAGCCAGACACACCGGCGGACTCCCGGCTCCGTGAGTAACTTTCTCCCCGCCGCAGCGGCAACTTCCCAGCGGATGAGGAAGGACGTGCCCGTCCCGTACCCTCGCTCCTCTTCTCCCCTCCCGGACCTGCAGGGAAGACATCCCGGCCGTCGGGGAGCGGGGAGCAGTTCTGAAAGCCCAGGGTAGCCGGGGCGGGACCCTCCCTTACCGCTTAAAGTGGCTGTGCCCCGGGCACCGCTGCCCCTCGCACCGGGCGGGGGGTCGCCTTCGGGGATGCCAGCTCTCCCCGACGGCCGGCAGCTCCCCCGCCATCGCGACCCTGCCTGCCGGCGGCGTCTTTCGGGACGGGGACCGGGGATGGGAGCGGGGCCGGGGCAGTCGCTCGGCGGCCCGAGGCGAAGCCCCGGTGCCCCGGCGCGGGCCCGGCGGGTGCGGGCGGGCCGGGTCGGAGGGTGACGGCTGCGCTCTTCCCTCCGCAGGTGGCGGCCATGGAGCACCGCGGCGCCTCCCCGCTCCTCCTCGCCCTCGCCCTCCTCAGCGCCCTCTGCTGGCGGGCGCGGGCGCTGCCCCCGCGGGGCGCCGCCTTCCCTCCCGTCCCGCGGTAAGGCCGCGCTCCGCTCCGCTCCGCGCCGCGCCGCGCTCCGCCCGCAGGGGCCTGCCCAGCCCCGGCCGGTGGCTGAAGGGGCTGTGAGAAGCGCCGGTCCTCCGCTGCGCCCTCCCAAGGAGCGCGCCGTGCGGCGCTTCCCGTCGGGTGTCGGCCCGGTGCCGGGAGGGTGCGCGGGGTCCCGCGGCGAGGCTGCGGTCGGGCGGTGCCGGCCGGTGCCCGCCGAACCCAGCCTGTAAAAGCACCCGGGACACGCACGCACCTCCCGAGGCGGCTGCAGCAGCGCTGCCCCGCGGGCTGGGTGGCGGTGGGTGCCGGGGGAGGGCGGGAGGTGGGTGACGGTGAGCCCGGGGACATGAGCGGGTCCATGGGGACAGAGCGGAGGGTAGGTTTTGCTCCTCTGCGTGCTTCGGCTGGTTGAAGTTGCTATTTGTGGTCCAGCTAAGTTAAATCAGATGGCAGAACGGTACGGTTTGCATTTAGGTAAGAGGAACATAAGGTGTTAGGAGGACCAATGAAAAACAGGCAAAAAAGCACAGTGGCTGACTTCCAAAAGGTGTGATTGAGCCGGTTCATTTTACACAGCAACTCTGCACCTTTTTTTTACCAGACAGAAGACTTACACGAACCAGAGATATAAATAGTGCTAAAAATGACTTTAAAATTACAAGGGCATAAGTCTATCTTAGTTTTAGTATGTGATTTTTGCATGTCATCCCACGCTGGGGTTTCCTACAACAATGGGAGCCTCTTGCCTGCCACAGAATGTCAGAGCAGCCAGAAAGAATGATGCCAAACTACTGCTATGCAGTCAGGCTGCCCTTGATAAAATATGACACTTCATAAGAAACGACAGTTTACTAAAACGTGAAGTAACTGTACATCGGTTTATACAGAGCAATTGTCATGATACATTTTAAGAGATTAAATGTGAAGATTTTTTTAGCTTCTAGCACAAGAGAATAAAAACATGTAGAGATACATGACGGCACTTTTTATGTAGTTTGAAGTTCTTGGTGTATTCGCTTTCTTTGGAGAAGGCCTAAAACCTGTTTCATTCTGCATTTCAATGCACATCTTCTATCTTAACTGGGAGGTAAGTGCGTCACAGGAACAGTTTCACTTTGCTTGGGTAGAGGCTGTTAATTTCATCCATAGTTTATACAAAATACAGTTGTTAGGAAAAGCTTCGTGGTTGGCAACTTGTGCTGTGATTGTCATACATTATGCACGGGAATGAATTGCGTTCAGCGGCAACATTTATCTAGAAAAATGTGAATTTTAGAGAAAGATCTGTTATGTCAAATAATCTACAATTAAGCATGGATTCTACCTGAAAGTGATTTTTGAATTATTGAGATTTCTTTAAAATGCCTTGCCAATTAAAGTAGGTAGATGTGCATTTGACACAAACCAGAATGTTAATTCCAGTAAAGTGTTACACGTCTTCAGCTAGCTGTACTTTACATGGTTTCTTTCTCCAACAGATTGGGAAACAGAGTGCCATTTGCTGGAGCCAGTGAACCTGACCAAGCCCGTGGGTCATTAAAGTCAGAATCAGATATTTTGCAGAACACACTACCTGAAAATGAGAAATTCTATTTTGATCTGTCCAGAATTATTGATAGGTGAGTTTCTTCATTGCCATAAATACAAAAGATGATGGACTACTTGATTTCTGCCAAAAACTCATGCACCTTTTCAGACTGAGAATCAGGAAAGGAAGACTCAATTACAGAAGAAAATCCCACAGCCGCTGCTTGGATAGTGGTAGCAGTAAGGATGTCAGCAGAAATGATGATTGTATTGCCATTCTGGCATGATGAATGCATTCACTTTCCAGGAAGGAGTAAAAAGTATATTGTGAAAATCTGGAAATTATTTTATGAAATTAATTCCCCTTAAGATGTACAATAATTAAATTAAGGAAAGCAGTATGTTTACAAAATGAACATTATCAAAATTATATGAACCCAGGCTGTATTGTAGAGTTTATTTATTGTCCATTTCAGAAATACAAGGCATGCTGATGGAATTTTCACCAGTGTCTACAGCCATCTTTTGGCTAAACTTGCTGTGAAGAGATATCTGCATTCGCTTATTAGAAAACGAGTTAGGTGAGGTGACACTTACATTAGGTAGATTTTTTTTTTCCTAGCTGGCTTTATTGGCAGTTTTTTTATCCTTCTGTATCCAAGGTCTCCTTTTTGTGAATTAGAGATACTGAAAGAGAAGCTTATATGATTAAGGGGGAGCTGAAAATCCTATATAAGTATTTAGTGATATTACTAAATGAGTATGTTACTGTTTATTCATGACACAGTTGTGAGAGGTAGAGCAGCAGACACTGCACAAAGCATAGATAATGTGTACTGCAATATTATAATGATTATCATGCTGAATTGCTAGTTCTTATTTTTGGTATTGTTTTTACTAGCTTGGTGGATGAGTGGCAAAAGTAAATACAAAGTGATTGATTACTCAGTACTTAACAACAGGGAAATGCAGAATGAAATCAAGAACTGATGGGTTTATACTGAAAATGTAAAGGTACAGTTTTTTCCTGCTGTAGAACACATTGACAGATGTTTGTGAGATCTGTATTTCAGCAGAACTCAAAAAAGAGTGAGGTAAATTCATACGCTAGGGGTCTGGATGCAACTTCCAGACCAATGTGTTAACAAACTAAAAGGCACAGGGTGCTGGGTAGGATCACTGTATACTCTCCTTCTTTTCAAATCCATAAGCAGCAACTGTGAGCCACTGTGGCAATACCACTGAGTGCCTACTTCATATGCTCAAAAGCTGAATAAAAATTAGGTCCTCTGTTTATGTGAGTGCTGCCTTTGTTCCAGAACATACAGTTCCAGTTTCTCATATGCTGTGAACTAACATAGACCATTTAGAATAGAACATCCTGACATTTCCCAAGATTGTACACGAAGAAAAGGCCTCCAGGTTTGGCTTTCACAAGGTGTGTTCTGTCTTCTGAAACCTTAGACCAAGCATTTATAGCTACTTATGTGATGCTGCGCTCTAGCTTTCCTCAATGGCAGACTCCACGTCCACTGTGTTTAATGTGAACAGTCCTTTAAGAACTTACTGCGACTTAAACCAGGTTGTACCTTGGCATTGTACTGAAATATATTCACACAAATAATAGAAATTAGAATAAAATCTGATTATTAAAAGGTGCAACCTGGAGTGTGAGAACAGGCAGGAGAGAGTAATGAAATTCACACTTAACCACTTGATATTGCAGAATTCTTTGGACAAGGACTCTAGAAATAATTGACAACATATCCCAATTTCATAGGCCATGGCAAAACTGAGAAGAGAAGGCAAACAGTGGAAGGTGGGCCCCAAAAGGCTGAATGACAATCTTTGGAATTTGGTCCTTGTTATTAAAATACGTAGTAAGCAGTGGAAGCAGCGGCTTCTTCTCATCAGAAGAAAGATCCAAAAATCACAGATGGAAATGAAAGCTGAAATGAAAATTTTATTTTATTAGGCTAATCAATATCATAAAGCTTATATTACTCATTTAATAGTACTTTCTTTTAAACAGATATAATCTCTTAATTTTCCTTTGCAATTTTTGTATTGCCAGCTCCCAGGACAGTCCTGTCAAACGCCACTCTGACGCTGTCTTCACCGACAACTACAGCCGCTTTCGAAAGCAGATGGCTGTGAAGAAATATTTAAACTCAGTTTTAACTGGAAAAAGAAGGTACTACAAGAAAGCACATATAAATTCTTTCCTTACTTCTATGGCATTAAGACAGAGAAGGCTTACATCCATGTATGTATACAGAGAGGAAAAGCAAAACATTTTTTCCCTGACTGGAACAGACACCATAATCAGATTAGAATAGAAGAATAAAAAGGAGATGGCATCTGGCAATTTTAAAAATCTTCCGACAGATTGTTATATATTTTTTATTTAGGAAAAAATCTTCTTAAGGAAAAAAACCCACAGAGGTATGGAACATGAACAACAATTTTATAAAGAAATACATTGAAAATTTGCCTCTTTGTAAACACATGAAATGAGAATTTGAAAATCCCTGAAGGACTATATGTCCTAATCAGTTTAGGTGAGACCGTGACAGCATAAGCTTTGTAGACCTTGTATTATGTCTGTATATTCACTAATTTAGAAAACTGTTTTTAAATATCATGTCTCATTATTCATTAAACATGCTATTTCATATGTTCTGTAACAATTTGGTTTAAGTGTAAGAAAATGTGAAGAAGCTACAGTTGGAAGAAGGCTTTGCTTTCTTTGCTTTTTCTTCTGAGAGCAATAAAACTTGTTTCTGACCCACAACAGCCAGGAAGAGCTAAATCCTGCTAAACTTCGAGACGAAGCAGAACTTCTTGAACCATCCTTTTCAGAAAACTATGATTCTGTAGATGAGCTGCTCAGCCACCTCCCACTGGTATGCCAAGATTATATTTTCTCTTGCTATCTGTTACTTGACTTGAACCATAAAGTGAGATCAACTGTACATGAAGTGTGGCCTATCAGAAAATCAGAATAATCTAGGAAAGGGAGTCATGTTTCATGAACGGTTTTATGTTTCTACAGAGACTGTGTCTGAATAAAAAAATAATTTTAATAATAAGCTTTAAGTTATCCCATGACTGCTAGTATTGAAAATTCCTAATTAAATGGCACTGTTCATAACGCACCTAACTCACTTGGGTGTTTCAACCAGTGTGCACTGCAGCATAAAACCAGAAATGACACATTTTTAATTATAAGGATCATTATTTCTTCAGAGAACAAACTTGAGGATATTTCTTTTAATTAAAAAAATGCTGCAGATTGTGTTTAACATATTTTTCATTACAAAGGAGTTGTCCCTAGGACTGAGAGCATCAGCAAGATGAACCTTCTGCATTAGGAAAGTACTTGACATGCAAATCTTGCAGTTACTGTTTTCCATTTAGCTACTACTATTTTTTCTGAAGTCATTCACAACTATTTTTTCTCTGGTTTACTGAAATGTAAACCCTTCTACATCAACACTTGCAGGAACATAACATTGAAGGGGTAAGGTAGAAGCAAATTTGGCTTGGCGTTGTTGAAAGTGTATTATGAAATTGCTGATAGGATAGTTTTTGGCATTTAGCTGTGTCTCAAAAAGTAAGAAAAAAGATTAAAAGGCTATTCTTGGAAATAAAATTTGGAGGAATGTCTTTTCTCATATCATCCCAAACCACCCATCCCCCTGCCCCCAAAAAGACGTTGTTTCCTTTCAAGACTGAAATAAAATGAGAAAATGTTCCTTTCCATAAATGTGGCACTTCCTCTAAAGTTCCCAAAGGTTAGAAAGGACATAAACTACTTATGCATTGAGGAATTAAATAGTTTGTAAGCAACATGATTCTAGAAAGAAATGTTCTTTCCAGACAAGATTAATGCAAAAAACATCTGCTTTTGGATTTTGCACCTTCTCAAAGTCCCGGCATTAACTAAGGGAGAAAGAGTAGTGGTGCAGCAGGTTGCAGATGTCCTCCTGAAAACATTTTTCAGTCCTTTCCATTTTTATTGACTCTACTGATTAGGCAGATCTGCCTGTAGGTGAATCAGCATTGACTGTTACTTGTCATTTTATTGCAGTACCCAGTTGCTAATGTAGTGTGGAATGAGCAACCTGAACTAGTGTATCCATTTCAAGGATACAGGCTTTTTGGAAACTGAGCAGTTCTGTTTTGTAGGCTAATCTGCAGTAACATTTTTCTCTAGTCCTTCAACCTTTCTTTTCTCATCCCACGGTCTTGTCTGACTGTAATGCCCGCCAAACTCCTGTGAGCAGCCACATCTCAGCTTGTCAGTCCCAAGCACAACATTTGCTTTATATCAAGTGTTTCTCATTGCCTGCTGTCTGCCCTCATACACCTCATGATGCAACTGCTTGCAAAAGTGACTTCTAAAGCACATCTCTCCTTTGCTTTTCAGGACCTCTGAAGGACACCTGGTAAAGTCTATGACAAGAACAAGCTATTTTTGAGTTCCACATAGTATTTCAAAGAGATGACTTTAGTCATCAAACCAGAACAAATATGTTGTGAAGTGAAAGTTGTGATATATTTGTTTCTTACATAATAAAAGTTGATATTTACATTGTAAATATTACTCTGGAGTTCTCTACTGAAAGCTGTACATATGGATGCCAGTTTAACTCATGAGAAGTCTGTGAGTCCATATGCTGTAAATCCTTTACTTCAATAAATTCATTTGAAAATGAGTGTGCAGCTGAAAAGAGGCCATCATGACTAATTAATTGGCTTATTTTAGGTGTGTTACAACTTCAGACAAACGTGTAATAATAAGGAAACATTTCTAGATAGCCTCATAAAAAACACGTAACAACACAAGGAGAAGGATGTCCAAAGTGTGTAAAACTGCTTCACGAAGATCTCTGAAGGTTATTGCCAAGAGAATGCTTTTCTAGCAGTTTACCAAGCAACTAGAAAAAATTAATGAGAATTAAAAATTTTTGACCTCCAGCAGTATCTTTACTTCTGGTTCACATTTTTAATATTTCACAATGTATAAATTGTATTAAGACCAGAAACATCTCCTTTATTTTCAGTTGTGTTTCGGATGCTCTGGAGCTGACAAAGCACTAAAAGAATGCAATCTTTTGACTTGTTTGATGCCTAAAGTCATCAGTTATTCTACATTGTCTGTAGCTTTGATGATGAAACTATTGCTTATATATAAAATAGACCTGAAGACAGTTTACTATTTTTTCAGAATGAATGTAATTTACAGAATATGCAGACAATAAATCATTTTATTATCATGGCAAGTTATTACTGGTTTGAATCAGTGCTACAGTTATCTGGAACAGCAGAGGACCCAGTAAGTGCTGTTGTACTATAGTAATAGGGGAAGAAAATATTTTTAACTGATTTATGCTATATTATTTTAGATGGACAAATAAATAAACCTCCAGTCCCCTTTTCTGTACTTTTCTGTTGTTGTAGATGACCATGGAACTGAAAATTTGCAGCTGTTTGATTCACAGCACTGATGTAGAAAGTAGAAAAACTTATCAGACCTACTTACAAGCTCAATTTAGAATTTTAAGTATATTTATAAATCATACATATGCACACATAGACAGTGATAAAACTGATTTGCAAGTTTCACTTACAAATTTACTGTTCTCATTTAGAAAGAAACTTCAAAAATGATAAAATCTGAGATTTAAGGAGAGTAGTTCTCATAAATATGTAGCCCTCTGATTTGCAATTTTTTCTTTGAATATTGGCAACTGCATGTCAAAAGAAAACCAGCTTTCACAGATCAGGTGCTAATATTGCTATTTCTATCTAGCTTTGACAGAATCTATTTTAGCCTAAGCCAATGAGTGGTTCACAAAAGTTATATTTTCACAAAAGACAAAATTTTGAATTCTTCTCTTGAAAAGTGGTTTTCCACCCCCAATTCCTATCATATTATGAACATCTGAAAGTAAAAACATCTTTGTAAATACTTGAAGGATACCACCAGACTGATGCTACAATGCTTTCTGAGAAATTTTCCTCTGTGTAGTTTGAACTATGTTAGTATTTCTGTGAGATGTAATCATTAAAAAATAAGTGAAAAAAACCCAACCAGAAGCAAAGCTGCATATGGTCTTTATACATAGAGTTCTTTTTAAATATGTCATTCACTCAATTTAAAGTATCAAAAATAGGAGTAATCAAATTTTTACTACACAATTCCAGAAATATTTTTTCCTAAATTTTTCTTTTAATTTTTTTTTATTATTATTATTTCCAGCTTACCAATAAGGCATCTGATGGAAGAACCTTCATCCATGTCTAATGCATTATCTTCCTGATATTCCTGATATTTTGTTCTCCGTAGAAAACTGCAGAATTTGGAACCTGTATTTTCTCTGTTACATTACAATGGAGAATAAAACAGAGACACTTATTAGGAAATTATATATATTTTTATATATACATATACACACACACACACACACACACACACACACATCTCTTGTAATAATTCAATAATGCCATGGTAGCTTCCCCTGAGGGTTAGCAGTGGCACTAACTTACAGAATAAAATCTTTGGCTTGGTATTTGTGTTGAAGGATGGCTTCTAACTTGTTATAGCAACCTTTGACTTTCCCTGGGAGATTTAAAGCCCAATTAATACAGTGAGAGGAGTTAGTTGAGGAAGAGGTAACATTGCTCACCTCAAGCCCACGGGCGAGTGGTCATGGTAAGGTTAAATGACAAAACGGAGGAGAAATTGTAACATTTCACTGAATGACACAAGTTTTCATCCTGTCAATGATTTGATACATCTCACCGAACTTAAAGCCTATCTGCAAAATGTCTTAATAGTGGAATCAAAATGCTGCATTGTTAGGAGAATGAATAAGTCAGCCCCAAAGAGATTGTCAGGAGAGCTGTTGGAGGGAAAAAAATACCCTGGAGGTTTAGAAGAGCACCACTGACAGGGAGGAAGGAATAAAAATGTGATGGGTTGTTGGGGTATATATTAACGGAAGATCTCACCATGTTTCTTCAGAATTTATTTCTAATACATTGTAGGAATACCTGTGGTCTCACAGGATAGAACTAATTTTTTTTTTTTTTTTTTTTTTTTTTAATAAAATGGGGTTTGCTTTTTAAAGCTTTCCTTTGGAGCTCTTAAAGAAAGGTACAGAATCACCCTTAGGTGCATCTTCATCAGCACTAGAAGAGGATCTTTTTTGGTCCTAAATCCATAGAGAGGATTTTCATGCTTGTGTGCATCTGCACATTCATCATCCATTCAAGAACAGTCAGAATTGTGTATGACACCATGAGAATTACAAAAGTTGACAAAACAAATTAAGATTACAGCTAGTAAAGCACATTAAAAACAAATAAAATCCTAACAGCTCCTCTGATATTTTAATTGAATTTAAGGGGCTATGAGTGTTTGTTCCACCTGAAAGTCTGAGAAAAAATTCTGTTCAGAACTATGGAAATGGGTAGCTTTTATCCAGAGCATTGTTACACATTTGTGTATAGACATATTGAATTCTACCAAAACTTGGACCTTTTGGAAAGAGATGTATGCACACAGAATTATTTGCTTGCAAGATACTTGGGGCAGGGAGACAGAAAAGGCTGCCAACTGCCTTTAGTGATATTACTTATGCTTTCCACTACTTCTTTTATTTTTTCCTAATTTTCTCTCTCCCTCCACCCACTTACCACAGATTTTCCCACACTTTAATAATCTCACTGTTGCCTTGCAGCGTTGGTGTATGAATATATACCTTTGCTTTTGAGAAGAGCAATTAGATCAGAATTTAAGTTTAGGGTGCGGCAATCCAAGAACTGCCAGCTTGGTTGATGGAGAGGAATATTGCAGAGAACCTGGCACAACCAGAGTTGCAGGAGCAGCCTGTCCTTCTCACAAACAGTCCCTGACTTACCACTGGAGACTTCCTATTTGCTGTGTGACTGGCAGACAAGACTGACTTCTCCTTGGATACATCAAACAGAACATGTGTCCTCTCGGGGCTTGCACTGGCTTAGACAACTACAATATTTTCAGCTTTTCTCTTTTCTGATCTGAAGCAGTCACAGACAAATTGCTTGCCAGCTTGCCAAATTGGTTTAGAACTGGAAGTAAGAAATGAGGCACCCATCTTTTACACCAATCTTTAAAAAGTCCAAAGAATAATTTGATGCCTATTCTTCTTCTGATGTAAAAAAACAGGAAAGGTTTTATTTCAATTTTGTGCACACTTACATGCCTGGCCGGTTAGGGAGGGAAGAAAAACCAATTTTTCCTTGTGAGGATAAATATATTCAAAAACTTAATTAATCAACATTTGTAAATAAAAATATGACCAACTTCTCAAAATTAAAATGAAAGTGACATAAATCATAATATTACAGTAAAAAGAGATACATATCTAAATATCAACATTATTGTGGGAAGAACAAATATTTTCAGTAGAGTATATTTTTGGGAAAAATATTGTTTCCATAGTGAGATAAAAAAAGGGTAAAAGGATCTTGTTCTTCTCCATTGAGTAGATTATTTAGTATTAGATTAATTTTTGCATAGGATAATATGCTTAGAAGAATGTACATGAGAAAGGTTCATAAGATCCATTTTCTGTATTCTTTTCTAGATCTGCTCTGAACATTTCAATGAGAGCACATCAAATAGCCTAAGTTACTACTAAACATGGGATTCAAATGCTTTTAGTATGTAGATGATTAGTAGTTTTCTAGTCAGAATTTATCTGACACATATCCTATTTTTGGAATGGCAGGAAAGCAGAAGAAAATGTAAAAACAGTCATTGTCTTCTGTTGGATGAGATATATCTGTGAAGACCTTTCTACTTAGGAAATTAACTCAGAGAAGCAACTTTTGTCAGTAGCTTATGAAATAGTAAAGCTGTTGACTGGGAGGTGTCAAGTTGTTACACATCAGCTTTTTGATAGAGAAGAATTCATTTATATGAAGCCTGGGAGGCTCCTAGTTGTTTGCTTGTTTTTATACACTATTGAATTGCTTTCCACAGAAAGCGGTCACAAGTGTGTTTGACAGATGTCTTATCACCATTTGTTTCTATTCTAACACAGTTCTTAATCTTTGTTTTTCAGACAGTCCCTCTTCCCATAATCACAGCCAGAACATCTGCACACTGGTTTAAGCAAGCAATTTTCTCTTATTAGGGAGTATTGAAAGCAAACTACTGCATTCTAGGAAGACTCTTCATGAAAAGGCTAAGGATATATAATTTATGCAGAAAGACTGAGTCTTGGTTAAAAAAAAAAAAAAAAAAAAAGTTTGAAAAATTCAAGTTTCGGTGTCAATAGCTTCAGTCCCATCTGGTGATTCCTTCCACAGCAGTGAATTGTACTTGGAATTCCAAATCTGGTGTCAGAGCTTGGGTCTTGGGATTGTAGTAAGAAAGAATAAACTGGTAAATGTTGAGGTAGAGCAGGTAAAGACCATGTCTTCAAAGAAGTACCTGATGTTAAACTTACTTTATATAAGGCTGTTTGCTCCCCATAGGTTTACGACTCTTGTATCGAGAAGAAATAGTCATCTCTTGCCATCAGAGGACCTCACATTATGCATGTTCATTCATTAACTTGGCAAACTCCCTCAGAAGCACAGCTGGGTTGTTTGTCCCCTAATTCTGCTGCTGCACAGGTTTAGCAGCTGTACTTGTTGGGAACCTTCCTTTTACTGGCAGCCTAAATTGACCCACATCTTTTCAAACATTTCTTACTATCCTAATCTCCCCATTGTATGAGTACCATTACTCATCTCAGGGACCTGCATTCCCAGACGTATTTACAGACTCCTCATCCCTCCCAGCCCTGCTTTGTTAGGCTGAAGAAACAGTTTGTCTTGTTTAATCTTGTAAACAAATCCATATTCCCAACACTGTGCTGGAGCCCCATGCCCAGTGGGCTCATGTTCCGTAATGAGCTTAACACTCCTAAATTACTGTTTGCTAACTAAATCTGAAAGTCTCTTCTTTATTGCAGACATTTAGGGAAAGTGACTAGTGATTTTGAAGGCCTCTATCTAGAAGGTCTTGGAAGAGCTGATTTTTCAGTCTGGCTATTTTTTTGTTGTTGTTGCTTCTTAAACATTTGTGAGTTTTCTAAAGCTGAGAAAGCAGAACCACTGAGCACTTGATATAGGGTACCTTTTTTTTAGCCAGTGGAGGGGGAGACACTCAATTCTATCTGAAATGCGTATAAAGCAAAACTCCACTCTTAAAAGGCAACTGCTCAGATTTCTGGGTATTTTTACCTAAATCTCTGCAACCTTTTTATGTGGCTATAGCTTATATTTTTAATTCATCTTCCTTAACCTGCAGCCGAGGGAAATGACAAATGCAGCCCCCATGTTGCCCTTCCATCCTCTGTGTTACTGGACAGATGGGTGGCAGCAGGAGCAGCCCTGGTTCTTTGCTGACTTTTGGCAGCCTAAGGAAGGGAAAATGGAGATCAGTTCACAGCAAAGCCCCAGCACACTACCGAGAAGCTAAGGGTAAAACACCTGTATGTCCTCTGACTTGCCCTGTGAGTAGTGAGCAGTATAGTTCACACACCGGCCTGTCTTCCACATTAATTCTTCAAAAGGAAGGTGGAAGAGAGCCAGAAAAGCTGTATTTGTGTATTTATGTCATGCATATTAAAACATCATGCCAAAGTATAGTGCCAATGATGCTAAAGGGCTGAGGGTCTCCTTTCATCCATAGCTAAAGGATTAGAACAGGGATTACCTTCTGGATCATTAGTCTACTGCTGTGCAGGAATAAAGAAATCCAGCTGAGTGGACTACTTGGGTCATCGCTCCTTGATTTATGATTCATACTCTGTTCAGTACAGGTGAGAATACAAGTGCTCAATGTACCCTACTTTCATAGAGAAGGGGTTTGATTCTGTAAAGATCAAATTTAATTGGGTATTGCACATTCTGTAACTTTCAGGCTCCATTTAAATGTATTTTCCCAAAGAATGGCTAATTCAAAATTTCATTTCCCTAGCCCTAGCACTGTTGAATAGCTTTTTCACATTTGCAATGTTCTGAAGGGTTCTGGAATCATATATGAGGTAATTAGATTGCTTTTCGGTGTTGGAACAAACAGAACTTCACCCGGTAAAGTCAGAATGACATTTCAATGGGACTTTTCCTTGGCTATGCTTTATAAATAGGTTTGTAGGATCTGATTAGCAAGAAAGTCCATGGCCACTAGACAACTTATCTCTGTAAAAAGAACTAATCCATATAAATGTTCTATGTTATATTTTTAATTACATTACCTCTTAACAATTCCCTGAGAGAAATCTATCAGAAATTCTGCTTCAAAGACATATTTAATTTTATACTGATTTTTGTTTGTTGAATGATACTCCTCAGTGTAAAAACAGCATGCTTCATAATTATAATCCATACAGACTATTAAATTATTTTCTGTTAAATGGTGAAGATATCAATGAAGGAGAACGTTTCTTGCCCCAGCTTTAGTCTGTAGCTGCAACAGCAGACCACAGCAGAAAATATTATTGACGTCTACACTCTTTCTGGTAAAATTTAATGCAGATTTTAAGCTGTTATAACCTACTTTGTGTGATTAAATTTTGCAAGAGCTATGTACCAACAGAGGAGTTTTGGCAGGCCCAGGAACCACAGTCTTCCAAACTCAGCCCAGGATATAGATACAGATAAAAGAATATTCTTTTTGGCTAGCTCTGACTGGTCAAGAAATTTTTTCTAGTGTGCATTTCCCTGAGTACTTATTATTATTTTAAGCTTCTTTTTATTACTAGACATAAACAAAGGAATTTGAAAGAACATCTCATTGTAACTTATTTACCTCACAAGATGCATAATAGAGTGACACTATGAGAAAGAGACAACTTCATGGAGTATTATCCATTGTGGGAGAATCTCTACTGAAAAAAATAAGAACAATCTGAGTCCTTACTATTTTTTAAGTAAAATCTGATACCTAATTGAAGAATTGTTAAACATTTACATATTTTTTCTAGTTTCTGCATTGTCATCTTCAAAAGCAGAGACTTGGTTAAGTCTAATTTTCTGAGATTTTCAGCTCAAATGTTGGAAAAAACTTCTGGCTTTCAATGCTTAGATGCACTAGGCACACCCTATAAATCTACTAAAGTAATTACCTATATCCAAAATATCTATTAGAAAAAAAATTAATTCTTAATTTTATTTTTTGCTTTTTGATTGTTTCTTCTATGACAGCTTTTCATATATGCGTTGGTCAAATACTTTAATTTAGACAATAATTTTAAGTAAAGCGTACAAATAACAAGTTACCAACGACATCTGGTCTAGTTGTCATTTCCCTTTTGCATTCTATGGTTTAGATACAAAGTTAAACTGGTACATATTGCTAATTTTTTGCACAAGGAAAAAGAATAAAACCAAATAAGAGTAAATGGACAAAGAACTTATATTCTATTTGTACTTGATAGTGGTAGAAAATTTTCAGCTGAACCATTCAAACACACACAACAAAATTTATTAAAACTTAAAGCTGGTTGCACTGTAACCCAGGCAAATTAATATTTTCAATCTTGTTTTCCTTTTGCTAGTATTCACTTCCAGAAAACAAGAATTCTAAGAAACTGGATTTTGAAGAGTGTCTCAAATAATTTGATTTAGTTAGGAGACAATTTGTTTAATTAATGAACTGCTCACCTCTGGATAGAATATTTGGAGAACATTTGAAAGCAAAGTATTCTTCAGATACACATCTATCTTTCTATTTTGATGAAGGAGTCAGCATGTCTATGGCTTCTCTGAATTCCTGTGGCTTACAGGAATGTGACCCCTTCTCCAGATGCACAACTGCTGTAGCCACACCTTGAATGGAGCTCACTGTTATTACTTATGTCAAAAGCAATTGTGTAGAACTACAATTACTGTGAAGATTGTGATTTCATGTGTTTCCTTGTACTTCATATTCCAGGTTAAATTTCTTTTAGTTATGTAGATCTTAAAAATATTTCCTTAATCATGTAGACATAAAGACCTGTTACTATAACTGTAGAATGCAATCAAAACCACCACATTTGTATTTTTTTATTGAGCCGTATATAAGGTATATCCTTTCCATAGGGAAAGAAAGCATAAACTAAAAGAATTATGCTTGTGGAAGACAAGTTTGTGTAAATTAGCAGAGAATAAATTTAGGTGAGAAATGAGATAAAGTTTCTAGCTATCATAGAGCTGAAATTATGGAAGCATGTTCCAATTTGAATTTTAAGCTGCTACTTCATAAATATAAGTGCATTTATGAAACTGGTAATTTAATATGGTACTTCTGTTATAGCAAGGACTAGATCTCGAATATCCAAGGGATCTATGCTCTATTCTAAGTCAACATGTAAGAAAATCACATATCAGCAAATAGTAAAGCTTTTCACTACGGATGTCTGTTATTTGTCAAACTAACTGAGTTTCACACTGGCTGTTTTGTTGTATGGATTTACAGATTGAGAGAAACTTAGATGGTTGATTTTACTTTTTGAAATATATCGGTAAATGCAGATATGTAGAGAATAGTTAATATTTTGGGTCACAAAAGAATTCCAGAGACAGTTAAATCTCATACATATAAAAATATCATTCAGAACAAAGGAAGTCTACATTCTTTAGACAGAAAAATGTAGCACATATTACCATTTTTATGATAAAATAAAATTGGGAAAATATGTTTTGCTGCATGTTTATTAATCCACTCAATGTACATAAAAATAAATACAGATATATTTCAACATATCTTTGCATCCATAGTTGTCTTTCTAATTCTTGGCAGGTGTTGGACTTTCCAGGGAAAATGACAATTTGAAGGAAACCATGCAGCATAAAGAATAAGCATCGTCATCAAAGCTTTGTTTCCCACTACCTTCAAGTTCATTATATCATCAAAGTGAGACATTGGAATTCAGCTTTCATGGCTCTTCAGAAATTTCTTCATTGAAAAACTTACTTTTTAAATTTGGTGTTGTGTTCCACAGGAAGGAATGCAGCACCTGAGGCCTGTCTTCTTTGTGGATTTTGTAAGTGCTTGCAAAGTCATAGTTGCTTGACTGGCTCTATAGATCTACAAACACAAAAAATATATCCAGATCACATATAATATTGTTTTTGTGCACCCAAAAACCTTCTGACTCATAGCAACTGGGGATAAGTATAAAGATGGACAATATCACTGTTTTTCTGGGTAAGCCAAAGACCCATATAAGGAGAAAAACTGAATTGAATCCCATTCAAGACAATGAAAAATACTGTGGATTAGGATAGAAATGCAACATTTTAATATTTTGAGATCCTTCTGTATAGTGCTACTCAGAAATAATTTGCTAAAATATTGTATTGAATTAGTTTATTAAAGAAAACAGATATACCTGTTTTAGGCATTGTTCTGATTCTAATTGTTTTTCTATTTGCATATCACAACTCCATTGCAATCACATAAATAATGCATTGTGCCAGGTAACATCTTTATACTTGAAACTTATGTCATATTGCAACATGTCTAAGAATATATCCACATCCATTTAATCATAGCAGTCAGATTGTTAGGTTAATTAAAGTCCATTTGGTAGACTGCTCAGAGAGTTTAACTGCATTTAATAGGAAAGAAAAGAATGATCAGGTGAGTCAGTCATCTCAAATTATTTCTCATTTATAGTAGTTTAAGATTTAGGACATGTTAATTACTTTAGAATGAAAATTCCTGCACAAGAGCCAGTTGTTAACACAGCCTCTGGATGAACTGAAGTTCACAATAAGTCCCTACCACAAGATGAGAAATTATTCTGTATCTAAAATACCCTCTTGACCTAGAGAAATATCCCAACCACGTGTTTCTGGGATGATTCACATACATAATTCAGAGGTGATTATTTGAACTGGTTTCCATACTCCTCAAGGAATAGGAAAGAAATAGAGAAATTGAGAGAGGAAGTATAATTAATGAGCAATGAGGACTGTTAAAAAGGTAGGTCTGACTGCAGCAAGCAACTGGAAAATCTATTAAGACCACAATTAAGTTGTTATTTCGTCCAATCTGTAAGAGTTCAACTTGTTATAATGGCATTCCTGGACAAGACATGATTTTGCAGATGGTGTTATTACTTTAAAGTTCAAGGTAAGACCCCAGACTAAAGGGGAAAAAAGTCAAATGGCCTTTCCTCGGGTGTTTTTTTTCCAAATTAATTTCCTACTGAATCTGAATCTTTTCAGAGCCCTTGAATATCTGCTAGCATAAAAATGTCACTCAACCACGCATACAGATGCTTCCTCTCCTGCTTGGCAAGGATTTTCTTAGTAGGCGAGCAAGGATAAATATCACCATGGCATTCCCTTAGGAACACTGCATTAATGTGCATTGCAGGACTTTAATGGAGGTTGACTTGGAACAGAAGGGCTGCCTGCCTCCTCTGAGATCATAAAGTACAAGAATTTTACACTTGCAAGGTACAGAAGAAATTACTACAACTCAGTTTGCACATATAACATTACCTACTCCATGGTGATTCTTTGCAGAAGCAACGTTTATTGGACAAAGTCATGTACTTGAATTGCAGTTCAAGAAGGAAAAACCTTAAAAGGAATCTGAAATATGGAATATAAAAAAATAAAATAACAGAGCATCATGAGTAAATTCAGTTTTAGCGTTTTGCAACATGATCTATTATTTCTTGTATGCAAGATTGTGTTCAGGAAAAAAATGGAAGGTTGACTTCCATTACCTCTGTTTAAGCCCTTAGCTCCTTGTGAGATCTTCCCATAAATCTCAACGTGCAAGTGAATGATATCTGCATGTTGCAAAGAGACATTAAACAACACATTTCAGTCATATAGAAAATATATCTACCTTTTCATGCTTTATATTTTTAAGGCAATTTATAGCACTTTCAATGAAACTCTTTGTTTAAAGGGTTAAAATATTTGATGATACTAAGATACACTGATGATATTTCCTGTGATAATTGAATGCGTCCGTCCTTCTTTCTAACTGTAGTCACTCACTCAGATTTCATTGGTATTTTGTATGTATTACAAATGTATTCTTACCTGCACCAGCACACTGGAAAGACAGAAAAATTTCAATCAATTTAACAACTGAAAAAAAATCACTCCAAGCCTTCCACTTGACATCTGGTTCAGTACTGCAAGAGAGATAAACATGTATTACAGGCATTTGGCTAAATAAAGCCTCACTACAGCTGTTATGAAAACTCTGTGGAAGAGATATCTTTGAAAATTGTCAAATCTCTGTGGCCAGAATCCAGGAATTTTGTATTTTTACAAAATGAAATTACAAGATCACAAAAGTTTCTTAGTTATTTCTAGTTCTTACTTTAAGAAATGCTTGCGTATGAATGTTTTCCATGGAAAGTGTAACAGTTGATCTATTAAAGGGTATTGTTTCTCCTCACAGACCTGGTTTTATTTACTTCCTCAGTCTGCTTTGGTTGCAACAGCCCTGATACCAAGATTCTGCAGATGAGTTAACCTATGTAGCATGAGAAGTTGAGATTTAAGTTAAATATTTTGAAAAGATGCCTGTGGGCGAAACACGAGATATTTTCTTGCTTGAACATCTGTAAAGTAGGACCAAGAACATACAGAGAGAAATGCAATGTTTAATGTTTACTAAGATGGACAGCTATGGTAAATCTACAGATTAATATTTCCCTTTCAGGTATCAAAATCTAAAATTCAAAATGTATTTTGTATTATTGACTTCACTTAGTCATGTTCCTAGAAGGAGTATGACAATTTTTTGCTCAGCAGCTGCAACAAATGCAGGTTGTTGATGCACAGTGTTAATTGGTAAGTACTGGTGAAGAATACAGATTAAAAAATAAGCTTGCACGAGCTAATAAAGCTGTGTTTGCTTCTTGATGTGAGGGGCATTAAATAAGTAATTGCAGTAATGAAGGTGTCAGATGACTTGGGGAGAAATCATGACTTTTACTGTTTACAGTCTATCAAAGCCAACTGTTTCCAACTGTGCCTGATTAGTTTTCTTTCCAACAGTTGCTTTGCCGCAGGAGGCTTTCTAGCACTCATTCTACCTTTATTCCCCCCTTGTCTCAATACATCATTGCAATTAAAACTTTGGTTTAAAACTGCAGTTTTATGCTTGTTTAACACCAATGGTTTTACAGAAATTATACCTGTCTAAAACTGGCTGTCGTTGTGCTCCATCAAGATGAGCATACCATAGGCAAATTTCAAATTTATTCTTTACGCACGTCTAACCCAGTAGTAAGGGGTTAGATCCTTCGTATGTTTTCCACAGCTTCAAGATTTTTGATCTATTCCACCTCTTCTACAGCTTTACATAAGTTTTTACTAGTTTTATTTTTTAAAATTACAGGTATCAAGGAGCTGATGGAAAATTTCAGTCATACTGTTTGTTTGTGGGTTTGTTTTCTGGTATTTTGGGTTTGGGTTTTGTTTGGTGTTTTGTTTTTCTTTTCCAGTGCAAAGCAACACAATACAGTGAAGAGTCCAGTTTGAAAGGATACAGGCCAAATATATATATATATATCTGAAATAATGGTCATGATTTATGTATTTCTGGTATCACAAATAAAAAATGGATTTGTATACATAAAATAGGATTCAGCTTTTTAATATTGTCAGCTGGGGAAGGAACCATGACTTTTTTTACCTTTTCAATATCTGTGACATAATTTGGAGTAATCATGGTAAAAAACATGATTATGTATTTGATAACTAATAGCTTTTGTACGTTCAGTATTTTGGTGGTGTTGACACTGTAAGTGGAAGATATATTAAAAATTCAAAGAAATAGGAGTAGCACTATTGATAGCTGAACTCTGATATTTAGTTTGATAGGGGGAATCTGTGTCAGTTTCAACTGGTAAAAGGAAATACATTTCTTCTCCCTCACTTTCCTTAGAATTGAGATAAACTTAGTTGTATATATCCCTTCTGGAATTAATATTTGATATAGGTTTTTAGTGTATTATTTTGTGTTTTATTTGGGTGGGTATAGCATTTGTGTTTTAATATAAAGATGTTTATCACCTTCATACAAAAATAACCTCCCATTCAGAGAAACACATAATTATAGAATGGTTTGTGTTTGAAGAGACCTTTAAAGATAATCTTATTCAACTCCCTTGCCTATTTTATCCTAGAATAAAAGGCATCACACAGTCATTCTTTTGGTTATTTGTGAAATGATGAATTGTTTGGACATGACTGATGTCTACAACCAAAACAGAACCCTGATGAGGTGTTACTGTGCCATCTTACATTAACTGTTATATATGCAAAAATATTTTGGTGTGTGTCATGGTGAGTTGTAACAAAACAAAAACCCCCCAGCCTATTGAAATCCTATTTCATACCATTAGATCTCCATTTTTGCAATGGTACATCCACAGTATTTTCTCTGTCATGAGCTGTACTTGCACAGAAAAGCTAGAAAAATTATTTGCATGGAAATAAGATTTCCTTCTGAAAAAGTGTTACCTGCCAGCCACTAATAGTATGGAATGAATCTTAATACTAAAATTTACACAAGAGGTATTTTTAATTTCAGTTGCCAGAAAATAATGTAAGGAGATATGGCCTCAAAGCATAAGAGATTTTTCTTGAAAGAAATCTATTTATCACAATGTTGGCTGAGCACTTCATACATATATGGCATACAAACAAGGAGACAAATGATGATATTATATATATCTTAATCGCAAACCAGTGAGCCTTATTTCATGGTAGACAAAACTGCAATTTGATCCCTTTAGAAGAGAAGAAATCTCAATCAAACCCTATTGTTTGTGGTGACTGGTGACACTACAAAAGATTAGGGAGCTTGATGTAAACTAGTTCTTGGACTGATCTCATGTTTCAAGGAGACATGCTCATTGCCAAGGCGGTGGCAGTGACGGGGACAAAGCAGCTTTCATGGATGGACCCTGCCAGGGCAGAATGTCTACAGCACTTCTGATGTTCTATTCCCAGCTCAGGATCTCAACAACCTACAAATCCTGGTGAATGTGTTTGGCAGGGTGTACTTTTATTATTTTCTACAGATACGTGCATATGTTCCAGAAAACAGAGAAGTGTTTGAGTGGTCGAGTAACAAAGACACAAAGGTGGCCTGGGTTAACCATAAAATAAATCCTTGTTCCTTCTTACACCTTCATGATAGATGCACCTCACTGTCAACTGTACAACCTGAGAAAATGACAGGTCATAACAGTAATGATGATCACTGAGTTGAGCTTATCACGTTCAGTTATACATCACATAACAATGATAGATAATAATACTGCTTGATTATCCATAAAAATAATTTTCTGTTCAAAAGACTGACATCTGTTTCAGGAGAGGCCAAAGTGTATCGTGTCACTCATCTGCAGGTCCTGAACAATGAGAGTCTGAGTCCTGCACGCCGGTTTATCCCAGGGATGAAGCAGTGGTGCGGCAATGCTGCTGTCCCCACAAGCACGTTGGACCTGCCTTCTTTTTAGCTCCCTGAGGTCAGTGTCATAAGCCCTGTGACTCTTAAGTGGTTTTCAGGGTCATGAGAGGTGATCATCATGCTCCATTTTCCCAGCAAAGCACTCCCTTTGCCGAACAACGCCAACTGTAGTCTGCCATTTTACTGCGGCACATAAAGTGCCAGTTGGATTTTTTCCTGCCAGAGGTTTAACATTTACTTTGAATGTCATAAGCTGAATGACATATAATGTTAATTAAAAACAAGCAATGAAATTATCAATAGGCACTGAAAGTCTGATGTGAAATGAATGCTTTAGCTGAAAACAAGATTAAATTAATGGTGTTTTATGACATTCATTGTAAGAGGGAAAAACAACTAAGGGATATTGTGAGAGTAAAATATTGTAAGTTTAGAATGGTCAACAGCAGGAATTATTGCATACATCTATAATGTATAATAATGTATAATAATTATGTATTACACACAATTATTTATACAAGGTAGGAAGAAAAAGTAAAATTAATAGAGTAGATGGGATCTTATTTAAATATTCAAAAGACTGTTTTAAGGCAGCTAAGACTGCATGAAACTGCAACAGTGCTGCTCACTGTATTATTTAGTAGTTTTAAAATTTAGACTTAAGTCTCAAAATTTCATTGGTATCTGAGCAAAAAAGGGTACGCAAGGAAGTAGTCGTTAAAAAAAAAAAAAGGAAAGAGAAAGAGAAGAGAGCCACATTCCCTCGCCTGACCCTAAAGGAACCGAATGACATACAAAGTAATACAAACTATTATAATCTCTTTGTGTCTAAAATTCTGATACTGGAATAATCCAGAAGCCCCTCCAGCTGCAACAGATTTGATGCTTGCATCTCATAAATACCCAAATTTCAGAGTTGCTGCTGCTGCTGCATCCGTGTGTGTTGACTGTGACTGGTCTCTGAACTCAACTGCTCATCAGCATCCCATCATTTATCCTACATCCTCGAGGAGTAGTAACACCCCCCCTTTTGGCAACACTCTAGGAATGTCAGCTACTGCCAGAGCAGATTCAAGCTCACCTTCTAGTAAATTGTGTTAACCAAAGGGATGAATGCATTTAGGAAATGGCCAGAAAGAAATGTCCTCGAGCCCTTCTGTTAAAAATACCTCACTAAAACTGGGCAAAAGCACCCCTTCATGACGCCAGGAAAACAGCAAAAATGCATGAGGTTGGGAGAAGCATGGATTCCCAGCACCCTTAGGAAAACTTTGTGTTTATTTCATGGGTCTTGAATAAAGGTACAGAATTTTTTAAGGAAGGGAATTTTACTGGCGTTTATATCCTGGAATAGAAATAATATTTAAAATAATTATAAAAATGATAATAATAAAAAAGAATATCAATCCTAGCCCTTGAGCTATCCTGCTGAATCAGGATGGCCTAGATTAGGAACTGCTTTTGTCAGCACATGCAAGGTTTGCAGATGTTCTGTTGAGCGTCCTACTGTGTGCAAGAAGCACTGGCACTCACTGCCAGCAAGTTTTGGACGTCCAGTTCTGTGTAATGTTGCTAAAAGCTTTGGTTTTTTCAATCAAAGAGCAACAGTGAAGGCAGAAGACTTTCAGCAGCTGTCCAACAGTGTACCTCCCTTTACTCAAAACATGCCAAGATTAGTTTTCTTCCTGTGACTGATTGTAACATCTGAGAGAGTACTGAGAGGGAGGATTCAGCACAAATGTGACAAGTAGTCCTCTGAAACAAGAAGTCTAAGACATGGCAATCAAAAGACCTTCAACACTGCCCTGGATGGCTGTCAGGTGAAATTTTTTTTTGCCAAAGTGGATGTTTGGCCAAATTGCCACAATTCCATTTTAAATCTATAAACTGTACTGAGTAAACTTGCTTGAGTAAGTAGGAAGAATGTCTTAATTGATGTGAGGTTCTGTGAGGAGCATGAAATTCACTTTTTCTGTGTGAGAGCAGGAGGTTTTTTTTGGTCACTACCTCAGTGATGTTATTTATTAAAAGGAAAATTTCTGATGACTAGTGCAATCTCTGAAAAGAACAGAGACTTTTTACCAGAGCTGGTTTAGACATGATTTGTAAAAATAGAGGAAAAATGTCTTCAGTCAAAACCTCTTTCCCTCTAGGCAGGTACAAGTATAAACCATAATATCTGACATGCAAGCTGCTAACAGATGACATAAAATTCAATACACTATTAATCTTGTTATTATTAACCTTTGGGATAGTCATTGTTTCTGCAATCTAATCATATTTCATATTGATATTACAGTGCATAGGTAAGGAGCTCAGAACACATTAAAGATATTAATTAAAGCTCATCAAGAACACTCTTGGGAAGCAGAGCTAGAATCATTAAAGTCATCTGACAGAGGAGGAGAAACTATGCTGTAGAGAATATAAGCAACATATTTGATATCTCCACAAAGCCAGTAATTAAATCCAATACCCTCAGTTGTCAATTCATTGTTTTAGTTGCTGGCTAACAGATTTTTGCATATAAAATATATTAAGAAGTGGAAAATGGTCACAAAAAATCCTCACTACCTAAACCAGACTTACAGATGGACAGGTCCTGCAGAGCAGTGCCTGGTGTCAACACAACAGAGGCCCATCCTGTGATCCAGCCCCACTCCTCTAGGTGGAAGACAAAATAATCCATAAAGTGCCCATTCCTCAGCCAATGGCTGCAGCAGGGTTTGAGATGCAAGGCACTGCACTTACTAAAATACTAATTTACCTAGCAAAATACTTCATTTAGCAACTAATCCATAAGGATTCTTCACTTCATGCTCATATGCTCAGTATAGATTAAGGGAACATGGGTCACTTTCCATGTCTAAAGATGACTAGCAACAGCTATAGAAAAACCCTCTGAGTGGAAAGGGCTGTAAAGTCATCTAGTAAAAGCCTAATGGATTAATATAGGAATTGTATTTGATATTCAGAATTAAATAAAAATTAAATTCCTCCACACTAGGTTTCACGTATTTCAATTTCCTTGTAGAACTTTGTATTTTTTCCTTGTGTTTATTGTTGCTTATGTTTTCTGTTCAAAACGACACTTTCAATAAACTGAGTTCAAATGCCTAAAACTAGGAGTGATTAAAGATCTAGCAAAAATGGCTTTTGAAAACTATAAGACACATTTACACAACTGTAGAACGGCATTCTGAATAAAATTTTTTTGGGGATTGTTTAAAAGTTGCATTTTAAATGAGAATGTTTTTCCAGTAAACCACACTCAAAGAGCTACATACCCCTCAGTATTTTAAAGCTCATTTCAATGTGTTTTTCATAATCACAGAGGTCATAATCACAGAGGAAGCTTTTAAAAAACCTTTTTTTAACATTAAATATACCTGATATTTTATCTCCCGGAAAGAGAGTGTTAAAAAAAGTATTTTTTTCTCAATTAGGAATTTTTACTAGCACTTCTGAAAACACAAGAGTTGACCGAATCCTGTCAGTTCTAAGCAGAATAATCTTTACATATGCAAGGATTGTTTGAAGCAATTTGTGAACAGACGGATTAAAGTTTTCCTTGGCTTTTATCTTTCCTTTTGCCATTTTTACTGGAAAATGCTTTTTCTGGTGTACTGTAACAGTTTTGTGGAAAAGGGATCTCCTGTGCAGATTTTTCCAGCTTTCTGTCTACTACTTCTGTTACTAAACTTAAACTAAGTGCTTATGCATTTCAAGGTAGATTTTGACTTGTTGTAATGCATTAATTGAGTTTATATTGTGTTTCATTGTGAGGTGAATAAAATTCAAAAACTCCCGGTTACCTGTTGAATGTTGCAGGGACCCATGGTTGTGCCCTATTAGTTAAAAATGTTAAAGGTGTTAATATCCTAAACGGTTTGTACCGCATTTGTACCCCAGACCCCAGTTCTTCACCCTCTGAGTTGTATGTTACGTTTTCTTCCCCAAAACCCCTAAAATCCCTTACCTTCCCTTGGGTTAAGCCCCCGCTGCTCCCCCGCCTGCTCTCTGCCTGCTCCTCTTCCCACTTCCTTCTGATGTCACACCTGCCCGTCAAGCTGCCGCCACCACCCTTATGGAAAACGCCAAAACTGCCATGAGGCCTTGCTATAGCCGGAAGTAGGGTTAACATCAAAAATCCCTAATTAAAACGAACTGCTACGGGATACAGATATATGGAAGACAGAAAGGAATCAGCAAAGCGCTCAGGAGCCCTCGGGTGTCGGCAAACAGCTTCCTGATTTCTCACCATGACCTAGAAGGTACCGAGGGAGGGAGACTACCCTGGACCGGGACAAGCCAAGTGAGTTCCTAGGAACCCCTGTGAGGCAGAAATTCTGACTCTGTGGTGTGAGCAGCAGATTCGACTTGCACCTTCTCCTCACCGGTGTCCAGAAGGAGCAGCAGTGGTGTAGGCAACCCCTCACACTTTCCTCTTTTTCAATAAAGGCATTTAAGGAGCTAATCTATCTCCTGCGCAGTTTATTTACAACAATTGGATTTGTGATGTTTTTTCCTTGTTCCCCTTTAACTGTATCATGAGGTTTGTCCCTGCTTGGCTGCTCCCATCCCCTACACTGGAATGTAACCCAACTCTGTTCCACTCCCACCTTGTGTCTGATTGGGCAGTGGCTTGTCCCTGCCTCTGGGCCCTGCCCCCTGGGGAAAAAGCCCTGGGACCAGGGGGTTTCCTCTCTCTGGGGCAGCGGGGTGGACAAGAGGGAACTGCGGCAGGCAGGGCAGGACTCCTGAATAAAGCTGTGATATTCCCCTGGTGAGAGCGCAGGCTCTTTCCTTTTGCCTTCGGCAGTCGTCTGGTCTCATAAAGAAATGCCACACTGACTGAGATGCCAGTGCTCTTTTTTTTTTTTTTTTTTTTTGTGTGTGTGTGTGTGTGTGTGTGTGTTTTGGTTTATTTTCAAACATATTTAGAAGACCAGTTAGTAATAGAAATCTGTTAATGATTATACTTGTGCTAATATTTTGTGCTTAAACATATAAGTGGATCTAAACATCTGATGAACCTTAGCTTTTTATTGAACAAAGAAAACCACTTTACAACTTTCTTCTGCGAAGTTGTTTCCAGCAGTTTATAAGGTGCCATAGAGGAGGGAGCAGAAAGACAAAATATGAATAATACTGAGTCCTGGTTTGGGACAAATTTGGGAGAAAACCCCTGTAGAGGAACCCTCTAAGGAAGCAAGCCCAAGTGGCCCCTCCCTCTAACCGGTCCGGTAAAAAAAAAACCTCTTTGGAGAAAAGTGGAAAAAACTATTTACTAAACAAATGAAGTGCATACAAGTATAAAGAATGAATAATATGAAACAATAAAACCTCTCCTTCTGAAGTGAGATGGCAAATTGAGAAAGTCCTTGCCGTGGGTGTAGCTCGGCTCTCTCTCAGTGTCTCTTCAGTCCCAGTCCCTCCAGCGCTGCTGGAAAATGCTGAGGTCCAGGCCCCGGTGGGTCACAGGTGCAGCCCCCAGTGCTCCCCTGGGTTTTCAGTCCAGAGCAGGTTTAAACAGTTCCAAGAAAAAGGAAAAAAAACAGTCCAGGGAACTTCTCTGCCCTAGCTAGCTGAAACTAACTAAAAGCAAAAGTAAATCTCTGTCCTGCAGTCTCTCCAAGCCTCCGCCGAACACGCTGTCTGCAGAAGAATGTGGAGGAGTCAGGCAGTTTTCTCAAAACAAACTCTGCGTTTCTCCTTGCTCTTAGAACCAGTCTTAAAGGCACAGGACTCAATATACAGCACAAACAGAACAGACGATTGGGGATACAAGCATCATAAAGTTACCCTAGGACATACTGAAAATATGAAACACATTTGTGAGCTATACAGGAAGCCCCTCATTAAAGAGAAGTGCACAAGGGTCTATGCATGTAAGCATAAAGACATCAGCAGATGCTATAGGTTTCTCACACTATATATTTCTTTAAATCAGAGTAGTCCCCTCCACTGAATGCATTGGGCAGTATGCTAACTCATGTTATCTGGGAAACGGCACACTTCTTCTCTCTTAACTGTTCTCCCTGTTTTGGGTTTATTAAGAACACGGTAATATTCTGTATAGGCTGGTCCAATTGAGCAAAGCCAAAGTAGGCTGAAGAAGGCAGCTAATGCTATTTAATTCATTCGCTCAAGACAGTTAAAATTACACGAATTGCATTTGAGATTGTCATAACAGAATATCAATTAATTATCTTCTGTCATAATTCTACAGCAAGAAACTCAGATATGTTTAATTGAAGTATGAGATATTAAGAAAACAACCTCAATAGCTGCAAACACCTGAGGCTGCAAATTACTTTGAAAACACCACAGTGATGATTTCAGATCAATGCTTACTGTTATCTCATTCCTTTGTCAATGTATAACTCACTTCGCTGGGTCTCATTATAAAGTCTTTCCCTTGTGTGTTGCTGAGACAATAAATAAATAAAAACATAAATCGTCAAATAAATAAATTTCAGTGTCATGGCCTCCCCAATTTGACTCTTGAATCTCTGTTCTCTTGAATCCTATACATGTATTATGCTTTCTTAGAGTTTATGAGCTGGAAAACTCTACATCTTTCTAGAACTTGCTAGGTTAAAAAAAATCTGAGATGCAATTTATCTCTATGTACTTCTGTGTGAACTTTTATCAGCTCTAATTGCCTCTCTGCTTTGATGTACTCATAAAGTCTTTCAACGCTTCCATTCCCTTCCCTCCCACTTGGGAAAATATCCCAATCCTCAGAATCTGACCTTTGGCTTATTTCATGAAGACGAAAGCAGAGAATTTATTCAGGCTCAGAGCAATACTAACGTCATTAACTTACTTCCCACTTTCTGTATATCCCTCAGTGGCTTCACAGAATACTTGATTGGCTTTTTGCTTGTGTATTTAAATGACATAAGACCATATTTTGCTACAGAAGTGTCTATTTCCTTTGATTATTTTATTGCATTTGTAGCTTTACCTTTTACTGACATATTTTAAATTACACATTTTTAAATGATCTTTTTGATTATATGGCACTCTGCTTTTCAGACCATTTCCAACCCTCCTTCTACTCCTCCTCCCACTCCAGTCCTCCCCACTTTTCAGCATCTGTAGCAAAATTGTGTTCCTCTGAATTTAGTTATGGATTGGACAAATGACTTTATTCCTAAACTCCAGGCAGTTTCCACACCATAGGATGGTAGACGAAGGGTCCTGAGATATCAGCCATGATTCTGACTGAACAAGGAATCAATTATATCAGTGTTTCCCTGACTGATATTTGACAAAACCATGTCTTAAAAATTTCAGTGATGGGAGATTCAGAACTTTTCTGAGAAGCATCTGCTGTTACTCCACTATCCTAATGGATTGTTTTCCTAGTAGTCAACCTCACCATTGTTTGCTGCAGTTGAGGTGTTATTTCTTGTACCCTTCCCAGTAGATGTGGGGAACATCTTATAGCATTTGAATTTTTCAAAATCAGCATTTAAATCTTATAGACTGTGTTTCATCCATAGTTAGTTCCATACAAGGTCTCCTTGTTTTTCTCTGTCAATTATTTCAACATTTCTGACCCCACTTTTTGCTCTGGGTGTCTTTGTGGTTTGTTGCTTATTGTTGTTGTTTGGTTGGTTTGGTTTGTTTTCTTTGGTTTGTTTATGTCTTTGTTTTTGTTCGGGTTTTTTTTGGTAGAGATTACACCTCTGATAAATCTTTTTTGAAGTAAAGAAAAAAAATAACCCAGATGGATGTTGGAAGATTTAAAAGACTACTTCACACATTTTTCATATTGTATATTTTTAAGGCTAGAATTTACTCCTGTAAATAAACATGATCTCAATATCATGTGCTTTTTACATTCAAATAAATTTACAAATTTATATTAAATTTAAATTTACAATATCCATAGACACTTAAATTACATACTCTTGATTTCAAACATTTGCTCAATCTGCCAAATTCATTTTTCCTTCCTTTTATTTTTTCCTTCTAAATGCGTGCGGCCTCTTTGCCTCTAATCCTATTTGCAATTAACAGGATTTTCTATTCTCTTCTTTCATTCATTAAGGAAAATACTCCACACAATGTAGCTTTGCAATTAGTGGGGGCATACTAGTGATTCTGCATCATATACTATCTTCCTCATGTGCATGGATCTTTCCTGATTCCAATGGTTCTGTCCAAACTTGTATTTCCATAGTTTGTTTACAAGACTCTTGTGGGGGATGTCATCAAAGTCTTAACAAAGTCAACAGGTAGTACTTTCCACATATGTCTTGCAGCCCAGTCTGTCATTGAGAGCCTTCTGTCCCTCAGAGCAGATGAATGCATTGGTAAGTAATATTTCTTCTTTCCATGACCTCCTTCATAGTCCCTTCACATACATGTTGTCTGTGTAACAAAGAATTATAAGAAAATATTCCAGTATTTAACAAAGATGTTCTCTGTGCCATCATTTAATGCCTTTCTCTTATTTTGATTTAAAACATTAGGTTCCTATTTTTACACTCCATTGCTTTTTTTTCTCTGATCTTGCTGTGATCCTGGCATGAATAACTGTGTCCCCTTCTCAGTTTTAGCACATCTTTCTTTATGTCCATATTGCTTATACCCATCCTGGTGCTTCTATTTTGAATAAAATTTCAAAAACTGAAATTCAGACTCCTATACCATTTTAGAATTCAAGATTGTCATCTCAAAAGGGTTCCAAAATCCTGCTGCCATGTGCATGTCCTGTCCAACATGAAAATCCTATGTATGGCTTGATAATGTAGAAAGTAGTCTAATCTGTGGCAAAGGAAATATATTTGAGACAATATATTCTGGAGACAAGGCATAATCATCTGACACAATAATTTTCCGACCGTTCTCTGCTCTCATTTTTAGGGTATCTAGTGAACACAGAAGAAGATTTCATTTCCCACCGTGGTGTTTTTTCCACATTAACTTTTAATGACTCTGTAATGATTGTATGAAATTACTGTCCTGCAGGTGGTTTAAAGGCAATTTCTTTATATCATTTTAATGGCTCAGAACAGATGTGCTTGCTAATCTTCTTGCCAGCTAGGTGCTGCTGTGATGTCTGCATACTACAGTACTTTTGACCATGGTCTACCCACCATTTCCAATTAACTCTGTGGGAACTTTTTTACCTAAATATGAGCAGGATCAGGCTTTTTGCTGTTGAAGAGGCTCTAGAGAAGCACGAATATCTTTTCACTGACAAAAATCAAGAGAGGAATGAATAAATGTCCCATCCATGGAATCCCAAGGAGATTTCCCTAATTTGGTAAGATAATAGCTTCTAACTTTAGGTGAGGGGCACGGTTGCTATTGCAAGGCAGAGAGAGTGTATGGTTACTCCTTTAATAGTTTTAAACTGTGGAAGGAAAAACCAACAGTGGCAGAAGTTTGGCATAATAAGAGCAGTTACTTGTCAGTGATTTACATGGCTGGCGTATTACCTAGTTTAAACAGGAAAGGGATTTCCAATACTTCAATACTCTCCACGTTCTCCCACATGCTGGGGTTCAGCAACCCCCTAATAATACTTAAAGGCAGCTGTGACACAATTACAACTTGGCAATGTGTATGGAGATGGAGATTCAGCTACTAAAGTGAGAAAAATAATAAGCTGAACACCACATCTGATTTTCTGAGGGGTAGAAAACTGAAAAAATCAGTTAAAAAGATTAGACTTTTAAAATGTATTAGTTAAAATTTTAATTATTTAACATTAATGTTAAAAGTAATTTTTTTCTGGAAAAGCAAAGTTCTGAGATCGGAGTTTTTGTGGAAGATTGCAGCTACAGTGATGTGTGTGTCAGGGACAGCAGACCAGAGGGCTGAAGTCTGTTTTTTACAACAACAGTTCAGTCCACCCCAGGTCACCCTCAGAGTCCTGTTTCAGGACAGAAGAATTCTGGAAGTGGTTCCTCTCCTATATTCTGCTACTGGCCAAATTGTGGCATTCAAATATTTGACCTTCATAAAAACTAACAAAAAAGCAACCATGCTTTGCAGGATTCACATAAATATTTAAAGTTGGAAGTTAAAAAAAAATTAGAGTATTTTCAGAACTTGGATCATTAATCAATTAAATGAATTTGAATTAATGGTAATGTTTGTGCTAGACTCCTAGATAAATGATATATCATTAACTGAGTCTAAATACAACAGTGTTTTAGGTTACAATGTTGATTCAGGTACTGAAGCCAATACTGGAAATACATCAGCCATCCTCCAGTACTTTTTAATAAACAGTCATTTCCAAACAATTAAATAAATGACAAACACTCTCTTATTTAATTTCTGTGATTCTGTTCAAAAGGAAGTGAGCAGACAGCTATGGTCAAGTCTTCATCACTTCCTAATACCATTATAACAGTGCTTTTAACTCAAACCAGCCACAGATACTCCAGAATACACAAAGCAGAAGATGAATTAGACTTGAAAGATTGAAAAAATTTATGTGAATCTGATGTTACTTCATCACTTCCTAATACCATAATAACAGTGTTTTTAACTCAAACCAGCCACATATATTCCAGAAGACTCAAAGCAGAAGATGAATTAGGTTTGAAAGACTGAAAAATCCATGTGAATGTGATGTTAAAATCAAGTTTCTGGTCTCTGGACAGATTAACTTGGTTACTGCTACTTTTACTACTGCTACTGGGAAGGTGCTTAGTCTGCTATAGCACATCAATTCAAATAGTGGTCTTCAAAGTGTGGTGAGGTGCATAAAAGCCAGGTGGTGTGCAAGGTAATCCTTTGGGGTGCAAGAAGAAAGTATTTTTTGAGCCATTTATAAGAGAGATAGAATATTTTAAAAATTGAAAATAGCACTTAGTTTGTCATTATATCATCCTTGTTAAAATTTCTGCTCTTTGGTACAATTTAGAGTGTGAATTGTATATGGTATGCTATGCATGCACATAATTTATAAATAAATAAATGTATGTATATGGAGAATGTGTACTCAAAAGTTTTTACCTTGACCAAAAAAGTTTGGAAATCACCATACTATAGGGACTTCTATGGTCTCCAGCCACAGGAATCTAAAGAATATTCAGATCAATATTCATTCAAAAAAAGAGTTACAGTAAATCCATGCCAGGCTTGACCCCTGCAGTGGTAAATTTGCTTGTATTTCATTTCGAACAGTTATTCTACTTCAAATCCACGATTTAGACATGCAAAGCCTGGCCCGTGCCTTTACCTTCAATGTGGGAGACTTCAAAACTGGAAATACAGTTTGCCAGTAAATATTAAGTCTTGAAGAGCTGTTTCAGCCTAATATAGTGACATGTAGGTCCTCTTCCTTCCCTCATTTGCTCTGGGCCTTCCTGGGAACTGGCTCAGTCACAGATACCCCTTGCTCAGAGTGAGGGGTAGAGGTCTCTAGAAGACATTTGCATGAATGTGGGCTGTCAGAAAGCAATCCTCATTGTGCCAAAGAGACCTTGGTAATAAAAACAATAATTTAATTGCAACTGCCCCTCATTGTGCTGTGTAGTTTATAATAAAACACAATATAGTAAAAGTGAATAAAATGAGAGAAAATCCTTGTCTAACCTAAGTTGGTATGGTGTAGGGCAATGTGTTAAGAAACACTGATAGAAGGAAAAGAGCTTTGATTTGTTACTCAGTACTTGGATGAAGTTTCAACTCTGTTTTCCATGTGCAAAATACATAGAATATCTGAAGATTTGTGTTCCCTTGTCTGCAAGACTCAGATTTTTCTCCCCATTGCCCAGCCTGCACTGCCCGTCCATTTGCAACTTCCTTCACCACTGTATTAGGAGCAAGCACTGTAGCTGCAAGTTCTGACCTTGACGGCTACACCAAGATACGCAGGAAAAGAATTGTTAAGATTAGGAGCCTAGCTTGATCTCAGGCTTCGATGATTTAAAGATGACAGCTAATCTCACTCCTGTCAGATGAGGACTTCAAGGGTTTCTGAAAGGACACAGACACCCAGATTTGTCATTCACGTGAGCTTAGGCTGTATTATATGGCTTTTTTGACCACTATCTATTTGCTACGTCGTTTAGAGATTCTACTAAAACTACAGAAATATAATGTCCTCTTTAAATCATTGACATCAGAAAACTGAAGACCAGTATTAAACTTGACATCTACTCAACTGTTGCTACTGTTTTGCTTTTTTTCAAGAGAAAGGAAAATATATTTGTTGGATAATTAGCATTTTAGCTATTTTTGGTTTTTTGTACAAAAATAATACCAAAAGTGAATATGTTTTAAACAAATTTAATGAACTCTAAGTTTCTGGTTTGACTGAGAGATTGTGCAACTACCATATGACATTAAAATTGCCCTTCTTCAATTAGCCAAAAAAAGATATTGCTCACAAACTAAACAACTCTTCAAGAGTAGGAAAAAAAATCCAAAAAGCAATAGTTCTAGACTCAGGACTGTGAAGTTCAGGGACAAAGCTCTTGTGATGACCTTATAGGAAAGGAAAGGTGTTTAATGAAGTGGGATGTATGAGTGGGAGGGGATTAATTGTAAATTCAACATTTGCCTTTAACTAAAGTAGTTGGATTTGAAGACTGGGTTTCTACAGGTTTTCATACAAAAGTCTTCCCGTCCCAGATTTATATTCATAGTAGATGAATTAATTTTATTTAAATTCTCAGCCTGGAAATGTCACTGAAAAATAGATTAATCCAACACCACAATGTAGTGCTAACAATCAAATCAAGAAGAAATACACAAGAAATCATTAATCTTGGAACATTTAGGCTGGAAAAGAACACTAAGAGCATCAAGACCAACCATTAACCCAACACTGTCAAGTCCAAACTATGTCCCTAATCACTATACAATATCCCTAAGCACTACATCTACACCTTTTTAAAAAATACCTCCAGGGATATGGATGCAAATACTTCACTGGGAAGCCTGTTCCAATGGTTGACAACTCTTTTCAGTGAAGAATTTTCCCCCTCATATCCTATCTATACCTCCTCATATGCAACTTGAGGCTATTTAATCTTGTGATATAACTTTTTTCTTGGGAGCAGAGAGTGATAAGGTCACCCTTGATCCTCCTTTTCTCGAGAAATGAGAGAAAGTAAAGGAAGCAGGAAAGAGAAGGGAGCAAAGAGAATTGTGAGAATGCAGGCATATAGGAAAATAGGAGAATGAAAATATAAAAAAGGATGAGGGGAATTGTGAACATAAACAGAAAAGTAGAAGAAAAAAAATCAGATTTAATACCAGGGAGAAAGAGAAAAGACCAAAGGAAATTGTCTATGATACAAAAGGATACACTTTGATAGAAGGTGGAAGGCATGAAATACATTAAATAATATGCAGCCAAATGATGTGGAAAACCCATATACTTAACCAAATATATGTATGAGAATGTCAATAGAGATGCTCTGGTCTCTCTTCTGAATGTGGTTGGCAGATAGACCAGGCACTGGTAGTCTGCACAGCCTGGTACAATGTGAAATATCCCTGAAGTGTGCCTTCCAGAAAGGAGGAGCTTCCTGGCATTGTCCTGGTCAGCTGAACCTCCTGAGACATTTTCTTGGTCCCCAGGGCAGCAAGCAGCTGGCACAAGTCATTGGGATAGCAATTTTTTTTTTTTAAATTTCAGAGTGAAGACTATGACTCTCCTTAGTTAGCGACGAGACTTGTGACTATACCATCTCCAGGTCTGATTACCACAGTTTCCTATGAGGCACACCTTAGCCATCTCCTGCTGCTGCAGAGCACAGCTGCCCACAGCAGAGCTATGTTTCCAGGTCAGCAAAAAATATTTTTGTGGATGGTCAAATAAGCTACACTGCGTCCTTTGACTCCCCTGACAGTAAAAATCACCCAAGAAGATGGAAAACAATGGTGCTTCACATTGTAAACACAGCTTTGAAAGGCAAGGATTTCTGAGGACAAAACTAACATTTTATGCAGCAAATAAGTATTGTCATTTCTTCTCATGCTATCTGTGCAGCCTACATGTATCTCGTGCCATGGACTAGAGAACAAAATGCAGCTTGTTTTGAGTTAGAACAGCTGAGATTACTGCAGCGAACCTGAAGTTGCTGGTTGACTTATTTCTTGCATGGGATTTAAAAAGGTAAAACACAGTGGGTTTTTTGTAGTCCTAAACTGGAAAAGACACCCTGAAGTATTTGCATTAGACTTATCATACTATTTCACTGACATATAATGGCCAAACAGAAATAGAGCTGGTGCTACAAATCCTGCAGCTCCATCCAGATAAGAATGTCACTTATAATGTAACAAATTAAATAACAGTCACGTCTCTTTTCAGCAGAGAATTAAACTGACCCATTGTATCCCCTTATTTCCTTGGGAGCTCTTCTAGAATTTAACCTCAATCTCAGTACTCAATTATTGGTACATTTTATATAGTCTGCACTTCTTACTTCTGTTTTAGTATCATATTAAAAATATTTTATACAACTGAAAGTCTACTTTCTACTTTGTGATAACACCACTTCATTCTGGGAAAATATGATTTTATGATTAAAAGGGATTGAAGAGTAAACAAAAATTTGTTCTAGGGAATACTTTTCGGGATAAATTTTGATCCCAAAACTATTTCTATTTCTGCCTTATAGCTTGCTTCATGAAACACAAGGTAAAATGGTTAAAGAATGCAACATATGTTCCAGAGATGTTGATGAAAATAGGGAGGATATTAGTAAAAAGTCAACTGAAAACAGGATGGTCTTTAAAAATCACAACCACATGACTGAACAGTTACAAGTGTCCTTTTAGTCACCCTAAAGCTTCTTATTTCAAAGCTACAAAATAGATGTATTGACAGTTGCACAGGAATGAACTTTAAAGATACATAAAGGCAGCAGAGGTCAACCAAACTCTGAATAAATGTCAAGATGCCACAGGCTCATGAGGAAGTGCAAGAAATTCAGGCGCTGCTGCTCTCCCTGAGACCAGGATAAAGAATTAATAGTACTTCTCATGCAGTGCCCTGGAGTAAAAGCAAAGGGATTCCGAATTTTTCCTTGTCCCAGGAAAGTAAAAAAAGAGGTCAGCACTACCCAGCTTCACCACTACTGCCTGAGTCTTTTTCTTTTTCATCTTCAACCACAATCTTTTTCCAACAAAAGAGTGAAGGACTTGTTCCCTCATCTGCCTTGGCAATTATCTGTACATTTGTACAAATGTAATAAGTGTCTATATATGTAAACAAAAACTCATGTGTGAATCTGTAACACCACTTTTGCCTTTCAAGCTTTCTGAGAGATGAGAACCAAGCTGAGAATTTCATCCTGCACTTCTGCTGACATCTCTTACAGACATCTTCAGAAACAGTGCTCAGAACTGCAGTAATCATTTACCTATTGTTGAAAAATTTAACTATTCACACAGAGTTTGATAACAGGCTTCAGGGAATAAGTCTGGACAAAATTTTTGCATCAGCTCAGAAGGATTTATAAGGAAGCTGAATTTTGCCAGTAGTGCACAGTTTTCCCCCACCTGTGATCTTCTCCAAAGCAAACAGTCCAGCATTTCAGTGCCCTCTCAGGACAGAGAAACAGCTCCAGCAGCTGACCCAGGAGCGGCTGCACAACACACCCTCACACCACATTTCCTGACATCCACCGATATGCTCAGTGCCTGGCACCTGGGGCTGCATGGGACACCTTTGACTTAACAGCTGCACTCCTGAATGACATTTACTTGTGGGTGGGATCTGCCGAGGAAGAGCAGCAGATTGTTTCCACAGCCTCTTGCATATAATATTTTATTTTCTCTTATTCTGAAGTTGCTCATATGTTTCTCAGATAAAGCTACAAAGCCAGACAGTACAAATAAAATATATTATCCAGACTGTCTGTCCTTGTGAGATCATATCCTACCATTAGGAATTGCTAACTGTAAGTAAACATGTGGAACTGCAGAAAAAAAGATGGATGCCCAGAGGAATCAAGTTCAATACCACACCCGTGGCAGCGAGTTTCTTCCATGCTTTTTGACATGTCCGGCAGTTGTATCAAAAATGCTAAATGGCAGCATTAAGGTATGTCTGTCATGAAATCATGATGTTCAATTGCAAAAATGCATAGGGCTTTTCATAAGAGCCTATCTTCTGCTGTGGGCATGGCTAACACCAGAAGAGAATGGCCACATTAACTCTACAGGTAAGCACAATGCAAAAGCAATGAAGCCGCTTTCAGGATGGGTTTGGAGAGGTTACATCTGCTTATTTCTTGCTATCTTGCACTTAATCTGTGACCCATGGCACGGCTGTATTTCATGCATGTATTAACTGGACTGAAAATGTCTGATATGCCTTCCTATGCTGCACACACTGTGCAGTTGCACACCCCAGTCGCACAAAGCACATAACGTAACCATTAGTTATCCTTGGTTGCATGTACTTCCTGCAGTTTTCACTGATCACTACAACACTTACTTACTTCTGACAAAGTATTAGCTCTGCACTTTTCACTTTTCATCTAATATGATTCAAAAGCTGTAAGCTCTTGTGTTGCTTCAGGCCTTGTTGCTTACAAAGCTCAGCTTAACAAAGACTGGTTTGATAGGGCAAGAAGGAGGACCCAGGAAAATAGAGGCCAGTCAGCCTCACCTCGATCCCTGAAAAGGTGATGGAATGTGATCGTGATACACAAAGCAATCACACGAGAGACGAGAAATTTCGCAGGACAGAGACTTCCCCGATCCAGCTCAAGCTGAGTCAGGGCGGAGAGAGAGCCTCCTTATTTATTTCTTACTTTTTATACATTTGTGGGTCTGGCTGTGGATTGGCTTCTGGGGTTTTTCACCCTTCAGCCAAGTGGCTAGACCAACTGTCAGTTACAATTGTTTTCAGGTTAGAAATATGCAAAGGACAGAGAATGACAAACAAAGGATTTGTTTATGTTACATCTGTGAGAAAAAGATAGAAACTGCTCCTAATATTGTACAGTAGCTAAAAGGTCTGACTCCATTTTTATGAAAATTCAAAAGGCTTTAAAAATCTCAGAAAAACCAGGGTGACAATGGAACAAGTCACTCTGGAGGTCATCACCTAGCATGAAGAAGAAAAGGTCATCAGGCATAGTCAGCATAGATACACCAAGTCATGCTTGACCAATCTGATAGCCTTCTGTGATAGCATGGCAGGATGGGTCAACAAGCGGAGGCAGTGAATGTTGTCTACCTTGATTTCAGCTAGGCTTTTTTTGACACTGTCCCCCACACTACCTTTGTAGGTAAGCTCAGGAAATATAGGTTATGTGAAAAGACAGTGAGGTAGATCAAAAACTGGCTGAGTGGCAGAGCTCAGAGGGTTGTGATCAGAGGAGCAGAATCCAGATGGAGGCCTGTAGTCAGTGGTGTTTCCCAGGGAACAATGTCGAGTCCAGTCTTATTCAACTTTTTTATCAATCACCTGGATGAAGGGATAGAATGGACCCTTGGCAAATTTGCTGGTAATTCAAACTGGGGAAGCTGCTGATACATCTGTGTTGCTGTGTATTATTTGGTTTCATATTGCATTTCATTTTTATATTGAGTTTTGTAATGGTTTCTTCTGTATCCTCCTATTCCCTGGAAAACATACTACCCCGGAGTTTCTCCCTGCCCATCTCCCACATTGTTCCCTTCCTGGAATGTAATCCAACCCTGTTCCACTCCCACCTTATCCCTGATTGGGTAGTGGCTTGTCCCCAGCTTTAGCCCCTTCTCTGGATAGTGAAGCTGAAGTGACATATGGGCAAGGCTTCTTGGCTCAGGGACTGGGAATGGGCTCCTGACCCAGGCTGGGGCAGGACCGCAGAAGCAAGACTGAATAAAGCCCTGGTTTCACCCTTGGATCAAGGGCAGACCTTCCATTGCCATCAACGGGGACCTGCTCTCTCAGCAAAGGGGAAGGTTCCTGGCCACTCATGGGTTTTGGGACCCTGAGGAAAAATCCTTCCAACTGTGGTTTGTCTCTCGAGCTAGCCAGGGGGAGAATGGAGTCGGGGCTCTGTGAGGGAGACAAGCCACACACCTGAAGGCTGTGCTGCCATTCAGTGGGGCCTTGACAGAGTTGGGCAGACAAACCTAGTGAGGTTCAACAAGGCCAAATGCCCCTGGGAAAGGATAACCCAAAGTACCAGCACAGGCTGGGGACTGACCTACTAGAGAGCAGTTCTGTGGAAAAGGACCTGGGAGCCTTGGTGTATTATGGACTATGAGTGGCAGTGTTATCCTGGAGTGTATTGGAAGAGTGTGGCCAGCAGGTTGAGGGAAGTGATCCTCCCCCTCCACCTGGCCCTAGTGAGGTCGCGTCTGGAGTGCTGTGCCCAGTTTTGGCCTCCTCAGTACAAGAAATTGAATGGCCTACTGGTGAGGATTCAGTGGAGGGCTACAAAGATGGTTAGGGATCTGGAGCATCCCTCTTATAAGGAGAGACAGTGAAAGCTGGGCCTGCTTAGTCTTGATTAAAAACTGGGAAGGGATGTCATCAATGCATGTAAATATCTCAAAGGCAGGTGTCATGTGGGTTGTGCCAGACCCTTTTCAGTGGTGTCCAGTGGCAGGATGAAGAGCAATGGCTATAAACTAAACACAAGAAGTTTTATCCCAAGAACTTTTTTACATTGAGGGTGGCAGAACAGGAACGGGCTGCCAAAGGAGGTTGTGGATTCTCCCCCTCTGGCAACAATCAAAACACACCTGCATGAATTTCTGTGTCACCTGCTCTAGGTGACCCTGCCTTGGCAGGGGGATTGGACTAGATTATCTCCAGGGGTCCCTTCCAACCCTAAGAATTCTGTAATTCTGTGATATGTGAGGTTTCAAATAGGAAGGATCATTGCTAATATTGATAATCATTACTGTAAATAATTTGTTCTTTTTCTTTACCTTCTACATTACTCATTAGATTTGTGATAAAGTCACCTGTGAAGGCAAATTTTTAATGATACATTGCAAAATCTTGGGCTTAAAGACAGATTAATGTATTACAGATATATAAATGTAAAGTAAAAAATAAGGAATTTCTCTGGCAACCCCTCCACTTTGGAATGTGCAGACTACAACAATTTCGGTTATGTTGCAGGGATTTTTTCCTGAAATTTGTGGGTGTTCATTTAGACATGAAAAAACAAAATTTCTCAGGCAGAATCTTTTTAAGAAAGAGATTTTTATTTCAAGAGTAAGAATAAGAATAATTTAGTTGTCCATGATTTGATCTCGTGTTGAGTTTCTTTATGAGACCAGATGACTGCTGATGGCAAAAGGAAAGAGCCTGCTCTTTGTCCGGGAGGGAAAATATTGCTTTATTTGCCCAGGAGCTAGTTTTATCTCCTTTCCCGTCCATGCCAGAGCCAGATCTTCTGGGGCCCGGGCCATTCCGGGGCTTTTTCCCCGGGGGGTAGGGCCCAGAGGCAGGGACAAGCCACTGCCCAATCAGGGATAAAGTGGGAGCGGAACAGAGTTGGGGTACATCCCAGTGTGGGGGATGGGAGCAGCCAAGCAGGGGCAAACCACATGATACAGTTAAAGGGGAACTTTACAAATCCGATGAAACACAATATAAACCCAATTAATGCATTACAACAATCTTGGATGTCTGGCAGTTACCAACAGCTGGACAAGAGTATTTAAATCTACAGGTGCTGACAGTGCAAGCTCAATGGATGATGGGTGGCTCAAATGTGGACTGAAAACCATTCTCTTCTTTTGAGTTAGTTTTTTGTTCTGTAATTACACCTGTTCCTTACCCTTCGATATCACTGAAAATACTCCTCATCTGACTGACCTCTGGGGGTCAGCTGTTCTGTGGGTATTTGAAAGGATGCTAACAGTTTGATACAGAAACAAATTTAGGACATTTCTTAATTTTAGCATTCCCTGAATAGTTGCTACATCATAGAGATGTGAAGAGCCTGCTCTGAGCCATACAAGTGTCCTTGCTTTCAAAAAAACATGTTACATATGATTTTTATACTGTGCAGTATAAAAAAGAGACTCCTACAACCACTGGAATGGGCAGACTTCAGTCACGTAGGAATGATTTCTTGGGTCATCACCTCCCTGATTATTCAGGCTATGTCACGAGGAAGTGAATCCTTTATTATGGAGGAGGGTCCTCTTCTGTAATGCACAATCAAACAGATTTTAAAATTATTTTTGTAAATGAGATAAGAAAATTGAGCAGAAAAATCCAGTATAGTTTTTCAGATCAAGAAGTTAGGGACAGTTGCACAAATGTCAGCAGTTGCAAGAGAACTGAAGTCAAACCACCGGCAACTAACTAGATGTTAAGAGTGATGGAAAGACTTTTCCTGTTAAGAAGGCTGTGACTGGGAATTATGGCATATTCAAATAAAAATGAAGAATTAATTTGGAATGATTAGGCTAATAAAATTTTTTCCTACTTCAGTTTCTTAAAATATGTTGGAGGTTTGTAGAGTTTCATCATCCTTCAGTGCTCTCCAGATATTTTCCTTCTAAAAGGTATCTTAATGCAAAGACAGAGTTTTAACCTCTGTTATCTGCTTGCATTTCTTGCATTTTCCATTCTAATGACACATCTTTCATAAATCATGGAATCCAGCTGTTTTTTCATAAACCATGAGGTTTTACAGGCTAATGTTAGGATCTGCTAATTTCACAGAGTGAATAACTTTAACTGTTTGAGATGAGTTACACATTCAGAGTTTCTGCCCTTGTTTTGAGAGGGTTGTTTTCGCTTCTTTAGTAGGACAGATACCGAGTTTAGCAACATTTCTGCTTTTGGCCAACACTTGAGGAATATTTCTGCAGTGCTCACCTCTTATTTATGCAGACTGAGGATGTGAAAGTAGATTGGGAAACACTGACACTGAAAAAGTATGGACCATTGTCTTAAACAAAATATTTTTATTAAAATACAAGAATCTCAGTTATAATTTTTTCCTAGTGAATAAAAATATAAAATATCAGTTTATTTATGTATTAATTTAAACCAGTAATAAGCATAAATACTTCCCAGCTATCTAGATCCTAAGACAACACTCTTTTAAGGGTTTCATTGTATCACAAGAGACATATTCTCATGCAGCTAGTACTCTGGTGACACCTTAACAAGAATGTTATAAACATCTACAGAGTACTCACAGAAAAAAAAGGTGGCTTTGAAGATATATGGAAATACAAAAGCTACAAAAGTGAGCTTTGCTTGGAATATTAAGACATTTTTTCAAAGTTAATAAAAGGTAGTAAATATTTCCTGATATCTCTGACAAGTTAAATGAATTTGATAAATTTGTAGGTACATAAAATTTGAGACCATAAGATGACTTCATTATCTTGAGGGGAAAGGTCATCAGCATGCACCAGGAAAAGTGTCAGAAAGATCACCAAAAAGTGGCAGTGCGGTATGAACCTTTACAGAGAGTTATAAAGATAGGGAAACTCAGAATGTAATAGGCAATTCCATGGGACTACAGCCGGTTTGTATAGCTGGTACCAGTGCCGTGGTAGGCTAAATTCTGTTAAAGAGTGTTTTTATGAATGAATGTAAACCTTTATCCCTTGCAATACCTAGTATTAGAAGAATTACTTGTAGCACTATGTACTTAAAATTAATCTATTTAATGTAAAATACATTAAAAATTATTTTCCCTTTATACAGCATTTAAAGTTACAAAGATACTATAAAATGGAAAAGGCATTAGATATTAAGCTACAAATTATCATATAAGAGTTCTCCTGAAATGTGTTTTCCCAACATATATTTTAGGTAAACCAGGTAACCAGGAAATCACAGAGAATCACACAGAATGTCTGGGTTGGAAGAGACGTTCAAGATCATCGAGTCCAACCCATCTCTTAATACCTCAACTAGATCATGACATTGAGTGCCACACCCAATCTTTTTTTAAACATGTCCAGGGATGGTGACTCCACCACCTCCCCAGGCAGACTATTCCAGTACCTTATCACTCTTCCTGTGAAAGACTTTTTCCTGATGTCCAGCCTATATTTCCCTTGACACAGCCTGAGACTGTGTCCTCTCATTCTGTCAGTTGCTGCCTGGAGAAAGAGACCAACCCTGAGCTGTCTACAACCGCCCTTCAGGAAGTTGTAGAGAGTGATAAGGTCACCTCTGAGTCTCCTTTTCTCCAGGCTAAACAACCCCAGTTCCCTCAGTTGTTCTTCATATGGCTGTGTTCCAAGCCTCTCACCAGCCTCGGCGCCCTCCTCTGGACGCGCTCAGGCGTCTCAACGTCCTTCCTAAACTGAGGGGCCAAGAGCTGGACACAGCACTTAAGGTGTCTCAGCCTTTCTCAGAGTAAATGGGATAATCTCAACAGTCAAATGAAAACAGATTCACATTCAAGAGAACCAGAAAGAAGAGTGGTTGTATTTTCAGTGTGCAGAACAAAGCTCAATCAAATGTCAATTATTTTATTTCCCTATGATGCTTGAAGAACAGTTACTTGATTCTATGAAATTTTGATAGTAATAATGTATTATTGTGATTACCATGTCAAGAAAATTTAAGAATTTTTTCTAAATTTGATTTGAAATGCTTAAATTTCTTTTCCCATGTCCTTTACACATTGCAAGCACTCTTTTTTACAGGGTTGCCTCCTGTCATGGCTTAATCACAGACAGAAGCTAAGTAACACGCACACACTTGCTCTCTACCCTCCAGTATGGTATGGGGAAGAGAACTGGAAAAAGGTAAAACATGTGGATTGAAATAGTTTAAGAACCCTTTAGGAACCCAGTTTAAGAACCCTTTTGAATTAAAGTGAGATAGATTGGTAATAATGATTAAGAAGATAACAAGAAAAGAGAGAAGAACAAAACCCAAAGAAAACAGTGATGCATAATATAATTGCTCACCATCTGCTGACTGATGCCCAGCCTGTTACTGAGCAGGGATTGGCCCCTCCCTGTCAATTACCTCCAGCTGACATGCTGAACATGGTGTTTTATGGTATGGAATATCCCTTAGAACCGTTTAAATCCGTTTTCCTGACTGTGCTCCCTCCTAGTTTTTTGTGCATGTCCCCACTGGCAGAGCATGGGAAATTGAAATGTGCTTGACTTAAGGTATGTACTAGCCAGCAACCACTGAAACACCAGTGTGTTATCAACAATAATCTCATTATCTAAACAGACCACATTGTATCAGCTACTAGGAAGAAAAATATCTGTATCCCAGTCAAAATCAGGACAGTATCCACCTGTTATTCTCTAGCATTTAAGTCGTGCCCAGGTCCCACAGTTTCTAATACATCCCAGTTAACCATCACCTTTCCTGTCTTGTGACATATACACACAGATAGCATTCCCTTAGTCTATGGGCAAATCCCTATAAAATATCTAATGAGATTTTAGTCCATGATTTTGGACACCATTGGTCATAAGTCGTTTAGAGCAGAAAGACTGTGTGTGGTACTGGATTATAGCATGCTGAAGTCAAATCTGATCCCATCACCGCTGAGATTGTGTGGTTCCATCAAAATTCATTTTTCATTAATCTGAGTGCTTTTTACTGACAGTGTGATTGAAGGGGAGTTGGATTGAGATCCCTAAATCCAAAGGGGCAGAAAAAAGCCCCATAACTTGTCAGGCTTTGGGAGTGTGATAGAGTCAATCTTCCAGACTTCCCCATATCTGTATTTCAGCCATTGTCCTTCATGTCACATAAGCTATAACTGATTGCCTTGATAATTGCAGCAGGTTTCACGTTCACATGAAGTCCACCCCTCAATCATCTATACATTGCATCTCCTCTTTGAGGTCAGTATGTAGCTAAAGTATTGGCCATTTCTCCCTAAGCAATGTCTAAAGCCAGGTGGATAGCTTTCACCTCTGAAAACTGACTTCATTTTCTGTTCTTCTTCAGCATTTTCCAGACTTGTCATAGAGTTCTCCATGTAGATGACTTCTACCTCCAAGGCTTTCCTACAACATGGCAGAAGGAAATTATCAGTAAACAAGGCATATTGCTTCTCACTTTCTGGTAATTTATTATACACTGAGGTCTCTTCAGCAGGTTTTTACCTGAGCTGAACTATCTCCTGTCTTGTTCAAAGGCTTGTCATTGCTCAGGGCCCTATTTGAAAACATTCTTCTTCCAGGTCACTTGATAGAGAGGGCTGGCAATCAGACTGTCATTTGGAACCTGCGTTTTCTAAAAACCCACAATGCTTAAGAAAGCTTTTGTTAGTTGGTGGAGGTGTAATTATTTTGTTCACCACATCCACTGGGATTTTATGATGTCCATCTTGACACCTTATTTCTAAAAACTGGATCACTTGTTTGCCTTTCTTAAAAATTTTTTATGTAAAAACCAGCTTTCATATGGATTTTGAGTATTTGCTTCCCTTTCGGAACTACTTCTTTTGGATTGTTGCACACAGTGATGTCATCAATGTCTCACAGGTGTTCTGCAGCTTTACCCTGATCCACTGCAGTCTGGATCAGCCCATGGCAGACAAGAGGGCTGTGTTTCTATCCCTGGGACAGTCATCTCCAGGTGTACTGGGTGCTTCTCTAGGGGAAGGTGAACTGTGGTCTGCACTCTGCCTCCAAAGGGATTGAAAAAAACCACAGTAGTGATATAAATTGTGGTATATACTTGGCTGCTTTTGACTCCAATTCATATGGAAGTTGTAGCATTCTTGGCACAGCAGCACCTAGAAATACCATGACTTCATTCAGCCCACAGTAATCTTCTGTTAGTCTCCATTCTCCATTAGAATTTTGTGCTGGCCATCTGGGAATATTAAAGGCCGAGTGAGTACTGTTGGTCACTCCTTGGCTCTGCAGTCAGCACATCAGCTTATGGATGGGAATTGGGAAGTCTCAGTTGGTGTGATATTGTTGGTAGCAATCATGATCTATCGTTCTTCAACCTTCACCAATTCCACAACAGAAGATTCCTCTGAGAGACTGGACAAAGTACACAGCTGCCTAATTTCCTCCAAGGCAGCTACACTGAAAGCTCACTACTACCATCATGGATCCTTGAAATAGCCTCTCCGGAGATTGTCTATGCCAAGGAGGCCCTGCAGGGAGATCTCAGCAAATTACAGGGTTAAGCAATCACCAACCGTATGAAGTTTAACAAGGGCAAGCTCCAGATCCTGCACCTGGGAAAGGGCAGTCCTGGATGTACAGAGAGATGGGGGAATAAGAGGCTGGAAAGCAGAGCCGTGGAAAAGGACCTGGGGGTCCTGGGGTGCATCAGGCACAGCATCACCAGCTGGGCAAGGGAGGGGATTGTCCCACTCTGCTCTGCTTTGGGGCGGCCTCACCGTGAGTGCTCGGGGTAGTTCTGGACGCCACAGTGTCAGAAAGACATTAAGCTGTTAAAGACTGTCCAAAGGAGGCCACAAGAATAGTGAAGGTTCTGGAGGTGAAGCTGTATGAGGAGTGGCTGAGGTCACTTGTTCTGTTCAGCCTGGAGAGGAAGAGACTGAGGAGAGACCTCACTGGAGTTACAGCTTCCTCATGAGGGGAAGAGAAGGGGCAGGCACTGATCTCTTTACCTCTGTGACCAGTGACAGGACCTGAGGGAATGTCCTAAAGCTGAGTCAGCGGAGATTTAGGCTGGGTATCAGGAGATATCCAAAGGGTGGCAGAGCACTGGAACAGGCCCTCCAGGGAAGTGGCGACAGCACCAAGTCCGTCTGAGTTCAAGAGGCATTTGGACACCGCTCAGGCATATGACTCTTGGGGTGTCCTGCAGAGGGCCAGGAGCTGGACTCAATGGGTCCCTTCGACCTCAGCACAGTCTGTGATTTTATGATTCTATGATTTTATGATTCTGTGATTCTATGAATGATGCACAGAACCTCTGAGCCAGTCTCTATAGGATTTTTTTGTTACTCATTCCTGGTCAGGCTGACTTCAGTCTCCAGAACAGTCAGCTGTTGGGATCCCCTTGACACTCCAGAAATACAAGTGGGTTCTTCCCCTGTATGACTTAACAGCATTAGGGTACACTGTACATCTCTATCTCCTAGAGACTTATATTCATGTGGGCCCAATGTGCTGTGTCTGCTCCACACAATAGAGCAAAACTGGTTTTCCCTCTCTTCCACCTGGCTGGAAGCAGGCCCTCTCCAGTTCTTGTAGGATTCTCCACTTACTTTTTGCAAAAATGAGTTTAAACTAAAACCTCTTTCTATAAAATATTTCTGCTAGAAATCCAGATAATCATCTTTCACTTTTTCTCATAAAACATTTGATAAATTTATCATGAAATCTAATGTGAAAACTCCACAAGTTTTGCTGGGACTAAAATCAGAATTTTGTATGTCCATATAGTAAAGGAGAGGGAATAAAACTGGAAGAATCACAAATATTCCATAGAGTCATAAATAGAACATATTTTCTTTGTTAATATGTTTTCTGCCTGTAAAAGTTCAGGAATTTGCTTACTTAGGAATTCTAAGTATAGTTGTTGAAGGGAAAGCACTAGATTAGTCCATTCAAGCCTTTTAACACATATATTTCCCTCTGCCATTTCAATATTATTGCATACTAAAAGATAATATGGATGTAAAATTAAAGCAGTCGTGTAAGAATGCTAAATTTTAAAACAAGTATATAAATTCAAGGTCAGTCCAGTTAGGGAAAGAAAATTTCTAGAAGAAATTATACGTTCTATCTCATCAAACCCCATACAAATCTGATCCAGATGCTGATACTCTTCTTCACACACACACACAACTGTGTGTGATGAATTAGGCCAATTGGGCTACATAGAAAGGATCTACCCACACAGATCTAATTGTGAGATCAGGTCTTGTAACAGAGATCATAAATAGACTCAGCTCATAGTACTTGTGTTAGTTGTCTGCTCAACCAAAATGTCTAGATACAGGCACTGTATTTCAAGGGAGAAGAGAATAAATCTGGGGCAAAAAAAATTATTTTTTGAGGAATTACTGAGTACATTAGATGTCAGATCAGAGATGAAGGGCCACTCTGCTTGTCTTCAGATATCTTCACTCTAACTCTTCAGGCAGAGGTATTAGTTTCTTCCTAGTCTACTATGGGTAAAATCAATTTAATTTTGCTTTTGTAGAGATCCATACAATTCTATTACATCGTGCTGTCATGATTACATCATATCACACCTTTCCATAGTCATAGCTTATTTATAGGCTATTCAAGTAAGAACTGGAATCAATGATTGTTGTGTGTCTCTTTCAACTCAGAATATTCTGTGAACTACTCTCCACTGTTTCTTTACAAAGCTATCCTGGAGTCTTTCATTTGCAAACTGTATAAAGACATCATAAGTCTATGAAAACAGTGAAAACAGTAGCAGTTCCGACAATATATTTCTTATAAATGCCAAGTAAATTCATTTTTAATGGCTCAAATTAAATAAAAGAATCAGTGCGAATGTTCTTAATGTTTGAGAAGAGTATGAGAAGTAAGAGTTAAGGAAAAAGAGCAAACACAAGTGATGAGATTTTCCCTTCCACCCTTTCAACATCAATGAATATTTTATTGACTTCTGGAAGGCATAAGGGAACATTTTTTTTTATTCTAAGGTAGGGAATTTTCAATGGGATTTCATATATTTATTCTAGGAGTAGCATTTATTACAACTGCTTTATTTTCTAGTAAAATTTGTTAAAGGCTACAAAACCAGGTCCTTTCTACATTATAAAATGAATTATTCAGACACTGTTCTGTTTGGTGTCTCACTGTTGAGGTACTTGGTCTTTGCCAGTATATTCATTTTCTGCTAGTATCAATTCCAGTGAAATCAAAACAAGGCAATGGGTAACTCTAGCTGATGATTAGATAAAGAGTTGGGTAGATTCTTTAAAACTGTGCAGCTCATGGAGGCACATTGGAGTCCAGGCCCTCACATTATCATCTTCGAAACTCTTATGCTATGATTTTGAAGAATTAAAAAAGAATAAAAATCATGCTGAAAGCGAGCTTTTTTTGTTTGTTTGTTTTAATGATTTAAAGCTTAAAGTTCTGTTTATCTCCTTGAAACAACTGTTTGTTCTTGCACTAAATTCAACGAAGATCATGAGTCACTAAGTTTGAAATTGATTTGGCTTTCTGGAGCAAGCCCCCTATGTATTTCTTCATTTGCTGAAAGGACACATGCTCACAAGGTTTTCAGTGCTCCTGGCAGCCCAGGGGAGAGCTCTTTAATTTATAGATTCTATGCTTTATTCTTTTATCTGGGTTGAGCCTGTAATCAGCTGGGTACCTTTAATTCCCTATTGAAATCTGTGGGAGTAGAAATTCTTTACCACCAGTTCATTTCAAACGGAATTTGAGTAGCTTGGATCTTCAGAAGGCTGAGCCCTTGTTGAACTGGTCAGCTATGGTCTGGAACTGAAAGTCCTCACCAAGGGAAAAATGTCACAGCTGACCCTACTCTGAGAATAATGAACTATCAGGCCGCCTGAGATCCCTTCAATATCAAATTTTCCTGTAGTCCTAAAACTCGTCTTGGTTTTAGACAGTGACGTCAGAGTTCACCAGCTGCTGGGTAGAATTCACTCGATATCTAAAATACTGGGATGGGTGGAACAAAAAAGGGTTTAATAGCCTTAGCTAAATATTAGAACCCTAAGTCATTCTTTTGGTTTTTGGTTTAAATTTGTCCTCAGAATAATTCTTATCTCAGGAGGGAAAAGAAGAAAGATCACACTAATGACCTTTATGTTTTGAAAGAGGTGAGTAAAAATTTATTAAACTGCAGTCAGGTAAAGCTCTTTGCACAGCCAGACAGGGAAATATTTGCAGAGACTTCAAGGTGGGCTTTGGGCAGGAAATGGTTTGGATTCATAAAAGTGGAAAAGTCTAGCTAAATGTTTACCTTGTATGTAGCTTGAAGTGGTCAAGTAAAAACAGAAGGTCATATATGACATTTGCAGATATCTCCAGATAATACTAAATATAGGCAGGAGTTTGTCTTTGGGGAAAGGGGCCTTTACACTGAAATAATGTTAATTTTAGAATTTACTTCAGTGTCCCACGATATACCTAATACAAGTGCTTTACATTTAAAGAATATAATTATGAGGTATGCAAACATTGTAATCTATATTTTGAAATAGCTCCATGAGAGTTAATGAGAATTTCTGAAATTACCCAGAAATATATTAACCCTTGAACTGGTGGATAACACTAGCAAGAAATAGTTTTGTTGCAGTGATAATATTAGACCAGTGGAATACTAGGGCTCCTTTCTTGTGTTGTGTTGTTTTTTTTTTTTTCTCTCACTCTTTTTTTTTTTTTTTTTTTCCCCCTTCTTTGAGCATTATGAGGATTGAAAGTGTACTCTGATGAGTTTCTCAAGGAAATGCATTTGCATTCAATCAATAACTATGATAATTATAAAATATACAATATGGCTAACTTCACAATCGTTAATGTATTTATCTACAAAAAATATCCTGTAATGGAAAAATGTATAGTTATTTCCTGTCACTTAAGTAGAAGATTCATTTTTAATGGTGTATAGTAAAATTGTAAAGTGTTTTTGTGGGTTTAAAATTAAACAAAATCCACTAAAATATTTTAGGTCGCTAAGTACCTTTATAAAATCTGCTAAACACTGAATACCTATGGCAATGCATAGGTAATGTTGACCTGTTGGAGTCAATCTTTTGACTTAGCATTACAACCTGAGCTTCTAATTCCTACTGGAGTTCCAGTCCAGCACAGGATCTGCTCTGACTGCTCAAAATTTAGAATGAATTAAATGTCCTCCTGTGGTGGTGTGAGAAGTGGTTCTGTTCTGTTTTTTGGATGTTTTTGTAAAGTTTTGTAAAAATTTCATGATGTAAGGGTTTGTTCTGGTATACCCCTTTTTCATGTAATGGTTTATCCCCCTCGAGCAGGTTATGTAATAGTTCGTTTTATGTCAATCATCCCCCTCCTCTACCTACCCTTGTCAATCCCCTCTCTCTCCTCTTGGGCGCCCTGTCTGTCACTTTGGAGCCCTTCCCTGGCTTCTGGAAAGATCCAGGGAGGGCGTCGAGTGATAGGCTGGTGCCTGGGAAATCCCCTACCCCTGTCTTGTTATTGGATCTCTGTTTAGGAGTTAACGCCCCTGTTACACCCACGTTGTTCCTCATTGGCTGACCCGTTGTTGCCACCCCTGAACCCTCCCCTGTGTAAAAGCTGGTGCACAGTGCTGCTCTGGGCTCTCTCTTCTGGCAGCAGTTGGCTGAAGCGGAGCTCCGTGCCGGATTCCCCTTAATAAAACACCTTTGCACCCTGCCTGAGAGAGTCGGCTCTTTCTTCGCTGCCGTGGTCGCGACTCCAACAAGTCCTGTCACTGGTGTGGGGAAACCAAGACCCCACGGGGAGGAGGTCGCTCGCCTTGCCTGCGACCCTGACCCAAGAGCGTTCGCCGCAGTGTGTTAGTGGCTGAGCTAGCCTGCGGTCAGCGCCTGCCCGGCGTAGTGGGCACTGCGGCATCCTCCCGAAGTCCCAGACAGGCTGATTAGGCAAGAGCTGCTATTGCTGACTGGACAATGGCTCAGGGCAGCCTCACAGAGGAGGGTACAAGATATCAAAAGATTTCACATCGTCACACCTTTTCATGGCTGAGACCACAGCTCAGCTGGGGAAGCACCTTGTCTGTGGGGCCCCAACCTGTAGACTCCCACGAGCTTTGGACCTTCTCCCAGACTCAGCCATTGCTTACTTGAGAGTCTCCCGCTGCCTGCTCATGGTTAGGTTGGGGCACTCCGTGACTCAGCTGAACCCATGTGACACCCAAGACACCCACCTGGGCTGTCAGCTCCAGCGTGGGAGCTGCAGGCTTCTTCAGAACTGGGTCCTCCTCAAAGTGAGAAGTAATGCTGATGCTCTGAAGTGATATTTTCATGAACCCTTTCCTGGAAGGGCCTTGTTTTCTTGCTGACTTTAGGAGGAACAGGGTTATTTCGTACAGGTTCTAACAGTGGGATTCAGCTCAAAGCAGCTGATCTGACTACACCTGTATGTGAAAAGGCCAGCTAATGTCCAGCTCAGCTGTCCACGCACATACCTGCTTGCTATAATTTGAAATGTCTGTGGCATTCTATACAGCTTTGTACATCTGCATAAAATGACAAATAAATGCAGCAGAACCTAGGTGTGATACCCACCTTTTGGAGGAGCAGATGGAGGCCAGGACTTACACTTCAGAGTGCCTGTCATGGCACAAGGAGCTGGCATATTGGCAGCTAAGCCAAGCCCAGTGACTGGAAAGGGAGCAAGGGCATCTGCCACTCACTTAGAATTCTGACTCTAGACGCAAAATTTTAGTCCCAGCTTAACTTCAAACTGGATTACAGCTCATATTCTTAGATGCATGAAGTGGTATGAGGTTTGATCCTGAAAAAATGGATTTGATGCCATTTTGGACACTGAGGTTTTTTATATAACTTCTACCTCCACTGATGATCCAGTTCAAATGGCACCAGGGCACCTAAAATGGCAACAAGGTCCCTATGTTTTTGAATTCCATCTGTCATCCAAGTTCTATACCTAATAAGCATTCAATGTTTCAAAAACAGTAGAGGTAGAACCAGGATGTTTGATGGCTTTGTTGTTAAAATCTGAGAGGAATGAGGGTGGAGGAGGGAAAGGGATGAAAAGAAGGAATTAACTTTCACAATGACTCTTAATGGATAGACTACTACAATGACTACTGGATAGATCTGATGTCAGCAGAATAATATATATCAACAATACTGAAATTATCAGTATATTATTATATAATCAGTATATTATTATGAAAGTGGTAAAGGTCTGCTACTCAGCAAGATTGCCTATCCTCCATGTTCTAGAAAAGACAATAAATTTTTACTCACTTATATACTCATTGTTATTGGTAATAGTATAGCAACGCTGATAGCAATCAAAAGAGAGGAATAAAAAAATCTTTTCTAGCATAAAATTTTTTAACAAATTATACTTTCAGATCAGTCTTTTTTGCTCTTCCTGATATTCCTTTGTGGATGTTCTGTATCTGCAGCGGTTCATTAATTGTCAATAAATCTAATTATGCTATATTTACAATGTCTAATTTACCTTTACTTTCAGCTAATTGGCCTATTAGCTTGATTTGGGGAATAATCAGTTTGAAGTTCTTGAGCCCACAAATGGAACAGAAGGACAAAAGAACTCAGTAAATCATATCATACAGATTATTCCTAACTATTTTTTTTTTAAAGAAAAGTAATGGCACCTTCCCCCACTTCCCCTATCCTTTCACTACCTACATGATGAAAAGCTGCTATAGGTCAAGTTAAATCTGGAAATTATGTCAAGTTTATGTCATGCTTTTATCCTTAGAACAGCCTGAAATAATGCAGAGTTTCCCTGCTATTTTTATGCTACAAACCAAACATGTAGAATATCTGAAAGCATCTGAATCTTCAGTCACTACAATCACTACAAGACCATTAAGAGAAAGTGATTATCCAATTTATTTGATTGCATGCTATACATACTCAGAGTTCCTACAAAGGGGTGCTATTAGACAAGTTCTTATTAAGACCATTAGCAATAACTCAGTGTCTTGCCTTTTGAAAAATTTTAGCATGGTATAAATCCAGAACAACTGATTATTTTCCTCTCTCTGTGATGCAGATTTCCTCTCCCACACTCCTTGCAGAATGAGGAACTGTGGTTCAGGAAATACTACTGCAGGTTGCTGAAAAACCTCCCACTGTCTGAAAACTATTCACGATTTATTAATAGTTTTATGATTTATTATACTGGCTAGTTATTGTATAGATCATTATTATAATTAATAATTTATTAAATAAGTGATTTCACCACTGACTTTGCAGTTTTTGCAGAAACAGGTGGGTTTTTTTTGATCTAGCTGCTAGGTAATAACCTTGTAGAACTGAAATTCTGTGTTAAAGAGAAACAGTAACAGGTCATGACATTAATGCTCTGGACACTTCAAGCAAGTTTCTGGTGCTGTTTTAAGCTAATGACCGTTTTCAGTAAATAGGTCAAATAACTCCCTTTTTCTTTCTGAAAATCAATTCATACCATCCACAGGTATTTGTGCAATTTGGACCAGAAGCACCACCAAACTGTGGAAGCAGCTTGTCTTCCCCTAATCATATGTATGTCATCACTAGTGGCTGCATAGACAAACTGCTCTGTTTGGGCAGTTCCAGAGTTCCTACAGCCTGGCTGGCTAAAGGTAAGTAGTCTGTGTTATTTTAGAAGTCCAGAGTGTTTTAGAGGCAGTGTTTGGGCAGAGAAGTGGCAGAAGGATATCGTTACCATCCTGTTTCAAACATATCAGTAATATGAGATAATTATATGATGGGCTGTGTTTCATCAATTGTGTTATCTGGTACAGTGAAATGTGATTTAAAAAATTGAGCTCAGATTACCAGCCTTTGCTGCAGGTTTTCTGCTGTTTACTGAACTACTGTTTTGTTTGTTTGTTTGCTTGTGGTTTGGGGTTTTTTGTTTGTTTTTTTGTGGTTTTGTTTTGGTTTTGTTTAGGAATGGTTTGAAATTTTCATTCTAATAACAAACACTTGAACATCAAAAGCTTGCCTCCCTAATGGCGTGAGTGAATGTTTTCCAAGAATAAGTGGTAGTCTTTCTAATCCTTTCAGTTGGAATTGGATTGGATCATATGTTAGGCTATATGTTTTATTGCTCTCATGTTAACATGTTAATATTCTTTTAAGAATTGTATATGTTTAGTAGTAACTTGTCTGAATACATCAGTAAAAAGTAATTTTTTTACAAGTCATTCCATGTAGAATAAAGGGCAATGTTCTCCTTAACATGTTTCTGAAGAGCGACTACTGTTCTCCTGTGAAAGACCTTTTCCCTTGCCAGAAGTAATGGCATATTTTTCATTCCATGAAAGATGAAAAAGAAGACTCTTTCCTTTATTAGCCTTTTCACACCAAATATTATTACTGTCACCTTTTTTATTTGTACAGATACTCAAGACATAACTGTAGGTATTCTTCGTGTCTAATCAAAATTCCTATATTTTTGTTACAGATGATCACAATATTGCTGTTCTCCAGATGTATAGAAATTATCTGTTTCTTTATATTCTATAGTTTTTTTCTGCTGGTGCTGAACATTAGTGTCCTAAGTGTTGTTCAGAATTATGTAGAATAAAAAGGCACTCCTCAGTCCCAGATGACACAGGCAATTTAAAAAGATGCTCAGCAAGGCTGCTAGTGATCTCAGTGCACCTAATTCTTGCCTGCTGAGGATTTGGGGTACTTTAGATTATCCTAAAAATATGTATTTTCTTAATGTTTTCTAAAAAAACACCACAAAACAAACAAACAAACAAAAAACCAACAAAAACCCCAAAAACCTGAAATAGTAACAAAAAGAAAAAAAGTGAAATAAGAGGTAGGAAAATTGTTTACGAAAAGTCAATAAAAACCAGAAAAGTCAAAAATAAGGTGAGAATTCACAGCTGAAATGGGTTTATATTCTAAACAAATTCTTCTACTTCTCCATCTCTGTATTTATTAAAATACCAAGAACTGCATTTTTAAAGAATAAGTGGAATCCTCAAAAATGAGATGAATAAAAGGGAAACTCTATCACCTGACTGAGTCTCATGAAAGATATAGGAGAGCATTTCAGATTTCCTTTCTCCAGCATGGCTGCACATTCATGCTTTTTTTTTTTTTTTTTTTTTTTTTTTTCAATCTACAGTAAGAATTAGACAATCCTGCTGCAAAGCTCCTGACAGAAAAGGCATTCTGCATTCTTCACTCATTTGTCAGCAGTGCAGCACATCTGAAGTATGGCCACCATCCAAAGAGACAAGAAAAATGGATTAAAGAGTCTGAGTTTTATACGACTGTACTCAATCAGCTCTGTAATAAATACTGGACAGAATGATCTTGCAATTATTAGAGCCATATTTTTAGCGAACATATACAGATGTTACAGTTTGAAGCCTGCTACCACAGCTTTGACTCATGGCTATTATTACTGCTTTCCTTTCCTGCTCTGTGTGAGACAAAGGCACAGAAATTCAGCCATTCAACAGCCTTAAACTGCAAAGTAAGGTTTTCCTGTCTTAAAAGATGTGTGAATTTAACTTGAGAAATCATTTTGATATGCATATGAAAAGCCTGTATGGATTCATGTTTTTAAATTTCAGACTTGTTTACACAAATTAACTCTAAATAAAGAACTGAGCTAATGGACCTTCATGTCCATCATGTTGTGACTAGATTAAGAATATACCTAAGAGCACTATTTTTCTTGAAGTTATGGCATGAAATATATGTAGATTGTCTCAATTCTGACTAGAAATGAAGAATTAAGTTATACTTTAATAGCTTTTCTATATCTCTGGCACATTTTCCCACTTCTTGCGTACCTAACATTACCTATAGTGATGAACTACCAGATTTTGTTTAGCAGTGTTCAATGGAAACTATATATATATATATATATAAAATTTTTTTTTTCACTAGATTAAAAATAAAGGATCAGGCTGTTAAGACTGAATGGAAACATGATGTCTAGCTCCTTCCAGAAACCAAGCTGCACCCAGCATGTGCAGAGAGTAATGAAAGAGATGGTCCATGCTTTGAAGGCCACAAAGCAAATTGGTCATATTCTTTTTATGTGGTTCCAGGCTTGTATTCACTGTGCTGTGGACTCAGATCAGAATTTCTTTGCCCTAAAGTTGTCCTGTTCTACGGTTCTTTTCCCTACATCAAATGCTAAAGCTGGTCTCTTGTCGAGAGAGGCCTGTTGCCTTTCTATGAGTTCCTCTGTGAAGGTTGGATATCGACAGAAAGGAGTATTCAGAGTCTGCCTGCTTCAAAGAAGGAGACATATGCATATTTTCCATTTCTTCAGAAGTACTTGGGAAAACTCAGTAGGAAGTGTTTGTTTTCTGTGTTCCAGAGATATTGTTTGTAAGATAATGATCTGATTTATTTTAGTTATTTATCCAGATTTAGGAAATCTACCTTTGAGTTGAAAACTCGAGTCACTCACTAGCTAATCTGCTGTAAGCCAATTGGTTGCAGTCAAAATAAGTTTTCCATTACTTTGTCATCCAATACCATTTCCAGAGCTACTTGCTAATCTAATTGACAGCAGTATAATGACTACAATCATCACCACATTTCAACAGTTCAATTTTTAGGTCGTGGTTCCCTTTCCTTTTTCCCCTTGGGCTTATCTATTTTTTTGACATGTGAAGATCTGCAGTCTTCATTTTTTCTTTAAGAGAAAATCTTCAATATTCATCAAAGTAAAACAATATGTCATATCTTTCAATCTGGCAACATCATTCCTTTTTCTGCCTGCTGAAAATAAACTTTTTAATGATTCAGTTCTTACTGGCTCATAATATGTAGTCAGTCTCTTCAGCACAGCAATGATCTTTTCAC